>NC_065597.1:58614153-58923588 GCF_024542745.1 Macaca thibetana thibetana | reverse complement strand
TCGTGCCACTGTACTCTGGCCTGGGTGATGGAGCGAGACCCTGTCTCTCAAAAATAAATACAAATAAATGAAGCCCACTCAATAAATAAACAAATAAATAAATAAAGGTGTCTGGGTGGCAGCACAGCGAGGTCAAATAAATAAAGCCCACCAAATAAATAAATAAATAAAGGTGTCTGGGTGACAACACAGTGAGGTCAATACCCTGGAAATAAAATGTTAGTGTGACTCAGTTTCCATAGAAACAAGAGGCACAGCATGCCTGCAGGGCCACAGCAGGAGGCTCCGGTTTTTTGTTTGTTTGTTTGTTTGTTTTTGGTTTGGAGGCAGAAGACAGGAGTAAAGAGAAAATCTAGGCCAGAACCTTTACTGGGGTTCCCACAGGAAGGGTGAGGCAAGGCAGGGCAAACAGTTGAGGATTGACCAGTTTGAATAATTTCAGGAGGGCTCTGGGTTCTAGAGGGGTCGCTAGCTGCCTGCTACCTGGCCCCAGGATGGTTTAGGGCAGGGGAAGATTGGCTTGGTGTGTGTGTGAGAGTTAGATAAGCTGATGGCCGAGGGGGTATGGACTCTGGGTTGGTTGGTTTGCATATGAGAGGCTTGCTCCTGGTTGAGCCTTTTGCTATCTCTAAGAATGGGCTAGAACTGGAAGGGGATGTCTTCCCCGAGGTTGTAAGACCCCTAATGCTAGAGCATCTACAATACAGGAAATCTGTCATCTCAGCACTTTGGGAGGCTGAGGCGGGTAGATGGCTTAAGCCCGGGAGTTCAAGACCAACCTGAACAACATGGTGAACAACAGTTAAGAGCTCAGAGGCCCCGGAAAAGTCACCCTCTTGATCCGTGACCCCCAAACTCAGAGCCAACCAAGGGATGTTTTCAGCTGCTGTTTGGAAGTGATTGTTCTCGATTCAGTGTTATGAGGCCTCGTTGTCACAGCCAAAAGACTTCTTCAAAAAATAATAAACTGCCCATTCATCAGGAGAAATGACAGGAAATACCGTCTAAGCAATTTTTTTTTTTAGTGACTGGGCATTTTTTTAGCAGCCCCAGGTGATAGTAACAGCATTCCTTGCAGAGTGACACAATACAATGCAATTTGGATATAATTAATTAATTAGGGAGCAAATTGCATTGAGTAGGTAGCTCTTTGCTTTAATGGCAGCTTATGAAGAAACTACCACTGTGAAGGGGATTATAATGTTATTTTAGCTTTTATTATCAACATCAACAATATCAGCTGATACTTTTGTACAAACTCATATTACAAGTACTATGTTCAGTGGTTGGTTTAAATGGACTTCTGTAAGTTTCACTACTGGCCCATGAGGTGGGTACTGTTATGAATAATATTCTCAGATGGGAGTTGAATAATTTGCCCAAGGTCTTCCAGCAAGTAAGGGTTGGGGAGCAGGGTTCAGACCCAGGCAGGCAGGTTCCAGGGCCCCGATTCTTTACTGCTGGATGTGTTAACACACCTGTTTATTAGCCCATTGACAGCAATCTGTAAAATATGCAAGAAGCCTGGTGCTAATGAAAGTAATTGCAGGCAGCCGGGCATGGTGGCTCACACCCGTAATCCCAGCACTTTGGGAGGTTGTGGCAAACAGATCACTTGAGGTCAGGAGTTCGAGAGCAGCCTGGCCAACATGGTGAAACCCTGTCTCTACTAAAAAGACAAAATTAGCCGGGCATGGTGATGTACGTCTGTCATCCGAACTACTCGGGAGGCTGAGGCAGGAGAATCGCTTGAACCCAGGAGGCAGAGGTTGCAGTGAGCCGAGATCACACCACTGCACTCCAGCTTGGGCCACAGAGTGAGATTCCATCTCAAAAAAAAAAAAAAGAAGTAATGACAGGTGATATGGTTTGGCTACGTCCCCACACAAATCTTATCTTGAATTATAACTTGCAGAGCTCCCATGTCATGGGAGGAACCCAGTGGCAGGTAACTGAAGGATGGGGGTGGTTCTTTCCTGCACTGTTCTTGTGATAGTGAAGAAGTCTCATGAGATCCGATGGTTTTGAAAAGGGGGATTTCCCACACAAGCTCTCTCTTCCCTTGTCTGCCGCCATGCTAGATGTGCTTTTCATCTTCTGCCATGATTGTGAGGCCTCTCCAGCCACATGGAACTGTGAGACCAATGAAGTCTTTCTTTTGTAAATTGCCCAGTCTCAGGTGTGTCTTTATCAGCAGCGTGAAAACAAACTAATACAACAAACAATGGAGAATCAAAGCTTACTGTACCCGCTTTTCTCTCTGCATACTTATGGCTCTAATACACCTTTTGTGTCAATACTTTTGGATTTTCTGAAAGAGCAAGTTATGTGGGGAAACCAGGCTGGTACAGAATCCATTCTGGCAAAAGGGGCAGCCAATAGCGGTCAAGGTTTGGGGTTTGTGCTTGGTGGTGGCAGTGTGAACTCATTAGCAGCAGGGACAGGGTCTGTGCTGGTCAGTGCCAGTGTGGTTGGGATGTGATCTCCCACAGCAGAGCCTCCACATTTGTCTTTGGTTGTCCCAAGCATCCTACGGATCATCTGGTATCATTCAGGATATTCCTTTTATGCCTGAACTGGGCAGCATGGAGTCTTTTGTTTGCAACCATAAAACTTTGTCATACACACACCCTAAAAATGTGTCTCAGCTCGGCGTGGTGGCTGGCACCTGTATTCTCAGTACTTTGCAAGTCCAAGGCAGGTGGATCACTTGAGGTCAGGAGTTCGAGACCAGCCTGGCCAACATGGTGAAACCCTGTCTCTACTAAAAATGCGAAAATTAGCCGAATGTGGTGGTGGGCACCTGTAGTCCCAGCTACTCAGGAGGTTGAGGCAGGAGAATCACATGAACCCGATAGGCAGAGGTTGCAGTGAGCCGAGATCGCGTCACTGCACTCCAGCCTTGGCAACAGAGTGAGACTCCATCTAAAAAAAAAAGTGTCTCAGTACTTCAAAACCAATTGAGTAATGTTAATGGACTTTCCTGCTTAAATGTGTGACCACCCCCATCTTTTCTCCTGACAAAAGGAACTAGGAAGATAGCTGTGGTTCAAGATCAATGTTATGCACATCATTGCTAAAATATGCACATCATTGCTGATTGGCTGGTGCATGAGGAGCCTTGAGGAAGTGTCGAGAAATAGCAGGTCCAAGCTGCTAGGACTTTTGTGTTCTTGGGTCTAATGTGTATATTTCAGTTCCTCCTTGCCTTCAAACTGCCGGCGTCTCTCAAATTCCTTCTTATTTTCTGCTTTCCAGTAAACTTCAAAATAGAACTAAATTGCAAGTTGGAGCTTGACCTGTTACTCTTTCTAGCGTCGAAGGAGGAGGTTCTGGTACGCTGTGGCAGCTTCCTACTCCTTCTGTTCACTTTTAGAAGGTGGCTCTGAAGAAGGTCTTTGTAATTTGCATCTTTTTTCCCCTGACTAAGGCCTTCTTCAGTTTTGACATGTGTCATTATGGCCACATTGTTTGGCTCAGTTTCTAGAGCCTCATTTGGGTCCTCAGTGCTATCTAAATCTGGCCTCTGCGCTCGCTCTGCGCTCAGAACAGACCTGGGAATGTCACACAAAGTCCTTCTGATGCCACCCCCACCAATACCTAACACTTGTTACTCTTTTTTTTTTTTTTTTTAGAGATGGATTTTCACTCTTGTTGCCCAGGCTGGAGTGCAATGGCGAAATCTCTTGGGTCACCGCAATCTCAGCCTTCTGGGTTCAGGCGATTCTCCTGCCTCGGCCTCCCGAGGAGTTGGGATTACAGGCGTGCACCACCATACCTGGCTAATTTTTGTATTTTTAGTGCAGATGGGGTTTCTCAGTGTTGGTCAGGCTGGTCTCAAACTCCTGACCTCAGGACGCCTCATCTTCCCAAAGTGCTGGGATTATAGACCTGAGCCGCTGCCCCCGGCCTATTGTTTTGGCAGCTAGAAGCACATCAACCAAGCATATTGTGGTGCTAGGCAGTGAGTTTTCAAAACACTGGAGGAATTTTTCCAGTTTGAAGCTGAAAATTAGGTAACTGGTTAGGAAATTTAGTAGTGAAACTGTGAGTATCCAAGCACAAAACTCAGGAGTGAGTCTGAATCATGAGAAAGTTGATATTGACTTTAGAAGATCAGTACTGTGATATTCACAGGGCTTTGGCTCTTAGAATTCATGAGAATTTATAATATGTTCTCACTCGATGATTGCTTACCAAGCATATGTCACTACACTTAACACGCACTGTGAAAAGCGAAACATCATTTATTCCTTAAAAAGAACTCTGTGTTGTACCCATTTTCCAGGGCAGGTGATTGAGGCTCTGAGAGGCTATCATCGTATGTTTTGTATTACTATAAAGGAATATCTGATGCTGGGTAATTTATAAAGAAAGAAAGTTTATTTGGTTTATGAGTCTGATGGCTGGTAAGTTCAAGATTAGACATCTGCATCTGGCGAGGGCCTCAGGCAGCTTCACTCACGGTGGAAGGTGAAGGGGAGTTGGCATGTGCAGAGATTACAGGTAAGCAAGAAAGCAAGGGCGGGGGGAAGACCAGGCTGTTTGTAAACATCCAGCTCTTTCAGAACTAATAGAGGGAGGGCATTGATCTATTCGTGAGGGATCCACGCCCAAGACCCAAACACCTCCCATTAGACCCCACCTCCAACACTGGGGATCAAATTTTAACATGAGGTTTGGAGGGCAAACACATCTAAGCCATAGCAGAGGCCAAGTTACTTGCTCAGGGGCGCATAGCCAGAAAGTAGAAGGCCCTGGGTTAGAATGCAGACCTGCCTGAATCCCAAGGCCATACCCTTCTTGAACACTGTACAGTTCTTATTTCAGTAGGGGTCCCACAGATGGGTGGGGAGCAGGCAGAGAAACAAAAAAAAAGAGACTGGGTGCTGGTGTCTCATGCCTATAATCCTAGCACATGGGAGGCTGAGGCAGGAGGATCACTTGAGCCCAGGAACGCATGCCCAGACTGGGCAACATAGCAAGACCCCATCTCTATAAAATATATGGAAGATTTATAATATGTCCACATTTAGTGATTGCTAACCAAGCGTATGTCACTGGGCTTAGCAGGCACTTTGAAAAGCAGAATATCTCTTATTCCTTAATAAGGAATAAAATAACGCTGTGTTATACCCATTATATATATATATACACACACACACACACACACACACACGCGTGCGCGCACATATATGTATAAATTTTAAAAATAAAAATAAATAGGCTGGACGCAGTGGCTCATGCCTGTAATCCTAGCACTTTGGGAGGCCGAGGTGGGCAGATCACCTGAGGCCACGAGTTCAAGACTCCTGGCCAACACGGTGAAACCCCGTCTCTACTAAAAATACAAAAATTAGCTGGGCATGGTGGCAGGGGTCTATAATCCCAGCTACTTGGGAGGCCGAGGCAGGAGAATCACTTGAACTCAGGAGGCGGAGGTTGCAGTGAGCCAAGATTGTGTCACTGCATTCCAGCCTAGGTGACAGAGCAAGACTCTGTCTCAGAAAAATAATTAAAAAATAAAAATAAATAAAAGAAGCAGCAAAAGGTTTAAAATTAAAAGGGGGACTTTCAAAAGACCGTATGATCCTGTGGGAAGAGACATACTATGTTCTTACGTTTTATTTTTCTGTTGCATACCACACCCAACCCAGGACCTCGTATATTCTAAGCACACAGAATAATTCGTTGAAGGAACATTGAACAAGGAGAAGAAATGGCCTTTTTTTTTTTTTCTTTTGAATGAGCCCTTTAGCTGTTCAGCATCTTCCTCCTTGTTTAAGTGGGCCTTGTGGTCCCTTTTGACCCCCAGCTTCTGAGGCTTGCTGGGGAAGGCTGGTGTGAATACAGTTTCTCTTCCCCAGGGCCTCCTGGTCTCCACGTGTCTTCCCATCTGCTTTCCAGATGAGCAAATGACTCATCAGCTCCCTGCAGCCTTCCCAAACCTGCTTTTTGTCTTCTCCGCTCTCTTTCCCGATTTCTTAGGCAGAATTCTGGCTGTGAGTGATGGAAACCAACTTAGTCTGGTTTAGGCTCCACGGGGGAGTTTACTGGCTCCCAGATGGTGATTCAGAGGAACCCTGAGAGAGACTTCACTGGAGCACAGAGAGGGGAAGCAGTGTGCTCTAGGTCACACAGCTGTTCATTATGGGGAGGGCTGGGAGAGCTTGAGAATTTTGAGAACAAGCTCCATGCAGGTGGTGACTATTTATTCGACTAACGTATTCCCAGTGCCTAAAACAATAACAACCATCACATAGTAGGTGCTCAATAATATTTGTTGCATGAGCGTGTGAGTGCATGAATAGTGGAGTCTCTTTTATTTTTATAGAATAGAGTCTCACTCTGTTGCCCAGGCTAGACTACAGTGGTGCAATCTCAGCTCATTGCAGCCTTCACTTCCCGGGTTCAAGTGATTCTCCTGCCTTGGCCTGTTGAGTAGCTAGGATTACAGGCACGTACCACCGCGCCCGGCTAATTTTTGTATTTTTAGTAGAGGTGGGGTTTCTCCATCTTGGCCAGGGTGGTCTCAAACTCCTGATCTCAAGTGATCCACCCACCTCGACCTCCCAAACTGCTGGGATTACAGGCGTGAGTCACCAGTCCCAGCTGAATAGTGGAATCTTAAAGTCTTCATCCCCGCTCTGTATGGATAGGAAGTAACTGAGGGCAGGGAGGGGAAATGGAGGAATTCTTTCCATCACTATGCCTTTCTTTTCACGCTCATCATGCATCAGGGGCCTCAGGGCCTGGCTTCTGCTAGCTTCAAGCCCTGCGTTCTCTTCCTACCTCGAGGTTGTCTCAGCCTCCGCAGGTGACAGTCTGCCTGCCCCAGTCTCAGCCTGGGCATCTCCCGGCTCATGAGGGCCCCACAGTGAATGGGCATCATTCAGTTCTTGCATCAGACTGGCTCGGTGACCGTAGCAAGCTACAGCCCCCGAGGAAGATGCCAGGAGCTGGGTTTGCTGCCAAGGGCTCCCTGCTGCCGTCCCTGTGATTCCAGCTCCCCGGGGCTCCCAGCGGGTGAGAATAAGGGCTGGCTGTGGCAGAGTTCTCGTCTTTGGGTGGGGTGTGTGGCGAATGGAAAGTCAGCCGCTCCGGCCTCGTGGCTTGGCTGCTGCGAGCAGGGATGCTTTATAAAGTGACTTTTCAAGGCCTTCTCCCTCCACTGGGCCTTGGCAGCCACACCGTTTCTCCAGAACTGAGCCGGCCTTGTGTCTGTTGGGAAGAAAGATGTGAAAATGAGGGCTGGAGCGGACGCAGGGTCCCGATTCCAGGGGAAACAGGGCATCGTGTTGTGCTGCTGCCTGGGGCAGAGCTGACAAGCACCACATTCATTCCTCAGCAGGACTTGGCTACTTTTGTGGTATCAAATGCCCCCTTTGCACAGCCGCGACATTGATCAGCAATGTCAGCTGCGTAGAGAGGTGGCGCGGGGTGGCGAGGCCGTTTGATTAACCGGGGGCACTCTAAATGCTGTTTTTCTAATCTGAGTCGTCCCTCCAGAAAGTTATGTGCTTGTGTGCGGCAATATTACAAGTTTATGTTGTATTCTGTGTGGACGGCACCCCTCGGAGGTGTGCAAAGAGGCAGCGCTTATTTGGAGATGAGGGGCAGACGCGCGTGGTTGCAGCTCTCTGCACACGTGTATGCCTATCCTTCTATCCCTATGCTATGTTTGCATGCCTTTTGCGAATGTACACAACTCTGAATGTTTATCTTTTTAAATTTTTACTTTTTAGAGACAGGGTCTCAATACATTGCCCAGGCTGGTCTTGAACTGCTGACCTCAAGCCGTCCTCCCACCTCAGCCTCCTGAGTTGTTGGAATTACAGGCAACCGCCCCTGTGCCTGGCCAACTCTGACTGTTACTTCTGCATCTGTTGTTGCATGACGAGTGGGTGCGTGTGTGTCTTCCTAAGACAGAGAGGCTTCCTGGATTCGAATCATGGCTTTGCTCCCTGTGCACCACGTGATGAACTCCCATCAGCCTCGGTCTTCTCACCTGTATAATGGGGATGATCATGGTTCTCACCTCACAGGAGAGTCTTGGAGGTTAAATGGGGCAACACCTGGCGCCAGGTCAGTTGTTGACATGTGTGAGTTATTGTGGCTGTTACGGTTTCGACTTTGCAGGCCTGCTAGTATGTCTGTGTGACCTGCTCCACGCCCTCATCCTCAGCCGTAGCAGGAATTGTATTGGTGTTTTCTCTTGCTTTCTGAACGAAGGATCCAGTGCTCTGAGTTCTGAGGAGGAAAAGGGACAGGATCTGAGACTCTTTTGGTTTCATCAGGGACTGCTCAGCTTGCTGTATCCTCCCTGGATGGCAGAGGAGTCTCCTACCCTCCCTGGGCCCTGTGTCCCTCTTGGGTCACTCAGGCTTGTCACACCTCCTCCCTGAGCCCCTCCCCCAACCACACATAGGCACACACACGTACAGTCATGCACATTGAATCTGTCTGACGTTGCTGCGATTTCCCATGAGGGGTTTAAATAATTCTCCGTGGCTGTGGTCTGAACTGCACAGAGAGAATCTCTTTGTCCCTCACCTGCTAGTGGACACCTCCCACCTGGCCTGACCTCTGGCTCCAAAGGGCATGTCCAGTGTTTCAAGCTGCTCTTCTAGCCCCTGTGAACCTGGGGTCTTGGAGGACGGCTCTCAATGGAGAATTGTGTCTGGAATGGAGACAAGGGTGAGGTATTCCCAGATGGGCATTGAGGAAAGGGCCTTTTGCCTCTCCTGCTGTGAACAGCTTTCATGGCTCTTCTTCTGCAGTAGTGATATGGTTTGGCTGTGTCCACACCCAAGTCTCATCTTGAATTGTAGCTCCCATGATTCTCACACGTGTTGTGGGAGGGACCCAATGGGAGGTTATTGAATCATGGGGGCAGGTCTTTCTGGTGCTGTTTTTGTGATAGTGAGTGACTCTCATGAGATCTGATGGTTTTATAAAGGGGAGTTTCCCTACACAAGTTCTCTCATTCTCTCTTGTTTGTTGCCATGTAAGACGTGACTTTCACCTTCTGCCATGATTGTGAGGCCTCACCAGCCAGGTGGAAATGTGAATCTGTTAAACCTCTTTTTCTTTATAAATTACCCAGTCTTGGGTGTGTCTTTATCAGCAGCGTGAAAACAGACTAATCCAGGTGTTAAAATCGCAGACCCTGGAGGAAGATTTGTACCTTCAACGCCAAGTGTTGCCGCTTACTGGTTGTGTGACTTGGGCAAGACGCCTGCCCTTTCTGAGCATGTCTCCTCATCTGTCAAATGGCTATAGCTGCATCCAAGGTTGGATATGAGAATTAAAGGGAGTTATTCCCATAAAACCCACAGAGTGATCCCTGGCATGCAGGAAGCGTTGGTAATTGTTAGCTGTGGCTGGCTTATTACCATCGGTTACTTGTTTGTCTCTAGGTATCATCTTCTCACTCTGGAAGCCGGAATGGTGGTCATTCCATACAGGCCTTTGACATCATAAGCACTTGGTGAATAGTTTGTGATTCATTTATCTATAAAATTCATCAGAAAATAGGGTATAGCCATCCTGGGCAACAGAGTGAGACCCTGTCTCTAAAAAATTTTTTAAAATAGCCAGGTGTGGTGGAAGTTCCCTGCAGTTCCAGCTTTCCAGGAAGCTGAAGCAGGAGGATTGCTTAGCCCAGGAGGTTGGAGGTTTCAGTGAGCTATGATCATGTCCCTGCACTCCAGCCTGGGTGACAGAGTAAGACCCTATCTCTTAAAAAAAAAAAAAAAAAAAAAAAGAAAAAAATAGGATATAGTAAAACAAACACCCATGTATTTAAAATAAGAAAAGCTCAATAGCAAGAGAGCTTAATGATGGACATTTTCACCTTCCATTTAGGTGTTTACCATGGAGACAAGGGAGCGAGCTTCTTTTTGTCCATGTCTCGAAGGAGGAAATGTATGTTCCAACAGCCCCCAAATAAAGCCCTCATAAGTTTGAATCCTATTTTTTCCACAAGCAGTTTATTTTGTATTTTCTCATGTTTTAAACCATCTTTTAAAAAATATTATCCATAACCCACCATTCCAACCCAACTGCAATTTTCACATCTTCCGTTTCTTCCTGTATTTATCTATACCCATTGTTTTTAAACTGTGTACACTTTGTCTTTTTCATATTCACTTAATATTCCTTTGTAAACACTTTTTTTTTGTTTCTGTTTCTGAGACAAGGTCTCTGTCGCCCAGGCTGGACTGCAGTGGTGCAATCAGGGCTCACCGCAGCCTTGACCTTACCAGCTCAAGGAACCCTCCCGCCTCAGCCTCCTGGGTGGCTGGGACTACAGGTGTGCACCACCATGCCTGGCTAATTTTTTGTGTTTTTTATTTTTTGTAGAAACAGGGCTTTGCTATGTTGCCCAGGCTGGTCTCCAACTCCTGGGTTCAAGCTATTCACCCGCCTCAGCCTCCCAAAGTGTTGGGATTACAGGCATGAGCCACCGTGCTCAGCCTGTAAACACTTTTAAAGCATTTCTGTCATCTCTCTGCTGATCATGCTAATTAGTGCATAATTCACCACTGAGTTGATGCACCTTAGTTAATGTCACCATCGCTCAGTTGTTGAACATTTAGATTTTTGTTGATATTGTAAATAATGTTGCAAATATCTTTGGGCCTATGGCTTTTATTTTATTTTATTTTATTTTCTAATTATTTCTGTAATAATTTTTAAGCAGGAGCTCACTGGCCAAGAAACATTCCATAAATGTTTAGTGCTCCTAAATGTTGTGGAAGTTGATATAATAATATAATAATATCAACCACCATAGCCACTAACCCTTCATTGAACAACTGGGCCAGGAATTATCTGAGTGCTTAGCATACATTTTTCAATTTACTTCTCCCAGCTCCTTGAGGTGGGGATGTTATTCTCATTTTACAGATATAGGAACACAGAAAAAGAGAGGTTGAATTACCTGCCCAGGAACATAGAAAAGGATGTTGAAGAAGCCATCCCTTCCCTCAAAAAACTCAGTTGCAGAATACTACACAGTTACCGCGGCAAGCTCAAAGTTGCCCTGGCCAGTTCTTGTACCATTTCCACAACTTCAGCTTGCAAGTGCTAAATATGTGCCCATAAGTATATCTCCCTGTATACATTTAGGCAGTGATTCAACTTGCAGGAAGTCCCTCTGGCGTTTCTGGAAGATTCTCCCACCCCAGGTGGCTCCGGTCCCAGCAACCTCAAGGCAGAATGGCGGGAGTTTGGGAAATTGATCTGAAGTCCTTTTCCCTTGCTTCCTTGTACGTTTTCCTTTGTAACATCCGCCACCCCAAGGGCCCAGTGTCCCTATGCGCTATCATCTCCCTTCCAACCTTTCCAGCCGTTTTTCCAGAGTCTCTGAAAAAACTCATCCACGCTGAGCTGGAGCTGATTGGAATTCATTCCGGAGAGAGTTGCATTTTGTCAAGCACTAATGTTAAAGAATTGACTCTGAAGAATAGATTGTAGACGTGTGTGTGTGTGTGTGTGTGTGTGTGTGTGTGTGAAAGAGAGAGTGAGACAGAGAGACAGAGAGGAGAGAGAACTGGATTATGTCATTCCCCTGGCTGTTACTTCTGTTTTTCTCTCCCTTTTTTCCTCTTCCCAATATAGGGTTATTACTTTCCCAATGTAGGGGTGATTCCTGCTCATCCTTCAAACTTCAGATCAGGTGTCCCCTCTTCCGGCTGGCCTTCCTCACTCTAACTCCATACCTTGTTTCTTTCACTCGTGGCTTTCATTACAAGCTGACTTTGAAGGTTGATGGGTTGATTCGTTGCCTGTGTCTCCTCCTAAACTGCAAGTTCTGTCTCTCTTTTTTTTTTTTTTTTGAAACTGAGTCTCTTTCTGTCACCCAGGCTGGAGTGTGATGGCGTGATCTCAGCTCATTGCAACCTCCTCCTGGGTTCAAACAATTCTCATGCCTCAACCTCCTGAGTAGCTGGGATTACAGGCGTGTGCCACCACTCCCAGCTAATTTTTGTATTTTTAGTAGAGATGGGGTTTCACCATGTTGGCCAGGCTGGTCTCGAACTCTGACCTCAAATGATCTGCCCACCTCAGCCTTCCAAAGTGCTGGGATTACAGGTGTGAGCCACGGCGCCCGGCCCCTAAACAGCAAGTTCTATGAGGGCAGTAGGTACTATAATCTGTGTTAGTCACTGAGGTACCTAGAATCTAGCATAGTGCCAGGCACAGGGTCAGCTGCACTCACTGTTTGTTGATTGAATGCTTGATGTGTCTCCCAGCATTCCTTTCACTGTCATCCCCTGTCCTTCCCGTCCACCTGGCCAAAGACCGAGAAAGCTGCCAGTGCCAGGAGAGAGTTTGAAGCTGTGATTTCCCTGTTGCCAAATAAATGAGAAGCCCGGTCAGGGCCAGTTAACCTGATGGCCGCTGTTGGAGAGGTCCGCTGGCTGGATCCTTAGCCATTGTGTTGAAAACACAGCCGCTCTATTTTGTTTTCCTTTCCCAAAGAAATATTTGCTTTATCTCTGGCAGTGTGTACTTTATTATAACAGAGCTGGAGGATGTTGACCTGAGAAGTCAAAAAACATGGTTTCCAAAGAGACTCTGTCAATGGCTCAAAATTAATAAACGTGCAGCTGCCGGTGGCGGGGCCGGGGGGGCTAGAGTGGAGGGCGAGGGCTGGAGGACGGGTGCAGAAGTGATTAAACTGCTCCCATTTTGCCACAGGGACGACACCTCTTTTCTTTTAGTGGCAGGTTAAGGGGATGAAAATCTGAATTGGCGTATCTCTAAACAAGTTATTACTTCAGCCGTGAGATAATTTGTTGAGAAAATGCCATTATTTTTCCAATATAGGTCCCTCGGACTGTGCAACCGGGGTGTGATGCTGGCAGCTGCGGTTGCATGTAGATGCTAAAGCATCATGGAGCGGGAGAATGAACTTCAGGTTAAAGCCTGTTTATTCTTAAGTAAATTGAGTTTTCTGTTTTTCACGGTGTAATGAGGAGGGAGCAGGGCTTTCCTGCTTCTCAGTGCTGGGGGCCTGGAGTTGTCCACACCCCTTCCCTTGACGCTTAGGATCCTTCCCACAGCACCAGAACCTCCGGGGACTCTCATTCTGCCCAGAAAGACCAGGGAGAACACAGATCTTTACTCTTTGTGGGGAGGAGCCTCAAGGACGGCCTTGAGCATCTAAGCCTCCACTGCCGTGCTTCCCAGTGACCTTGAGGATGTCATCTGTTATGGGTTGAACGATGTCCCTCTCCTGTCCCCAGATTCATATGTAGAAGTCCCGATTTCCAGTACGTTGGAAGAAGTTGACCTTATTTGGAAAGACAGTCCTGGCAGATGTAATTTGCAAAGATGCAGTCATACTAGAGGAGGGTGTGTCCCTAAGCTAATATGACTGGTGTCCTTATAAAAAGGGGGCATTTTAATTAATCGGGTATGGTAGTGGGTGCCTGTAATCCCAGCTACTCAGGAGGCTGAGGTGGGAGAATCACCTGAACCTGGGAGGTAGAGGTTGCAATGAGCCGAGATTGAGCCAGTGCACTCCAGCCTGAGTGACAGAGCAAGACTCTGTCAAAAAACAAAACAAAACAAAACCCAGTGGGGGGTGGGGACATTTGGACATAGCCATGCACACAGGGAGGCAAAGACAGCGATGGGCATGATGCATCTACAAGCGAAGGAACATTCGAGATTCCCAGCAGACCACCAGGAGAGAGGCATGGAACGTTCTTTCTCACAGGCTTCAAAAGGAACCAGCCCTACCAACACCTTGATCTTAGATTTCTAGGCTCCAGAAGTGGGAGGCAATACATTTCGATTGTTTAAGCCACTTAGTGGCGCTTTGTTATGGCAGCTGGTGAGAAATGAATACATTATCCAAGGGCCACGGTTCACCCATCATCTACTCTCCGAAAAAAATCACTCATATCCGCTCAAATCCACGTCTCCACCTGTGCCCTGAGTAAGTCCTTAAATCTGCCGTGTAGGCCACCGAAGTTTCAGCTGCCACTGCCCTTTAGTCTTGCAGAAACACAGTCGGTCTTACGTTGTTACTTTACAGGTAACACCCTCCCTATGACATTCTGAGCCCCAGAGGGGGAGCTGGGCCTCTTTCTGTGTCTTGATTCCAGCAGGCACTTAAGCAGTGTGCTTGTTGGATCTAGTAGATTTGCCTACTCTGAGTCCTGAGATGCATCCACTTCCAGTCATTTCTGGAGTTTTAGCCTCTTGCCTTGTCAGTCCTTTGGTGACTGTATGCCCCTCAATATTTATGTGGCCTCCGTGGATCCAAGGTCTGCATTTTCCAATTTTGACTCGTAGATGTGAAAGAGCTGTTCACGAGGTCAGCAGTTCAAGCTAGCCCAACCAACGTAGTGACACCCCATCTCTATGAATAATACAAAAATTAGCCAGGAATGGTGGTGCGCACCTGTAATCCCAGCTACTCAGGAGGCTGAGGTTGCAGTGAGCCAAGATTGTGCCACTGCACTCCAGCCTGGGTGATACTCTGTCTCAAAAAAAAAAAAAAAAAAAAAAAGCTATTCAAACTATGGAGTGCCCTAGTAAAATTGTAGCAATGACTGATTCCACTGTTTGTGTGTCTGAAGAGGGACAGTGAGCTAGACTCAAAGGCTCAGGTTCCAGTCCAGCTTTATCATTTACCAGCTGGCTATCCCTAGGAAAGTCACTTAACCTCTCTGAACTTCGGTTTTCTCAGCTTGCCTTGTCTGCCTCATGGGTTTGCAGGGAACCAAGAATGTGTGTGAGAGGCCTTTGATAGCATCAGAGCAGAGACTGTAGACATAGAGAAAAGGGGGGATTGAAAAGGTTCTCATGGTGATCTGGAGAACAGGTACCCCAGCAAAAGGGGTCTCCATGGGAAGGGTGGATCCAGGGTTGCCAGATCGCCAGTTTTTAATAGAAGCCAGAAAGGCAGTTTATTATGATGAATCCCAGTCATTCAATGTTGTCTCAGGTGTTTTTAACCACCACAGGTTCATATCAAATTAGATTGCAGACTATTTCTGGGCCCATGAGCCACCATTTTGTGACGCCTGCTATAGAATTTGATTCAGAGAGAGGTCGATGGCAATGCTTATTTCCTTTCTGTTACCCAAACCTGCCAATCCACGTATCCTCCTCAATAACTCTGAAATGCAAGAGTCAATATTAACCAAGGAAAATTTACCTTGTCACCTCCTCCAGGAAGCCTTCCCTGATCACATCCCTACTGAATTGAATTGGATCAGAGGTTGGCCAGCCTTTTCTTAAAGGAGCAGATAAGAGATATTTTACATGTTGAGGGCCCTTCAGTCTCCTTGGCAACTACTGAACTGTGCCTCTGCAGCAGGAAAGCAGCCAGAGATAATATGTAAACAAATGAATGTGGCTGTGTGCCAATAAAACTTTTTATTTATGAAAATAGGTCATGAGCTGAATCTGGCTATGGGATAGTAATCATTTCCTGATCACCTGGTTAGATACTTTTTTTTTTTTTGAGGTGGAGTCTCACTCTGTTGCCCAGGCTGGAGTGCAGTGGCATAATCTCAGCTCACTGCAACCTGCACCTCCTGGGTTCAAGCCATTCTCCCGCCTCAGACTCCCGAGTAGCTGGGATTATAGGGCGTGCCACCATGCCTGGCTAGTTTTTTCTATTTGTAGTAGAGACAGGGTTTCACTGTGTTGGCCAGGCTGGTCTCAAACTCCTGACCTCAAGTGATCTGTGATCTGCCCACCTCAGCCTCCCAGAGTGTTGGGATTACAGGTGTGAGCCACTACACCCAGCCTAGATAGCTTTTTTATGTACTACCCTAACACTCCAAATTTAGCCCCTTATCAGCAGTTTACTACCACAACTAAGAACACATTTATTGAGCACTTACTGTGTGCCAGTAGCTGTTCCAACTCCTTCATTTATCTTTACTCATTTTTCACAGTGAGTTCATGTGGAATGTCCTGCTGCTATCCCCATTTCACAGATGAGAAGACTGAATCGCAGAAAGGTTAAGCAACATGCCCAGGGTCACCCAGCTCAGCTTTCAGACTCAGAAGCAAAGAACACTTTGTTTCTATGGCTCACCCAGCAGATGTTTCGCTTCATCTCTGTATTTCCTTGGTGCCCAGTGCAGGGACTGGCTCTAAGGTTGTACCCAGGAGTCACTGCATGAGTGACAGGCATTATTTCTGGTTTTGCAAACCTGCACAGGAGGGGTATAGATACAAACATTGCTTTGTAACCCTTTCTAAATAGACTCAGAGAATCTGCCTGGGGCAAACGTTCCCAAGCCAGACGCCTTTGTTTTCCTTGCGTGGAGAATTTGGCAGCTCTGACTTGGACTTGCACAGGGCTACTTTTAAACATCTGGTTCTCTTAGCATCCCTAAAATCCAACAGCACCCGTAACAACTTTCATCTCTCTGCCGCGGCACCTTGTGAAACATCACAGCTCCCACCATGGCTGATTGGAGGAGTGGTGAACAGAGTCTGCTGTTCACCAACCAACAGATGAGAGTGACAGAGAGGACCCTCTACATCTGAGTCCTTTCCCGAAGGGTCCCTGAAGAATTCCATGTCAATATGGTAAATTGATTCCTAGTTGAAAAGCCCTTCACAGATTTTGCTGTATTTAAAGGAGTCCCCGATGAGAATCCTTTATACCGTGAATGATCTCCTGGTAATTGATCTGCTTTAGAAGTTTGGCTTCAGTTTAACAGGGGCACCTGTGTTGTGTGAGCAGAGCTCAAAATATTATAATGAGCAAGAATAATTATTATGATTATTTATAGGGAGTCGTCGTGATGTGCCAGGCACTTGTGACACATGCTTTGTTTTATGCAATTATTTTTATTTTTTTAGAGATAAGGTTTCGCTGTGTCGCCCAGGCTGGAGTGCAGTGGTGCGATCATGGCTCACTGCCGCCTTGAATTCCTGGGCTCAAGGGATCCTTCTGCCTCAGCCTCCGAAGTAGCTGGGACTACAGGAATGCATCACCCTTCCATTTTCTAATATTTAAGAGATTGGTGCAGGTGGGGGGGGGGTGATATGATTTGGCTCTATGTCCCCATCCAACTCTCATCTCGAATTGTAATCCCTATGTGCCAAAGGAGGGACTTGGTGGGAGGTGATTGGATGAGGGGGAAGGTTTTCTCCATGCTGTTCTCATGATAGTGAGTGAGTTCTCATGAGATCTGATACTTTAAAAGTGTTTGGCAGTTCCCCCTTCACTCTCGTTCTCTTCTGCTGCCATATAATATGTGCCTTGCTTCTCCTTCCTCTTCTGCCACGATTGTAAGTTTCCTGAGCCCTCCCCAGCCCATGTGGAACTGTGAGTGAATTAAACCTCTTTTCTTTATAAATTACCCAGTCTCAGGTAGTTCTTGATAGCAGTGTGAAAATGGACCAATACGGGGGGATGGGCAGGGATCTTACTCTCTTGCTCAGGCTGGTGTTGAACTCCTGTCCTCAAGTGATCTTCCTGCCTTGGCCTCCCAAAGTGTTGAGATTACAGGCAAGAGCTACCGAGCCCAGCCCAACAAATGCTTTATATCCTCTGTTTCATTTGTTCCTTTCAACTCCTCTATGGGGTAGGTGCTGACCTTTTGCCTGTAGGTAAACTGAGTCATAGGTTAAATTGTGTGCCCAAGGTCACATAGCTGGTCAGTAGCATTGCTGGGATTCGAACACAGGTGGTCTAGCTCCAGGGCCAGAGCTCTTCCCACTCTCCTCTGTTGTTTTCTCTAAGCGTGGTGGCTTTATTTATCTCCAGAAATGCTGTCCTCCTCCATGGTCTGACATGGAAGCTCAGGTGCTTCTTGCAGAGTGGGTGAAGTTGTGCTGTATGTCAGTGAGGATGGACTCCTGCCTCCAGGGCACTCCGCCCAGATGCTCCCTGTTAGAATCACTGGGCCGTATCAGCTCCTCTGAGAGAGCAGAAGGAAAAAGCTGGCAGGGTTGGACATGATGGATCATGTGGAGACCACCTCTGCCTCCCATGGAGAAGAGACCTCCACAAAGGCTGAGTAGAAATCTCTTCTCCATGAACTGTAATGATGATCGCTGCTGTGGTGGGTGTCATGAACCACCCCTGTGCCGTTCAGTGTGGTGGCCACCAGCCACATGGGGCTATATCAGAAGCCCTGGAAATGTGGCTACAGCAGTGAGAAATTGAAGTTTTTACTTTTATTTCATTTTCATTAATTTAAATTTGAAACCTGATACCTGATTCAGTTATTAAATAAATTTGGAACAACTTGGGTCTGAGAATTTACTTCTTCATTTGACATATAAAAAAAAAAAATTAGTTGGCTGGGCATGGTGGCTCACACCTGTAATCCCAGTGCTTTGGGAGGCCGAGGCGGATGGATCACGAGGTCAGGAGTTTGAGACCAGCCTGCCCAACATGGTGAAATCCCGTCTCTACTAAAAATACAAAAAAAATTTAGCTGGGTATGGTGGCGGGCGCCTGTGGTCCCAGCTACTCAGGAGGCTGAGGCAGGAGATTGGTGTGAACCCGGGAGGCGGAGCTTGCAGTGAGCCGAGATCACGCCACTGCACTCCAGCCTGGGCAACAGAGCGAGACTCTGTCTCAAACAAACAAACAAATTAATTAATTAATTCTTTTCAGATGGGGTCTCCCTATGTTTCCCAGGCTGGTCTTGAACTCCTGGGCTTAAGCAGTCCTCCCACCATGGCCTCCCAAAGCACTAGGGTTACAGACGTGAGCCACCACACCCAGACTCATAGGACATTTTTCTGAATTCTAAAGACG
Source organism: Macaca thibetana thibetana (assembly GCF_024542745.1). Lineage (NCBI taxonomy): Eukaryota > Metazoa > Chordata > Mammalia > Primates > Cercopithecidae > Macaca > Macaca thibetana. The sequence continues at coordinate 58,904,828 of NC_065597.1, read as the reverse complement.
TAGCATATATTGCTGATGAACATTTAGCATCTACATTGAGATATGACAGCATGATCTCACTTATCAGTGGGAGTGGGAACTAAATGTGTGTACACACAGACATAGAGTGTAGAATGATAGACACTAGAGACTGTGAAGAGTGGGAGGGTGGTTGGGGGGGATGATGAGAATTACTTCATGGGTATAATGTACACCATTTGGATGATGGCATACACTAAAAGCCCACACTTCACCACTCCACAGTTTATCCATGTAACAGAATTGCTCCTGTACCCCTTACATTTATAGAAATAAAAAATAAATACATTGAGGTACGCCATCATGTAAAATGCACACCGTCACCTTCAGAGCCATCTACTCACATCATGTACTACAGTCGTGGTTTCTTCTGCAAACCGAAGTGTCTGAGACAGGTCTCAATCAGTTTAGAGGTTTATTTTGCCAAGGTTGAGGACATCCCCAGGAAAAAGGGACGAAAGTCACTGGAGGATCTGGCCTCTGCTTTTTCCAAAGAGGGCTTTGAGGACTCTGTATTTAAAGGCACAAAAGTGGGCAGAAGGGGAAGGAGGAAAGAAAGAAGAAACGGGAAGGTAGGGAGTGAGGTGAGAGGTCACATTCTTATGAGGCTTTGATTAACTCTCCCCGGATCCACATGTTGCATTTGAAAGGCGGGGGTAGGGGAACAGTCACTTATGTATTCATCTCAAGCTCAGTAAATCCGTATTTTACATGGGATAAAGTACACATAAAGTGGAGGGAACTGTCAAATATACATTTGTCTTGAGATGGGCAGGGAGACGATTTCTAGTCTTGTCTTTGTCCATGCCTCTGAAGATAAGCTGTTAATTTACATTGTCAAGGTGAGGGAGGCCACCCGGAGAGATATGTGGCCTTCTATCTTGCAGCTGTCTGTTTAGGAACAAAGGGAAAGGCAGTGTTTTGCATGACTCAGTTTCCAAGCATAACTCTCCCATTTGGCATAGTGAATTTGGGGTCCTGAGACAGAAGGTTTCCTTTCTCCTTCTGGTGGTCATTTATTCGTTCAATAAATATTTTTTAGGAGTGTCAGCTAGTGTGCACGATGAGGATGCAGCAATGAATAAGACACAGAGATCAAACAGACCAAAAAAGTAGAACCTATTAACATGGCAAGTGGATTAAAACAGGAGGATGTGTTGAAGAGGGTGGTCCTAAGAGAGCCCTGAGGGAGATGACATTTGGCCCTAGACCTGAACGACCAGAGAAGCTATTTGAAAACTTGGATGAAAACCCTCCCAGGCAGAGGGAAGTGGCCTTGAGGTGGCAGAGAGAATGGAATGTTCTAGAAACCTTAGGCCATGAGTGCTGGAGCACAGAGGAAGAAGGAAGCATGGTATGAGATGAGCTTGAGGAACAGGCAGGGATAAGATCCTGTAGGGCTTTTTGATCAAGGTGAGAAGTTTAGATTTTATTTCCAGTGAGATGGGGAAGTCATGTTGGATTTATGAATTGCTATGTTGTGTGTTCTTTGGTTTATGATTTTATAAGGGTCCCTGTATTAGTTCTCATGCTGCTAAATAAAGACATTGAGACTGGGTAATTTATAAAGGAAAGAGGCTTAACTGACTCACCGTTCCACATGGCTGCGGAGGCCTCACAATCATGGTGGAACGCAAATGACGAGCAAAGGCACGTCTTACATAGGGGCAGGCAACAGAGAATAAGAGCCAAGTGAAAGGGGGAACCACCCCTTATAAAACCATCAGATCTTGTGAGACTTACTACCATGAGAACAGTGTGGGGGGAAACTGCCCCCATGACTCAATTATCTCCCACTGGGTCCCTCCCACCCCATGTGGGAATTATGGAAGCTACAATTCAAGATGAGTTTTGGATGGGGACACAACCAAACCCTGTCAGTCTCTCTGGTGGCTGCTGGAAGAAGAAAGGACCCTGGGAGTAAAGGGATGTTGGGATCCAGGATGACTGGGACTTGGGTTAGCATAGTGGTGGTCAAGGTCAGAGCGGACAGTTTGTAATTGCCCGATGGGTTTATTTTACCCACTGTCCAGATAGGGCCGATTTGTCAAGACAGGGGAATTGCAATAGAGAGAATTTAATTCATGCAGAACTGGCCGAATGGGAGACTGGAGTTTTATGATTCAAATCAGTTTATCTGGAAATTTCTCTGGAAATTTTGAGGCTAGAGTTTTTCAAGGATAGTTTGGCAGGCAAAGGAATGGGTGCTGGTGATTGGTTGGAGATGCAATCACAGGGGTGTGTGGAAAATGATCCTTTTCTGGGCGAGGCCACAGTACTGGTTGGTGGGTCTGGGTTGAGCCATCATGGTCAGAAATGCAAAAATCTTCCCCTAGTCCATATCAAGTGTTAAATAAAAGAAATGCAAAAACCTGAAAAGACATCTCAAAAGGCCAATCTTAGGTTCTACAAGAGTGACATTATCTGTAGGAGGAATCAGGGAAGTTGCAAATCTTGAGACCTCAGGAATAATGGCTGGTAATCCTTTACACTTTAGCAGAATTCAGGCTTTTTTTTTTTTTTTTTTTTTTTTTGAGATGGGGTCTTGCTCTGTTGTCCATGCTGGAGTGTAATGGGGTGATCTTGGCTCATGGCAACCTCCATCACCCGGGTTCAAGCGATTCTCCTGCCTCAGCCGCTGGAGTAGCTGGATTACAGGCGCCCACCACCATGCCCAGCTAATTTTTTGTATTTTTAGTAGAGACGGGAGTTTCAGCCATGTTGCCCAGGCTGGTTTCCAACTCCTGAGCTCAGGCAATCTGCCCTCCTCAGCCTCCCAAAGTGTTGGGATTACAGGCGTGAGCCACTGTGCCCAGCCAAGGCTTCTCTTAATCCTTCTAACCTAATAGGCCTACATTAGCTTTACAAAGGTGGTTTAGTTTTGGGGAAGGACTGTTATCTTTTAAAGTATAAACTAAACGTCTCTGAAAGTGAGCTTGACCCAAGCCCAGGAATGATCGTGAGCAGTTGGGAGGTTAAAGGCAAGATGGGGGTTGGTTAGATCAGACCTCTTTCACTGTCATGGTTTTCTCACTGTTACCATTTTTGCAAAGGCAGTTTCAAGTTTTGGACATACTGTGTTGACTTACCAGTGAATTGGAGATGTGTTGGCCACAGGGGCCTGAAGGATAAAGAGGCATTGAAGGTTCCTCCTCCATGCTTGGCTTGAACACTATGGTGTTTTGCTTTCGACTTAGGCACCTTCCTACCACTCCCCACCCCGAAGTATTAATTTCCTTCCTCCTGTGTCTGCCTCATTCTTGCTGGCAGCTTTTTCGTGTAGATACAGCCTCAGCTTTATTGGATAAGCCTGTTTTGAGTGGGGAAAGAGGAATTTGTTCTCTTTTGGTTCGACTCAGGGCCCTATATTCCTTGTATTCTCCTCCCCCAGTTGAGTTTGTTTCTGCTAATGGAAATGATGTTCGGATTAACAACAGATCTCTTAAACCGAGGGTTGACTTCCCTGCCGTTTTATTCCCCCTACCGCTGCTTTGTGGGGGAGATGCCGAAGATGCCGAAGAGGTGGGGGGTGAAGTGAGTATTTAATTGTGTGCAAATCAGGAATAGTGACTAAAGCAGGTACAGGGCACGATCTGAATCCTGCAGGAGCCACACCTGACATGATTCCCTTTCCTGACTTCAGGCTCCAAATGAATTTCTACTTGACTAAAAATACCTCAAGAGCTGGGTGGCAGCTTAAGCTGTCGGTAAATTTAAAACAGGTTTGCGTGCCACTGATTATAGCAGAGGATAAAAAGTTACTGGAGAATTTTGTTTAACTCCTGGTTCTCCATCCTGTCTTGGAGCCTACACCCTTTGATTCTTGGATGGATTGCAATGGTGGGCTGCATATTTCACTTTTTTATTTTTCTTTGAACTTTTCAATGGCTAGGGACTATGTTGGATGTGTTTTAGGTTGAAGACCTGTCTCGCTTAAGAGAAGATGGTGTAAAAATGGCCTGGGGCTGATTAGACACAAAGTCCAGTGTGAGTCAGAAGTGTTCTGTGCCTGGCTGGCTAAACACAGATCCACTCTGGGGCTACATATTTGTTTGCAAGACACCTCCAGCATGTCTGTACTCCTTTCTCAACCTTCTGCCTCTTACAGTGATCCTTCTGTACTATCCTGCAGGTAAACCATAATTAAACAAAACTAGTAGCCAGGTGTGATGGCGTGCACTTGTAGTCCCGGCTACTCAGGAGGCTGAGGTGAGAGGATCGCTTGAGCCCAGGAGTTTGAGGCTGAAGTGAGCCAGGATCGTGCCGCTGCACTCCAGCCTGAGTGGCAGGGTGAAACCCTATCTCTAAGAAAAATAAAAACGATAAAAGCCTTTAGGCTTTCTATGCATTTTCACATTGAATCTACACAGCCACTTTGTTGGGGATCAACAATGCTGAATTTTACATAAGCCTTGTGCTCCTGGGGAAGAACAAAGGTCAAAGGAATCCCCCCACCCATTTGTGTTGCAGAAAATGCCTCACTGCAAAGAACCAGTGTTCCCCATATGACTTAGATACAACTCGTGGATACCCTTTTGTTTCCCCAGGACGGGGCTAGACTCAGACCCTGCACATTCCCATTTGTTACCTGGCTGCTCGTTCCCACTGATCAATCAGAACAACATGCTTGATCACCAGACTTTGGATCAGACTCTCTTCTTCTTCCACGTGCTTGTACCTTGACCCACGCCGAGCCTAAGCCAGCACATAGCCCCTCCTGAGAAAAGGCTGGCATCAGGGTAAAACATTCTCTGATTACCCCATCCTTTCTTCCCCACACCTGCTCTTGCTTTCTCCTTTTAGTAAAAGAATACTCCTTTTTGCCTAGCCTTTGAGATGCTTGCAGGATCCTTAAGATCTTATGGTAAAGCACCCTCCCTAGTGCAATTGTTCCTTTCTTCCCTTCGCAATAATCCTTTCCAATGATGTTTCTCCTTCCTTAACCCGGATTAGTTTTTTCTTTAACAGTTTGTCTTAAGTATGATGGTCTCCATTTTCCAGAGGAGGAAGTTGGGACTCAGGGAGGTAGTGACAGGCAGAATGGGGAGCTCTGATCTGTCTGAACCCAGAGACTGTGCTTGTTCCCTTAACTAGTTCCCGAGGCTCTGTTCATGAATTGTAGACTTTATCTCTGTGGTCCTCTACATGCTTGTCATCTAATCAGAGAGACACAGACAGTCCCTGACTGACGATGGGTTTGACTTACAACTTTACATTGGTGCAAAGCAATGTATCTTTAGCAGAAGCCTTACTTCGAGTTTTGAGTTTTGATCTTTTCTCAGGCTAGCGATGTATCTGGATATTGTGTTTTGTATTTTCGCATCCTGTCATGTCTGCAAAACATCCGTGTACAGTATTCAACACTTCATTATAAACTAGGCTTTGTATTAGATGATTTTGCCCAGTTGTAGGCTAATGTCAGTGTTCTGAGCGAGTTTAAGGCAGGCTGGGCTAAGCTGTGATATTCGGTAGGTTAGGTGCATTAAATGCATTTTCAACTTAGGCTATTTTCAGCTTACAGTGGGTTTATTGGATGTGACCCATTATAAGTCACGAGCATCAGTCTAAGATACTGAGTCATGGTTTGTGTAGCATCTTTGTTTTATAGCCCTGGGAAAAGAGAAACTCATGCAGATTCACTGTTTTTTATGCACTTGTGTATTCCTATGAATAGAATCTTCAGGAGAAGAAATATCATGGTGTCTACAACAGAGACAGGCATGTGAATGTTGAACTTCCAGCTTGTGTGGTTAGGAAAGGTTCTTGGACCGGGCAAGACTGGAGCTGCTCTGAGGAGAATGGGTTCCATGTGGAAGTGGCAGGACTCGCATATAGGGTATTATTGGTTAGAGATGCATGGGGGTGGGGGAGTCCAAAAAGGGGTAGCAGCGGTTCCCTTGCCTGCCAGGCAGCCAATGGCACCTTCTTCTCTGGGCAGTGGTAAGCCACTGCAGGTCTTTGGGCAGGAGAATGTCATAATGACAATGATGATAATAATGATGACGCTGATAATAGCCTGTGCCTCGTGTTTTTATAGCTCCTCTCCCAAGGTGCCCTTCTCTGGAAAGCTGGGAGTGCTTCACAGATGTTACCTAATTAATCACTAGTGCTTCCCTGCCGAGGGAGGTGGGGGGTGGTTAATATCCCCATTTTTCAAAGGAGAAAAACCAGGCAATGGGAAGCTCTCAGGTAGACTAGTGAAGCAGTGTGGGTGCTGGGAGAGACTCTGCAACAGTTCCTCTTTTTCTCTTCGCCTCCAGACCCACAGCCCACCTTTTGGGAATAGAGTGGCCTAGGACAGATTGGTTTGTGCACAGGCAGGTACAGATAAGAGGGTGTCTTGTGTATGAAGGATGGAGGAGAGGAATCTATACACTGAGTATTTAGAGATGCTCGAGTATGGACACCTGGGAGTCAGATGAAGTCACTCCTGGCTTTGGGCACACCCTAGACCTTGATATCCCCTTCGTCTGCTCCCTCAAAGGTGTCTCTTGCGGCATTTATCATCCTCCTCTGAGTTGGCTGACCTCCGTGGCTGTTCTGTGCCCTCCTTGAGGCAAGGATCTTACCTTTTATAATCTAACCTCAGTGCCAAGTTCATGCGCTTTGGCTTGACTCTTAAATTTGCCATCTTTTGTCATGGGTGAGTCACTTCCCCTCTCTTAGCCTCAGTTTCTTCATCTGTAAAAGGATGATGACAACTACACCTGCCTTATTGGGTTACTGTGAAGATTAGATGAGGTAATGCATGTCATATGCTCAACAGTGCCTGGGACATTTAATAAATTATCAATGCTCTTATAATAGGGGCTTAAAAACATGAACACCAGATTACTGCTGTAAACTGGTTCGTGGATACAGGGATACAGGCGTACCTTCTTGAATGCAATTGACATGCAACGGAAATACTGAGTAGGAATCAGATTCCTTGAAATGGAATCATTCTTCCTGTTGATGTGTATTGTAATTTTAAAGAAAACATATGCACGATTTCATTTCTGCCTGGGTATAGTCAAGCTTTTGTTCCAAGTTCCTGAGCCCCTCCACCTCTCTATCAAGTATCTAGTAATCCATAAACAAGGCTTAAGCTGCTATTTAAAGCAACTCTGCTGTTAATCCCTTTGTAAAAGCAAATCCTTTGGGAATGCGAATAACCTCGCCCCCTCCAGCTCTTTCCTTTTGAGCTTATTGTGTAAATTCAGGTTTTTCCTACTTTATTTCTTTTAAGGTAGTGCTATCCATGATTGAGAGTCAGAAATTCAGAACTGGAAGATGGACGGAATCTTAGAGTGCCCGGCCCAACATCTTCATTTAAAAGATGGGAGATGAGGACCTGAGGAAGGGGGTGCTTTTCACATCTGGGTAGCAGTAAAACTCAGGCTTAGCCCATGTCTCCAAAAGTGTTTCTCAGTTGTTACGTAAGTGATTTTCTTTTGTCATGTATTTATTTAAAGCGATATTGTTTTTTCCCCCCTAAATAATACTAATACAAGTAGTATTCATATTGTATTGGTTCTGTGGCAGGCACTATTTGAAGCCCTTGCCATGAATTAACTTTACATGTTTTAAGTCATTTACCCTTGAACAACCTCTGTATTCAGGAGGCGCTATTGTTAGTGCTGTTTTGCAGATGAGGAAACTGAGGCACCACGTTGTGAACTCATTGTCCAGGGTCCCACTGCTCATAGGTGACCGTCAACTCCAGAGCTCATCAATTACAGGTGTCTCTCTGTTGACTAAACGCATGGCCGTAAAGCTTTATTTTTAAAAGAGATCTATTCAATAAAAAAATGAGAGTTGGTTGAAGAAAATACTAAGTTACTGGATTGGGTAGTACAGATATATGGCAAAAGCCGTGAAACTAGTGCACGGGCATTGGAAGTTTGGAAACGTTGCAGAATACCATCTATTGTGTCAAAAATGCATTTGCAAATTCTCAGGAAAGGCTCGTTGGGTGCCAAGGACTATGTGAGGTGCCAGAAACAGACAAGTAGCTGGAAACAGACCAAATCAGACAAGGCTACTGCCTTCGTGCAGCGTATAATCTAGCTGAAAAGAGTGCACAAGAGAACAAATAATAAGATATTACAGCCTCTGGGAAATGTTCCAGGGAGGCCGACAGTGGAGTGCATAGGCGTGTGTGTGTGTATGTGTGTGTATGTGTGTGTATGTGTGTTGTGTGTGTGTGTGTATGTGTGTTGTGTGTGTGTGTGTATGTGTGTATGTGTGTGTGTATGTGTGTATGTGTGTGTTTATGTGTGTTATGGGGACAGGGCAGGCAGTGGGGGCCTGCATTTGCTAGGTTCATTTGTCACATCTATGAAGAGGTGACACTTCAGATAAGACATGAAGGTGAGTGACATGGACAGGTTTGTCTCTTCATCCAATCATGTCTGTCTGCTCTGTCATCTCCTCTTTGGGAGTAAATGCAGAGAACTGTCATGCTCGTGTTTGTGAGCAGCTTTTACCTCCTTCAAGGACTCTGCAGGCACCTACAATCAGGAATTCCTCCAGGCCCGATGCTGGGAATAGGACAGCACTAACTGTCGCCCCTCTGTCAGGTGTAGACTGAGAGTGCTGCCACCAGCGATTGATTTTTCGCTTTCTCCATGAGAGGGACAGTAACAGGGTTAGTTTATTACTAAACGGAATCATTAATTCATCTGTATCTTTACATACCGGTGCTGTCCAAGAGAAGTCAGATGAGTTTGGAATGCGGATTTTTACTCACCCTGGGAGCTGTTCCCTGCTTTTAGCTTACAGCTTTGCTAAATAAAACAGGCTATTTCTGGCCAACTTCCTTCCCTAGGGCAGGAGTTGCAAAGTTCGATGTTTTCTGGGCGGTGCTGGTAATGAGAACAAGTGTCCTGGCCACATGGGGACTGGGCGCCCCCACACCGCATCTGAAGCGGACAGTTGCCTCTCAGACGCAGTCAATTCAAAGTACGGACCCAGTGAGGCCAGATCTAATTTTGCAAAGAAGGTTAGATATCCAGAATTTGAATTGCACAGTCTTCCTGAACTTCGAACATTGGCAGCTAATTGAAAAATTTAAAAACGCTTTGCAGGTCAAAACAAAATGTATCTGAGAGATTCAGCGGGGGGCAGGGGGGTGGTGATCAGTGGGTGACCTCTTTTCCGAGGGCCCCTGAAAACCAGGTCTGGCCAGCCGAGTGATAGAATGGGTCCAGGATCTCTCAGAACTTGGTGGGACTAAAGGAGAAGAAATGGGCAAAACCACTTACTTACCTGGAATTGTTTTACAGCATCAGCTCGTATCTGCCGATTCACTTTCAATCTGATCCTTTGGGCCCAGGGCTGGAACTGCTTTATAGAAGCCCAAGTTCTATGCCAAGTGTTTTACATACATTGTTAGCCCAGGTGATCCTCCCAGCAACCCCCAGAGGCAGATCCTGATGTTATCCTCATCTTGTGGAAGGAAACCGGAAAGCTTTTAGAGGTTAAAACTTCTCTTCGGGGCCGGGCGCCGTGGCTCACTCCTGTAATCCCAGCACTTTGGGAGGCCGTAGGTGGGCAGATCACCTGAGGTCAGGAGTTCAAGACCAGCCTGACCCATATGGCGAAACCCCGTCTCTACTAAAAATACAAAAATTAGCCAGGCGTGGTGGCGGGCACCTGTAATCTCAGCTACTCGAGAGGCTGAGACAGGAGAATCACTTGAACCTGGGAGGCAGAGGTTACAGTGAGTTGAGATCTTGCCATTGGACTCCAGCCTGGGCAACAAGAGTGAAACTCCATCTCAAAAAAAAAAAAAAAAAAAAAAAAAAAAATCCACTGTGGGTCACACAGTTATTACAGGAAGTAGCTGAGTTGGAAAACATACCCTGGCCTGTTTCCAGGGCCCAAGACATTGAGGGATACTCACTACTCTCTTCCTTTAACATAAGCCAGTTCTTAATTCAGCGCTTAAAATATAGATGTTCCTTTTGTTGAAATCATTCATCTTATCATTGCCATTGCAAATCAACAGTTGCTGAGCCAGGACCTCAGACACCCTGTTTGGCTCTGGGAAAACAAGTGGCTAAGACCTAGCCCCTGCCACAAGGAATCCTGAATGTTACAGTGGAGTGAGGAAGATGGGTGCTTAGAGAGAAGTAATTACGGGATAGAGTCGTGGTGGCGGTGACCGCAACCAGCTAGCTAAGGAGGGAGGGGCCTGCTTATCTTCAGAAGTCGGGAAGGGTTTCCAGGAAAAAGTCTTGAATTGGGAAGGATAAATGTGAATTCTCCAGGTGGGCAAGAGAAGAAGGGATTCCTGGCAGAGAGAATGGGCCGTGCAGAATGAGGAGGAAGATGTGAAGCTGCAATGCATTTCCTGTGTTTGTGGCTAGTGACGGTGGTTTAGAAGGAACTGTCTATCCCTGCGCTTGGGATTCTGACTGTGCCTTTCTCAGCTCTCTCCATGGGACGCCTGGCTTTTCTCCTTCCACCAAAATGAAAGCCTGTGCCTGCAGCTTGTTGGAAGTGAGTACATGGGTCTCAGGACAGGCGGCAAGGTGTGACTCTGTCTTGGGAGGTGGGGCTGGGTAGTTGTTTGAAATTTGTCCTCTGCAGTCAAACCTCCTGGGTTCAAATCCGGGCTTTGCCAGTGACTGTGACCTTGAGTATGTTGCTTCATTTCTCTGTACCTCAGTTTCCTCACCTGGGTAATGGGGATGGGAGTTACTCCTTCTTGGGGTCTCTAGGAAGTAATGCACTAAAGCATCTTGCACAAGACCTCTGGGATAGTGAGTGCCAGTATGGGGACTGTTATCTAGAGCATGTGTGTTGTGGTCCGCATGCCCTTCAGTATCCTGGTTGACTCACGCATAGATAAGGGGGCATTCAGAGGCAGTCACACTGTCTCCTCTGCAGGGCCAAGTTCATCTCCCACGTGCTGTGCTGGCTGCACTCTTGGCAGGCCTGCCCCAAGTCCTGAGATCCCAACCTTTGTGCTGGGCTCTGATCTCCAGGCTGTGCTCTGCTGACACAGTGACACTGCAATCCACTCCATGTGGGGCCCCATTAACATTGAAATTAAGTAATATTAAATAGAATTAGAAATGCAATTTCCATGTTTGTAACAGCCACGTGGTCGGCAGCCACGTGTGGCTAGTGAGATCCACTGGGGTCAGTACAGACAGAGACTGTTTCTATCATCACAGAAAGTTCTATGGGGCAGCAGTGCCTTGGACAATTCCTGGGACCTTAACATGCCTCTTGCTGAAATGGGCCCGTCGTGAAGCATTCTGTGTACCTGTTTTGATGTGCAGTGATGCTTTCCACCCCAGAAAAATGGAGATGCCCAAATACCGGCATCTCCATTTGCCCCTTCTTGCAACCTTTTGGCCCAAAGTGGCTTCTGTCACGGTGAATCTGGCCAAGAGAGTGCCCAGCACATAGTGGGTGTCCAATGACAATTGAGGAAGGGGGCATGGCACAGTGGGTAAGAGCATGGACTCTGGAATCATCCCTGCCCTGGTCCCAATTCTGGAAGGTGGCCTCTTTGTGCCTCAGTATTGTCATCTGTTCAATGGGGAAAATACCAACAGCTGCTTCATGGGCTTACAGTGAGGATTAACCGAGATAAAGTTGAAGTGTACTGTTAGCCCACATCTATTGCCACTGTTAGTTGAGTAAATAAATTCATTCCTAGAAATCTTAGGTTCTCTTTCTGTAGTGTTTCCTTGGATTTAGAATCATAATTTCATAGACTGTCAGAGCTAGAACGTTAGACATTTTCTATTAATAATTCAATCTCCATTTATTTTATTAAGATGTTGCGGCTGGGCATGGTGGCTCACACCTGTATTCCCAGCACTTTGGGAGACTGAGGCAGGTGGATCATTTGAGGTCAGGAGTTCAAGACCAGCCTTGCCAATATGGTGAAACCCTGTCTCTACTAAAAATACAAAAATTAGTCAGGCATGGTGGCGCACACCTGTAATCCCAGCTCGGGAGGCTGAGGCAGGAGAATTGCTTGAAACTGGGAGGCAGAGGTTGCAGTGAGCCGAGATCATGCCACTGCACTCTAGCCTGAGTGACAGAGTGAGACTCCATTTAAAAAAAAAAAAAAAAGATGTTGCCTTTTATTTGTTCTTTTTTTTTTTTGGTTGAATAGTGTGAAATTAAAAAAAAAAATTGTCCAGCTTTATTGAAATGTAATTGGCTTGTGATAAGTTGTGCATGTTCAAAGTGTAAAATTTGATGAGTTTTGATATATGTATCCACCTGTGACATCATCACCCCAAATTATTGGATATAATGAACATCACCCCCAGAATTTTCTTATCTCTCTGTATAATAAATACCTCCCTCTTTCCCAAACCCCATCCACAGGCAACAGCTGATGAGCTTTCTCTCTCTAGATTCTTTTACATTTTCTCAGTTTCAAACACTGGCGATTAATTGAAAAGTTCTAAAACGCTTTGCAGGCCAAAACAAATAAACAAACAACAGCAACAACAATAACAACAAACTATAGCTCCTCATTGTCCACTGTCATCCCCAGCCCCTGGAAACTGCCATTCTTCTTTCTGTCTCTCTGATTTTGACTACACTAAGTACCTCCTATAAGTGGAATCACACAGCATTTGTCCTTTTGTAACTGGCTGGTTTCGCTTAGCATAAATAATGTCTTCAAGGTTTGTCCCTATCACGGAACGTGTCGGAATTTCCTTCGTTTTTAAGGCTGACTAGTCCATGGTGTGTGTATGTTGCATTTGGTTTATCCGTGCAGATCTTTCAGGATGGATACTTGGCTTGCTTTCCCCTTTTAGCTACTGTGAGTAATGCTGCTTTGAACATAGATGTGCCAATAGCTGTTCAAGCCCCTGCTTTTCACTCAGCTGTGAACCCAGAAGAGGAATTGCTGGATTATATAGCATTCTATATTTGATTTTTCTTTTCTTTTTTTTTTTTTTTGAGACAGAGTCTCGCTCTGTTGCCCAGGCTGGAGTGCAGTGGCCAGATCTCAGCTCACTGCAAGCTCCGCCTCCCGGGTTTATGCCATTCTCCTGCCTCAGCCTTCCGAGTAGCTGGGACTACAGGCGCCCGCCACCTCGCCCGGCTAATTTTTTGCATTTTTTAGTAGAGACGGGGTTTCACCGTGTTAGCCAGGATGGTCTCGATTTCCTGACCTCGTGATCCGCCCATCTCAGCCTCCCAAAGTGCTGGGATTACAGTCTTCAGCCACCGCGCCCGGCCCTTAATTTTTCTATATTTAATTTTTTGAGAAACCACCTTATTATCCATCCATCTGTAAGTGACCCTTGCTTTTTAAATGTAAGGAGTATAAGCATGTGATAACAAAATTCCCCCATGAGAGAAGGATATAAAATAGGAGACTTCTCCTTCTTTTCCAGTCTTTCTCTTTAAAAGAATCATTGCTAAAATTTATTGTATATCCTTCCACTTTGCAGAGTTACTGAGAGTCAACTGCTTCGTCTGCTAAATGGGCACATCTCCCTCCAACCACCTTTATTTATTTGTCTATTTATTTATTTATTTAGAGATAGTGTCTGGGTCTGTCGCCCAGGCTGGAGTTCAGTGGCATGATCTCAGTGCACTGCAAACTCTGCCTCTTGGGTTCAGGCGATTCTAATGCCTCAGCCTCCTGAATAGCTGGGATTATAGGTGTGCACCACCGCGCCTGCCTAATTTTTGTATTTTTAGTAGAGACGGGGGTCTCACCATGCTGGCCAGGCTGGTCTCGAATTCCTGACCTCAAGTAATCCACCCACCTTCACCTCCCAAAGTGCTGGGATTACAGGTGTGAGGCACCGCGCCCAGCCCTCTAACCACCTCTTTGCATTGTTGGCAGAAACAAGGGAAAATGCAGACAAAAGTGCATATTTCTTCCAGAACTGTCAGAGGCCAGCAGGTCTTCCTGCGGAATTCAGCCTAAGCAATATTTCAAATACAAATGCCAATGTTGGTCTTTGGAAAGACAGTATTTCCAAAAGTGTCTTTAGAGTGAATATCTAGCTCTCTGGATGTAAGGGGTGTGTGTGCGTGTGTGTGTGTGTGTGTGTGAGATATCCTTCATTTCATAGATGGGGAGACTCAAAAAAGCCTGCCCTGGCTTCCTGTCATTCCCTGGGATAACATGAGGCCCAGAGGACACTCAGAATTCACAGCAGTGCCTCGGTACAGATCACTACCCTCTATGCCCAGCTACCCCACAACATGCCCAGTGGCCTGGCTGGGCTCCATCCTGCTCCCACCCACCACACCTTGTCTGATTTCTCTCCCACACCCTCCGGGGCCAGGCTGCCTTTTTCATACCACCCCAGTTTGCTGAAAAGCCCGGGGGTGTCTCTGCCCCCAGGCAGACTGGGCTGGCCTCACAGGGGTTTTCCATCTCTTAGTCAGCCTCCCTGATTTAAAGCTGCCTGTCAGATGTTGGAGATTAAGTTAGAAATCAGCCATTTGCGCTGAGTTTTGGAGAAGCTGCTGCCAACTGGGAACTCCTGAGTCTTTTCTTCTATATATAGTCTTTAGGGTGAGCTAACTGAAGTTAGCAGGGTTTATTTTAGGAGGTGTCTCCTTGGAGCGGAGTGTGGTGGGTTGGGCTGCCTGCCCGGGGAGCGTTTGAAAGATTGCTTAGGTTGACATCCTGCAGGAAGATCTGCTGGCCTCTGACAATTCTGGAAGACATACATGCTTTTTTTCTGCCTTTTCCTTTGTTTTTGGCAACAAAGCAAAGGGGCGAGTTGAAGGGGGACGTGCCCATTTAGCAGACAAAGCAGTTGAATCTCAGTAACTTTGCAAAGTGATTGGGATAAAGCTGAGGTAAGATAGCTCCTCTGATTCCTTATTTTGTATCCCTTGTGGTAAAAGTTAAGTTCTTTGAAATATTCTGTGAAGAAATATTAAGAAAGAGGATGGAGTGGGTTTTAATCTGAGCTTAGGAGAGTATGGTATAGAGAGTCATTCCTAGGTTCCAACCCCAGCTCAGTCTCTTACTGGTTTTGCAGCACTGGGCTAGTTACTTTTCCACTTCAGCCTCAGTTTTCCTAGCTGTGAACTGGCCATATTTGCCTTACGGTGTTGTCGTGACGGTGAAAACGCGAGTTACAAAGAGTTAAGGCCAATGAAGTACCTGGCACCTAATACATGCTTCATAAATGGCAGTTATCGCTTTATCTGAAGAAAAGGAAACTTTTAGCAGTATATTTCTAGAAATTACCTCAATTAGAAGGAGACATCTTGCTACAATACTAAGTAGGATTTGAGGTTAAATTATGCAGTCGTATGTTAAAAGGTTCGCCTTTTGGGAAATATCCATTTACTGGTGACCTGGCGGAAGGAAACCTCAGGCTCATTTCTCTGCAAGGTCCTGGCCTCTTTGAGTAAGCCCAGTAGACATAATCAAGATGACAGTGTATATTATTTAAAAGGTGATGATATTAAAGCATTTTTTGGTGAAAAAAAAATCTTGGAACAAACGAATACCCATTTGGTATGGGAACTGCAGTCTCCCTCTCACACACACCCATGCATATTGTCCCTTCAGCATTCGTGCCATTTGTTGTGTTTAATTATAGAGGAAGTGAAATCCTCTCCAAAGTTGCCTACTAGGTAATTGCTGACGTTTCTTCATTCTCTGAACATTGATTGAGAATAAGCTCTGACCCGTGCCTAGTGGAGGAAACCCCTGTGACATTTGAGTACTGCAGACAGGTTTGACCTATTCCAGTTCAACAAGAGAGAAAGAAGCAAGGGAGAAAAAGAGCAATGCAAATCATCTGGGTATCTTCTTTGTCCTCCAAAGCCTCAGTTCTTCCCTTTGTACAATGAGCACAGCTGGATTTAATTGTCTCCAGGTTCTTTGCCGCTCTTTGAGGCTGAAACTCAGGGGAGGTAAAGAAATTCTTTTTCTTGTTCTGAACCCCAGTGGGCTGATCCAGAGCTGCTTGTGCACCCTCCCCCTTCTAGTTGAGATGGTTGCAGCGTGAATGGGGATGCTCCAGTCCTTGAAACTCACAGGCATCACGTGGTTCAGCTAGAAATAGAAAATAAGTCATGTCTGGGTTTGGAGGACTCCCTGATTATTCTAGTTATCTTTGGAACAGAGCATTTATGAGAGGCTGTACTGAATGGATGGGATCATAGCTTCCATTCCGTGGAAGGCAGGGTCACCCAGCCTTCCTGATGGGAATGTGTTTGTTGTGCAAGAGTGGGATTGGGGTGATAAGCATCTTGGAGGCAAGAGTGAGCTAAATAAGCCATTCTCAAAGCCCTTTCCCTGAGAATAGAGCAGGCTGGCTGTCCCGCCAAAGAGCCTGAACATCTTGAACCACTGCAGTGATGGGAAGATTCTGCCATCCAGACAATGGAAACTGTATCACCATGTCTAGCTGAGGACGGGGGGTTGTTGTCTGGCCTCATGAGGTCCTGACAGGTCTGTTTGATGGGCAGGTTAACAACATAGGCATTAGAACCAGGTCCTTCTTCCTGGCTGGGGGATCTTGGGTGAGTTATTAATCTGAGCCGCGACTATTCCATCTATAAAAACAAGACCCAGAATAGTATCTACTTGTGTGTGTGTGTGGCAGAGTCTCACTCTGTTGCCTAGGCTGGAGTGCAGTGGTGTCATCTTGGCTCACTGCAACCTCCGCCTTCCAGGTTCAAGCAATTCTCCTGCCTCAGCCTCCTGAGGAGCTGAGATTACAGGTGTGTGCCACCATGCCCGGCTAATTTTTGTATTTTTAAAAGAAATGGTGTTTCACCATATTGGCCAGGCTGGTCTCGAACTTCTGACCTGAAGTGATCCACCCGCCTTGGCCTCCCAAAGTGCTGGGATTACGGGCGTGAGCCACCGTACCTGGCTGGGCTTCTTTGATCTCCACCAGTTCTCCAGTAATCCCCTTCTCCCTGGCAGTTACATATGGGTGAATAAGTATTTAAGATCCTCATTCTTTTGCAGGGGAGCAGAACACAAAAAAGGGGTCTTTCCCTTTGTCTCCCACTGTACCCTTTGTGTAGCTCCATCATAGCAATTATTTTAGATGGTTAAAATAAAAACAATTTGGAGAATGGTAGGAAGAGGCAGTGATTTATCTGGCATTTACCGTGTACTTGACAACCATTGTCTCACTAATTCCTCATGACGATTATATCACGTACCTACTGTTACTGTATTATTATCCTCATTTTACAAATGAGGAAACTGAATTACATAAATTAAATAAATTGCTTGAGATCCCACCTGGTAGTTGCCAAAACCCTGGGCCCCCATCCCTATTAAACACTTTCCCGTGCTAATTATTGTCATCTCTGACACCTGGCTAGCTTGTGCACGCCTTAGGTTGGGTGCATTTTTTTTTTTTTTCTTTTGAGACAGAGTCTCACTCTGTCACCCAGGCTGGAGTGCTGTAGTGCGACCTTGGCTCACTGCAACCTCTGCCTCTTGGTCCAAGTGATTCTCCTGCCTCAGCCTCCCAGGTAGCTGGGACTACAGGCGTGCATCGTTACACCTAATTTTTGTATTTTTAATAGAGACAAGGTTTCACCATGTTGGCCAGGTTGGTCTCAAACTCCTGACTCAAATGATCCGCCCACCTCGGCCTCCCAAAGTGCTGGGATTACAGGTGTGAGCCACCACACCTGGCCTGGTTGGGTGCATTTCTTCTTGTTCATTTGTCATTTGGTCTCTATTCTTTTTTTTTTTTTTTTTTTTTTTTTTTTTTTGAGACGGAGTTTTGCTCTTCTTGCTCAGGCTGGAGTGCAATGGCACGATCTCAGCTCACTGCAACTTCTGCCTCCCCGGTTCAAGCGATTCTCCTGCCCCAGCCTCCTGAGTAGCTGGGATTACAGGTGCACACCACAATGCCCAGCTAATTTTTGCATTTCTAGTAGAGACTGGGTTTCACCATGTTGGTCAGGCTGGTCTTGAACTCCTGACCTCAAGTGATCCTCCTACCTTAGCCCCTCAAAGTGTTGGGATTATAGGCGTGAGCTACCATGCCCAGCCAGGTCCCTATTCTTTAACAGAAAAGACAAGTCACCAAATCTGTTTTAGGCCCTGCAGATGCAGCTGTGAGCAAAAGAGGCCTCACCCATCCTCTTGAGCAGTGGCTTCTAGTTTGAGTGGCTGGTACCCTGGGGAAGGGTCTGGAAGGATACAACCTGCAAGCTCGGCTGGCTGTGGTTGATCTGCCTCTGTCCTCTTAGGTCGGGGTTTCTCAGCCCCACGCTGTAGATGTTTGGGGCTGGATAAAGAAGCAGCGGACCGGTGCATTGTAGGATATGGAGCATCATCCCTGTCTCCACCCTCTAGATGCCAGTACACCCTCCCTTTCGAGTTATGACAACCAGAGATGTCTCTAGACAGTGTCAAATGTTCCCTGCGGGACAACCCCCCACCCCAACCACTGTCACCAGATCATGAAAGCTCAGTGGGATGGGCCTCTCTAAGCCCTAGGGCAACACTGGCTGTGATCCACAGTCCCACTTCCTTCTCTAAAGTGGTTTGTTACGCAGGTCAGGGCTTATTAATAGTACAGACTCGGACACAAGGAAAAACTCTCAGTGATCAATGGTAATGGTGGTGGTGCAGTGGTGACCGTCCCTTTTCAACATTGCCACCTCCCCCTGCACACACATTGTAAGGACACCAGTGGCTCCAGCTGTTCAAGTCTGGGCCTTTGCCTGTGGTGCCCCCAGGGCATGGCATTGAAAGGCCAGGTTCCTGAAGCGTGGAAATGGAAATGTGGTTCCAGGCTGCCTGTCCCAACAGCAGACCCATCCACCTGGCCGGTGGGGATTGATTTGATGGGCACGAGGCCCCGGGAGCATGTTCCAGGCGTCTCTGGAGCATGGACTGCCCTTGAGCACCGAACCTGACCAGGCCTTATCACATCTGACTGTATTTCCCCTTTTGTGATTTGCCAGAGAGCCTTGTAAATCAGCGGTCACTAGCAGTTCCTGCTTTGTGGTGGCTGTTAAGACTCAGAGCAACTTGTTTTTCCAAACCTCTAGTCTAATCTTTTCTATGTGTGTGTGTGTGTGTTTTAAATGTTATCTTGAAGAAGAAAACAGCTAAAAAAATTTTTTTTTTTGCATTGCAACAGGGGGTGGGCGTTTGCCCAGGGGTCTGTTGGATGGGCTGGTTAATAATATAGACACTAAAACCAGGTCCCTCTTCTTGGCTGGGGGATCTTGGATGAGTCATGAGCTAATCTTAGCCTTGAATTTTCCATCTATGAAACAAGACCCAGAATGAGTATGTACTTCATAGAGATGCGAGGAATTAGTGCTTATAATGCTTCTAAAGGGCTTAAAGCACGTACATAGTACGTGCCTAAGAAATGTTACTATAGAAGGATTTGAAGTCACACAGATTGGAACTTGAATCTTGGTCTCTGCTCCTTACCTGCTGTGTGACGTTAACAAGTGTCTCTACCTCTCTGAGCCTGTGTCTGCCTTATATTAATAACTCCGGTTGTCGCAGGTTGAGCCACCAATGTGTCCTAACTGGTGTGGGAAATGCCTGATTTTTAGTGCTGAACTTCCCATATCCTCAGTCCCAGGCAAGCCGGGATGCTTGTTCACACTGGTTATGGGGTTGAAATAAACCATAGCACCTAGCACGTTGTAGGTATCAGTAAATGGAAGCATGCCGGAGGTAGTCTGTACAGTTTGGTTATGTGTGGGAGGTGGTGGGGGGATGTCTTAGCTACTCATTTCTTTCAACCTACAAATGCTCATGCCATTTTCCTAAGCCACAGAACTCAGTTGCAAATTGACGTTTTCTAACCTAGATTGATTTTTTTTTGTCCTTCTGTTTTAGACAGAGAAAAGATTTTGTTCGACTTGCATATGTTATAGAAAATCACCTCTTGATTTTTTTCAGTCTGTAATAACAATACTGAGGGTCGAATAATTAGTAAGGCACGGTAGGTAGTGGCAACCTAATGTCTTAGACTGTGTGGGTTGTAGCGTGATCCCCAAAAATGGGAATAGGAATTATTTGAAACTCATTTTGAAACTCTTCAGTGTGCTGATTCACTGAGTTGGTTTTTCAGAAGTACCTTTGGATCTGATTATGTAAAAGACAAATATTATAATCTAGGTAGTAGGACTGAAAGCTGATTCTGACGAAGGTGCAAATCGATCTACCCATGCACTTTGGCAGTGACTCCCTGTTGCTCTTTGAATAAGATCCAAGCTCCTTCCTAGCACCCAAAGGGAATCCCTGACCTGGCGGCCCCTACACCAAATCCTCCCACTTTATCTTATGCTACTCACCTTCGCAATGTTGATTCTAGATTCAGACTTCCTTTCTTTGTGTCCTCCCAAATTATGAGTGCCTTCCCACCATAGAGCCTTTATTCATGCTTCTCCTTCTGCCTGAAATGCTTGTCCTCTCCCCTACCTTGGACAAGTTGATTCTCACTCATTCTTTGGCGGCCAGTTTATTTCTCCCTTTCTGAAAGAACCTTTCTGATCTTCTCTCCTGGATGAGGTTCCTGTTTTTTCTGTCCCTACATTCTCCCCCTTGGCAGCATTTATCACAGATCTAACTAAAATCACCAATTTTGCAATCAGTTGTTTGATACAAGATGGCGGAATCAATACTCCCTCTAGCTAACTTGTTATATATATACCTTATGTGTCCACTGAAAAGGAGACAGTTGTTGAATTTTATAGGTATTACGAGATTCTGGAGAACAGAGTGTTCATGAGCGGTGTTCTTAAGCCAGATCTCCTGGATTTGGTCAAATTCTAGCTTCAACACTGTGCAGCTGTGTGACTTTGGGCATGTGGCATAACCTCTCTGAGCCCAGGTCCCTCATCTGTAAATAGAGGCTAATAGGAGTCCATTCCTTAAGGGCAGTTGTCAGAATTACATGAGTAAAATATGTCAGTGCCTGGCACAGAGTGTATGTTAGTGTTGATGATAACAACCCTTATGATGAGTTCTACAACTAGTGATAATAATAGTATTTATCATCTTGAGAAATTCCGCCAGCTAGCTTAAAAGCATGTTGCTGGAGAGAATGAAACACATGTATTACATGATAACTTTGTTTTATTCCCAAGTTTTGTGACTATAGAATTGTCTGAAGCCTCAGTTTCCTCATCTGTAAAATGGGGCCAGCATTACCTACCCCAGAGAGTTAGTGTGAGCATTCAAGAAGCAGCCTCTCAAGCCTAGGTCCAGGCAATAGTAGGTGCCTGATGAACGTCCGTGGCCTGAGCACTGTAGACGCTGATTACTGCTTTCTCAGACACCACAGCTTGGGATGCCAGAGCTTTGGCTTGGGATCTGAGAAGCTGGACTGTGAATATGGATTCCAACAACAGCCCTTCAGAGAGCATTCTGCTTCTCTGTGATTTAAAATGAAACAAAACAAAAAATAATATTAGATGATCCAAGGTGCTGGTTTTATATGGCAGCTAATGAGATAGCAGGGCAAGTAACTGGAGAATGTATTGCTAACAGGCACAATAAATATAGCTATGATTATATATTAGCAGCCCTCAAGTGGCCCATAATGCAGTGAGTACATGTGAGGTCAAGAATGTGTTAGAAAACAGATGTTTGTTGTTAGTCCTTATAGACCACACTTTTTAGAAGAAATACATATGTGATGATTATGATCGGACATGATTGTAAGTGCTTTACAGATATTCAATTAATCCTAATAGACCTGGGAAGTAGGTATATATCATTAGTATTATTCCTACTTTGCATATGAGGAAACTGAGGCACCAAGCTCTCGAGTAATTTGCTGGAGAAAATAATTGAACTGGCATTTGTACACAGATGCTCTGGTACAAGTTTCCATGTTCTTAGCCACTATTCTATGCTAAAGTCACACGGAAGAAGATAATGACTGGAAACTGATAATTGAATGCAAAATACCCCCTTTCTCCTAAAAATGGGCCAGACCCGCTGTCCTTGGTCCTGCATTCTACAGGCCTTTCCATTAATGGAACTTGTTCTTGAACGTTAGCATTGGGAGAGTTGTAGACCTCAAACTGATGGACGCTTTCTAATGTCTTCGGTCTGCCATTGACACTGTGCCCCTCTAACACCCTTTCTCCTAAACTGATTTTCTTTTACCCTGTTGGAATGTGAGTAGTTTACTGTACCTGCTGAACGCAGGGTCTTAATTAGCCTTAATTTTTGAAGTCTGCAGCTGTAAACTGTGTTGAAAAGATTGAAAAGATTAGTGCACTAGTAATAAGATAATTGTCCCTGAGAAATGCTGTTAGCATGTAAACACAGTTAGCATGTGAAATCAGAACAACTGTAATATTTCCCTCGTTTGCTGTTTAAAGATGCTCCTGCATGAATAATTACAACTAAATGCAAAGTGCAGAAATGGGATGCTGCATGTTTTTCCTGTTATTCTTTCCTGCTTCTATCCCAGCTCAGAAATAAAACTGCTTAGTGGATTCTTGCCTGAAGCTAGCTTCCCCTCCCCCACAGCCATTTGAAATTAGTACCAGGAGTGGGGTAACTTAGAACAGGGAATTCCAGAATTAGGGATAGTCAGCAAACAAAATCTACAGATCCCATAGCAGCTTTCTTTTTTGGGGGGAGGGGTGTTGAATGAGAGAGACCACACATCATGCATACCTCTATGTACGTGTGAACGCTCACAAATGTATGTGTACACACGTGTGTATTCACACACACACACACACACACATTCTCTCTCTCTCTCTCTCATATACAGAACTGGAGAAAACTAGCCATGGCTACACACAGCAAAAGCAGATGTGATAAACCTCATTTTACCTTTTTAGACCCAGAAAGGCTACAGTAAAATATGCTGCACCTGCCACCACGTGAGGTCCTTCCTTTCTTCTGTGGAGTTTTTGCATCCTTTGATAAGTTGGAACATGCTTTAATTTTATGAAGTCAGCACATGTAATACCTTCCTAACAGACCATAGCTCATCGTGGTCCTGGTCCCTGGTCCTGGGGACTACGTATCCTATAAAGACTAACCTTTCTGCTTCCTCATCTCAGACATTAGCCAATCGGTAGGTTGAGCTTGTCTCCTGCTGTGTCATTTACACCCCAGACTCTTCTTTATAGGGAGGAGTTGCCTTGACTTACAGTCAGGAAAACATCCTACAGCTCACAGGTTGGCTGAGTTCTCAGCATACATCTGTCAGATTCCACCTATAACATGACTTGGGTTTCAACTGATTTGGGTTCAACAAGAATTTACCAAGGGCTTTCTATGTGGCAGTCTCAGGACTTCATTAAGCATAAGAACAGAGGAGGTAGTCCCTGGTCTTGGGGAAGTGGGACACGTTGTTAAAAGAGTATATAACAGGGGCTGATGAGAAGACAGGACTCCCAACCCTATCCATGGGAGTCAGCTGTGCTCTCTGCCTTGTATTCCTGGGTTTGCATTCATAGGTGCTTCTTGAGTTAAATTATTCTTGGACTTTGCAGCCACGTTACTTTACAACCAGTCTATGGTTCATATGTGGTCCTTCTCTCTTAAGTTCAGGTCCTCCAGCTGAAAGTGCTGGGCTTAGCTTAGGACCCACTGAACCAGAGATTACAAACTCCAATGCCCACAGCAGCCACACCGGCAGCCATAATAAGTAAAGGACATGTGTCTGGGGCAGGGACCGTGGCAAGCTGGAGGGCCTGTGACCCTTCCGAGAGGGATAACTGCGTCCCAGTGCCAGAGAGGCAGTCTCTTAGGAAAATGCTGGATTTGTGTAGCCAGGTCTTCTGATTTTTCCAAAAAAAATGCCAGAACTTTGCAGTTTATGTGAAACGTCCTGAATGTGAAGCGTTGGCATGCTGTGTAGATTTTTGTTGTTCTTTTGAAAACATTGTGCAGGCTGAACAAACTATGCCTGAGCTGAATACTGCTTGTAGATTCCAGTTTCTGTTGGCCACCTCTGCCGTCAGCCCATGAAGATCGTGTTCTCAAAGTGCTGGCTAAACAGAGGCCACTGCTGAGTCACTAGGGATGCTTCCTGCCACTTCATGAATGTGTTCAATTCGAGACCACACACTTTACCTTGCATCTTTTTCCTCCAGCTCTTTCTCATCCTGCCCTCCCCGCAGATGTCTCAATGAAGTCCTTGGGAAAGTAACACTTACTCTCCTGAATAGAGCCTACAGTTCCACCAAGCGTGGCATGCATGTGAGCGAGGGTCCCCCAACCCCGCCCCACCGCAGAAAGCGTGGAAATAAAAGTGGATCGTTGTAAGCTTTGGATCTGCCAAACGGGACTTAGCACAGTGACGTCTCCTGCGTGTTGATTATCAACTTGCTTGGGGGATCTCAGGCTCTTGCCTGACCTTGGCACGAGGTCTGGCAAATTTGGCTTTCTGGGTGTAGAATTGATCGTTTCAGAAACAAAGCCATTGAGACAGAGTTGAGGAGAGTCCTCTATTCATGGATGAAAGGAGCTCATTGTACAAAATCGGTGTGTCCTGGACCCCCTTCCTCTGGCCCCCTCCTCTCGTTCCCTTCCCCCATAGCTGGGGCTTTGTAAGGGGCTCGCAGGATGTTCTATCCCAGGCTGTACTTTCTTCCCATCTTCCTGTCTCTGAGGCTGCCCTGAACAGAAGGAGAGCTGGGCTTGGAGCCCCTGTGCACGTTTTTGGCTCCTCAGGCCAACTCTGTTGTCGTGGGTGATGAGAGCACTTCCTTCCGAGAGAGCTAGGAGAAAAACAGCCTTGCTGTTCACAGGCAGCTGCCCAAGGCGGCTGTGCAGGAAGAGAAGACAGTGGGTGCTAAGAAGCTCTTCCTGTTCTGCCTTCTGCACGGGCGCCTCCCTCCTGGGTCACGGCCCTGAAAAGTCAAGACCGTTGAGCTACAGGAAGACGATCCTGTGTGTATTAACCTCAGTGATCAACTTACGGATTGAGTTTTTCTGTTTCTGCTGTGAAGCCATGGGATCTCGAACTTTTCTGCTTGAGATTGGGGGGTGAGGGTTGGAGTCATGTTCATTGGGTAACATGGTACCTTCCTTTGTGGGGCAGGGGTAAGGTATGGTGGTGAACGGATAGGGAGGTTATAAACTTGGGTGCTTTCAGGGCTCAGCCCAGGTGGGCAGGGTGGGGTGGCGGCAAACGGAAGGGGATGTGCCTGCCTTAAGTGGACCTGCTCACCCAGCGGGTCAGATCTTTCCACGTTTCACGAAAAGCCACAAATCAGAATATCGTGAATTCACCCTAAATTTTAAATGCTGGCACCTAGTTTTAAAACGTAATTGTTCAAAAATTAGCCAGGCTTAGTGGCGGGCGCCTGTAATGCCAGCTACTCAGGAGGCTGAGGAAGAAGAGTCGCTCGAACCCGGGAGGTGGAGGTTGCAGTGAGTCGAGATCACGCCACTGCACTCTAGCCTGCGTGACGAGCAAAACTCCATCTAAAAAAAAAAAAAAGGTATTTTTGTGCACCATGCAGATCATACCATACCACATCCAAGCATTCTGGTTACCTTTTTTTCTTTTTTAAAAAAACGTCTCTGAAGATACTAAGGTTAAATGGGCCTGGCTCTGTGGCTTTCCACCAAGTCTTGAAACTCTCTGAGCCTCCGTTTCTTCCTATATACATTAGGAACAGTACTACAGGGTATTCATAATCCAGGAACAAGGAAATACGTAACGTCATCAAGAGAAAAAGCAAACTGGACACAGTGACTCATACCTGTAATTCTGGCACTTTGGGAGGCCCAGGCAGTAGGATCACTTGAGACCAGGAGTTCAAGACCAGGCTGGGCAACACAGGAAGACCCCATGTCTACAAAAAGATGAAATATTAGCCAGGTGTGGTGGCACAGGCCTGTAGTCCCAGCTGCCTGGGAGGCCGAAGTGGGAGGATTGCTTGAGCCCAGGAGTTCAAGGCTGTGGTGAGCCATGATTACACCACTGCATTCCAATCTGGGCAATAGAGTAAGACCCTGTCCCTGCCTCCCTGCCTGCCTCCCTCCTTTCCTTCCTTCCTTCCGTAAAAACCGAAAAAATCATCTGTCTTTCCAGTCTTTATGGCCTTCCGGGAACAGCCACTTCATGAGGATGGAATGTGGGTTTATTGAAGTAATACCCATAAAGGGTTAATTATGGTATCTCATAAGGACTTAACCAATGATAGCGGTATATGGGGCACTGTCATCAAGGCTGTCATCTTCATTGTCACTATCTTTTCATTCAGAAATATTGCAGGAGGTTGAGGGGACAGGCTGCAGGCAGAATCGGTCCCCTGCTGAAGCTTCTTTCTGACTCTACCCTGACCTAAATGGAGAGGGCCCATCTGTCCCCTGCAGGCCTACCTGCCAGCCTGGTGTTCTCAGCATCTCTCTTCTGGCCTAGGAAGGCAGCTCCACATCCCGAGCTGTAGCCTGGGACTGCAAAGCTCTCCACTCCCCACCTCCTGGGATAGTTTTTTCCGCCCCCACCCCATGGTTTGTGTCGGCAGTTCTGTGTGTGGCCTCTTGGAGACATTCCAGACGCGAAGCGCTGCTGAATCACAGTTTTCCTGTATCTTCGAACAAAAGATGTCCTGGTCAGAGGCTCTTGTGAAGGAGCGAAAGAGGAGGAAGTGAAGAAAAGCAGGGAGGGGTGTGTATAGAAATTTATTTTGGCAAAATGGGATGAACTCCAGATTTGGTATCAAAAAACTGAAATTCTGCACTGAATTCTAATCCAAACTGTGTGTGGCCCTTAGGAAATAGGCCTTTCCTCCTGGATCTCCCATGCCTTGGCAGACAGTGATGGGTTTGATTCAGGTCAGGGATGGACATTTAGGGAAACTGGAATCTATTAATAATATCTGCTCCTCGGGCCGTATTGAGAATTTGAGGCCAGGTGGCCTGCTTAGTAATAGCTGCCTCCGGCACCTTACTGTGAAGTCGCTGCATACCTGGTCTCTACCTCTAAGTACTTTCCTTGAACTCACAATTTTGGATTCTGGAGCTCACATCTGAACTGTTTTCCTGTGGAATAGAGAACTCGCCCAGCAGTCCCAGAAGCCACATAGTATCATTGGAACTCCAGACAATGTCTGTGGGACACTTGGCAGTATTGGTTCCAGTTGGGCTACCTGCCATCTTGTGACCACAGCAAGTGGGTGCAAAATTGATAGGTGCTGCGGCCTGCGCCTGGGAAAAGCTAATTATCGGGCTGAAGTATAGATGTGGCTTGTTTTCCCAGCTCCAGGAGGATGTGTGTTCAAACGCAGCCTGGGTGGCCGCCTTCAGAAAGATTCGCAGCATGGTGGGATTTAGCCAGTACTTCTTGTCTGGGCCGTCTAGGGTAAAGGCTGCCTTCTTGGCACATGGCAGGTCTTGTTTATGGTCTGAAATGCCTCGGAGCTGTGAAAAGCAAAGCACTGTAAAGTGTCACCAATTGTCTTCTAAGAGGAACTAACTTTGGTGGCCCACCCACTGTCAGGACTGAGCCAGGCTCTGGTTGAACGTCTCAGTCAGTGCTCCACAAAGACTGTGAGATGATGTTGGTGATTATTATTACCTTTAACCACTGGAACAGGCAAAGTAGTCAACCTGAAGACTCGCAGCAAGGAGATGAGAACCTCTGGTATGAGGAGCATCTGATCCAATTCAGTGTTCCTTATGGCTTCGTAGCGCCAGATGCTGATAGAACCATGAACTGTGGGCCGGGCGCGGTGGCTCAAGCCTGTAATCCCAGCACTTTGGGAGGCCGAGACGGGCGGATCACGAGGTCAGGAGATCGAGACCATCCTGGCTAACACGGTGAAACCCCGTCTCTACTAAAAAATACAAAAAAGTAGCCGGGTGAGGTGGCGGGCGCCTGTAGTCCCAGCTACTCGGGAGGCTGAGGCAGGAGAATGGCGTAAACCTGGGAGGCGGAGCTTGCAGTGAGCTGAGATCCGGCCACTGCACCCCAGCCTGGGCGGCAGAGCAAGACTCCGTCTCAAAAAAAAAAAAAAAAAAAAAAGAACCATGAACTGTGGTTTAGTGTTTCCAATTCATGACATGGTTGTACCACTGGGTAGCAGTGTAGCTTAGTGGTCCAAAAGAATGCCCTGTTTCAAATCCCGCCTTCACCACCCACTAATGAATGACTTTGAAAAAATTACTTCTCCTCTGAGCCTCAGTTGCACCATCTGTAAAAGGGGGCTTTTGATGCCTGCCTCCTAGAGTTGTTGTAAGGTTTATTTATTTGTTTGTTGTAAGACACAGTCTCTGTCAGCCAGGCTGGAGTCCAGTGGCATGATCTTGGCTCACTGCAGCCTCTGCCCCCAGGGTTCGAGCTATTCTCGTGTCTCAGCCTCCCGGGTAGCTGAGACTACAGGTATGCACCAACACATCCAGCTAAGTTGTGTGTTTTTAGTAGAGATGGAGTTTCAGCCTGTTGGTCAGGCTGGTCTTGAACTCCTAACCTCAAGTGATCCGCCCGCCTTGGCCTCCATGGGATTATAGGCGTAAGCCACCACACCCAGCCAGTTGTAAGATTTAAATGAGATAGTATTTGCAAACCCCTTACAGTAATACCTGGCATTCAGTGTGAGAACAGTGTTAGCTGGTATTTTGATTGTTGTCAATATTGACTAGCTATGTGACCTTAGGCAATTTGAATTAATAATGGGGGTGAAAAGTTCTGTTGCTCGCAGTAGCCAGGCCAGCTACTCAGTCTGGAGCTGTTTTCTTGCAAGAATACATATCCAGTGTTGCTAAATCTTCTGTTCTTAAAGGAGAAGTGAGAAATCTGGATTTGCACGTGAAGTATCCTGGTTTTAAAACATTGGCAATGATTCATAAAAAAAGGATGAGGTCGTGTCCTTTTGTAGGGATATGGATGAAGCTAGAAACCATTCTGAGCAAACTATCGCAAGGACAGAAAACCAAACACCGCATGTTCTCACTCGTAGGAGGGAATTGAACAATGAGAACACTTGGACACAGGGTGGGGAATGTCACACACCGGAGGCTGTCATGGCGGGAGGGGGAGTGATAGCATTAGGAGAAATACCTAATGTAAATGAAGAGTTAACGGGGCAGCACACCAACATGGCACATGTATACATATGTAACCTGCACGTTGTGCACATGTACCCTAGAACTTAAAGTATAATAATAAAGAAAAAATGGCAATGATTTCAAGTATTTCATCAAGGCCACAGGCCGAAATAAAAAGCAAACCAGCTTGAAGCAACCACAGGCCACCAGTTGGGCACTCCTGTCTTAACAGTCTGTAGCTCACGCCTCTGATCTTTTCAGGTAGGTTTCTTCAAAACCTTGTAATTCTAAGATGGTAATTCTGTGTGCTTTTTAAAGAATTACAAAACCTCTCGAGGCGCACACAGAACAAAGTATTATATACAGGAGTTTAGAATTTTGATAACCATTTGTGCTCAAGGATACACATACCAGGCTGGAGAAGTGTTAAAATAATTCCGGAGTTTCCACGAGTCTGTGGTTTCTCTATCTTCCAAGGCTGTGGGTGATTAATTACCATCTCCAAGGGCCTAAGCTTCATTTTCAGGTTCTACTGCTCATTTCTGAGGTCTGGGCTGAAAAATATTGAATTGAATGTAAGATAGCAAAAAAGACCAACTTTTTAAACTTTTAATAAAAAAGAGAGCGATACACACAGTTTTAACTGCCAACATTTCTGTAAAACATGGAGAATCCCCTTGTTCTCTCTGTGGAGTTTCTGTTTTCTCCTCCGAGTCCTATTTGAAGGTGAGTTCCCATTTTCCAACAAGGTGAGGGCTGTGTGAATCTGGCCTGCATTCACGTTCCACATGCAGCCTTTTTAAGAGAACAGGGATACTTCTGTGTCACTGGCATCCCTCCCTCATCACCCCATGCCGCCTGCCCTGCACGTGCCCAGCCTTCGTCTTAGGAGCCACTGTGAAATCCCATGGGGACATCTGAAGAGAAAGCCCTATTATGCAACACCTTGGTTGCTGCAATGAGGCCCGAAGAAGGAGGACTTGAAAGAGTCCCACTTCCCTCGGGAGGAAATGCTGGAAAGAGGAGGTTGGTAACCAGGTTTTTAGGGCACGGCAGATCCCTTCACCAAAGTGGGGAAAAGGGAGCACTTTGCACCCGTCCTGGAAATTTCATGGGGGTGCAGAGCATGAACACCAACACTCAAGAGTTTCATGCATGTGTCCGACACTCGATGGCTGGCTGGGGATCAGAAGCAGGAATTGTATTCTTTGTCACTTTGGAAGCTTTTTCAGCCTTGCATTACGCATGGTATAGTTTAGGTAGCATGTGGAGGCTCTTGGGTTCAGTGTACATAAGAATCCCCCAAGGGCGTTTAATAAAAATGTAGATTCCTTGGACCCTTGCCCAGAGATTCTGATTCAGTAAGTTCATACTTTTGATTAACACCAGGATATCAGTTAAAAGAGTAGTTTCTGGTAACTGACAAACTTGCTTACTGTTCCTGGCTCCATTCCTGATTAGCCCTGTGTTTTTGAGCAAATTATTCTCTGAGAGTATCAGTTATCTGATCAATAAAATGGGGATCATGATACCTCCCTTGGCAGGGTTGCAGGAATTTCATATGCTTGGCACAAAGTAAGCATTCAAAACGAATTAGGTAAATGTGCTCATTTCGCTGCCGTCACATGACATGGGTTGCTCTCGTGTCTACGGCAGCTTGCAGTTCAGAAGGCTTGTGGTTTAGTAGGGTTGAGTATAGAGGGATATGTCTCAGCCCTTGTAAGCCTGGAGGAAGAAATCAAAGAGAAAATCATTTTTGAGGTTGTAACTATGTACAGTATCTACTTTTATTTAATGTTCATGACAACTCATGATGTCAGTGGTATCCCGTGTTCAAGACAAGGAGGAGACCTTAGGGTTTGCTGGGACAGTCTGGGTTTATACCTGTTAAGCTTGTGTAATTATTAATAGTGTCCCTTACGAAAAGGTCTCAGAAAATCTGTTTTCCACTTTAACAGTAGCTGTGTTGGCAAGTGTAATCCTACCTGTTTATATAGTGTCAGTGAGAAAAATAAAGTGCACAGAAGCTGAGGACTTTGCCCAAGGTCACAAGTGGTGCTAGGTGGTGGTTATGGACTGAATTGTACCCCTACCCTAATTTCATATGTTGAAACCCTGCCTCCCCCAGTACCTCAAAACGTGACTATTTGGAGATAGGGCCTTTACTGAGGTGATTAAATTTAAGTAATGGTGTCCTCATCCAATCTGACTGGTTTTTTTTAATAAGAAAAGGAAATTTCAGCCAGGCCTGGTGGCTCATGCCTTTAATCCCAGCACTTTGGGAGGGTGAGGCAGGCAGATCACCTGTGCAGGAGTTCGAGACCAGCCTGGCCAACATGGCAAAAGCCTATCTCTACTAAAAATACAAAAATTAGACTGGAGTAGTGGCACACAACTGTACTCCTGGCACTTTGGGAGGCTGAAGCAGGTGGATCATTTGAGGTCAGGAGTTCAAGACCAGCCTGGCCAACATGATGAAACCCCATCTCTACTAAAAATATTCTAAACAATTAGCTGGGCGTGGTAACAACCACCTGTAATCCCAGCTACTTGGGAGGCTGAGGCATGAGAATCACTTGACCTCAGGAGGCGGAGGTTGCAGTGAGCTTGGATTGTGCCACTGCGCTCTGGTCTGGGCCACATAATGAGACTACATCTCTGCCCTCCCAGAAAAGAAGAGGAAATTTGGACACATAGATACCAGGGATGCATAGAGAAAAGACTGTGTGAGGAAACAGTGAGGAGTGCACCATGTG
Organism: Macaca thibetana thibetana; assembly: GCF_024542745.1. Classification (NCBI taxonomy): domain Eukaryota; kingdom Metazoa; phylum Chordata; class Mammalia; order Primates; family Cercopithecidae; genus Macaca; species Macaca thibetana. The sequence continues at coordinate 58,873,121 of NC_065597.1, read as the reverse complement.
TACAAGCTAAGAGGAGCGTCAGACTTCAGAAGCCAGACCTGCAGACACCTTGGTCTTGGACTTTCAACCTCCAGAACTGTAAAAAGATAAATCTCTGTTGTTTAAGCCACCTCGCCTGTGTATTATTATAGCAGCCCTAGCAGACGAATACAGTGGTTATGTATGGTTTGAACCCTGGGGTAACCCCTAAACCCGCACTCTTTTCCCACTGAACAGTATATCTTTGTCCTGCACCAGGCCTGCAGCTAAGTGACAGCGTCTCTTTAGGTTTCTGGCTGGGCGTTCAGAGTTGGCCAGAGCTGGACGTTCTCCAGCAGGCTCGAGTCATGAGTGAGTTTTCACTTGCTGTGATCTGTGATCCCAAGAAGAGTTTCTTAGATTTTCCAAGTTATCTGGTGGTGGGATGATGAGTGACAGTGAGACACCATCTTTTGATGGTGGAAGATTCCCAGTTCTGGCCTTAATTAGAGGGCTCTTGGGGAGAGAAAGCACCAAGCCAACCTTCTGAAGTGTTCCCTGGGAGCGTCTCTGGGAGAAGGTGGCATGTGAATGTCCATTGTCTATGTCATTGATTTGGCTGGCCTCACGGAGACATCTGGCCCTGAAGGCATGAGTGTACCGGGATCATTATCCCTATACCAATGTCGTTGCCTAATACCCAAGAGCAAGCGCTGTCTTCTGAACATCCTCAAAGCAAAGGAAGAGAACACGCTTTATAATGGCTGAGGCTTAGCTCAGGGCTCAGAATCTGCTAGGAGAGCCAGACAGGTTTGATGCATGCGTAGAATGATAATGAACAAATTCTTCCTCCTCTCTCTGCTTTCTTTGTTGGGGCTTAATTGCTTGTTAAAATTACGCCTTTGGCCTTGATCCTGGCTTCTTGGTCTTACAAGCAAGACTTTTGAGGTGTAGACAAGTTTCATTGCTCTAAGACCTGTAATCAGGCTCCTGCCTCGTAGTTAAACAGTTAGCTTTGGGAATAGCGGTGTACACAGAGTCACTTTAAACTCATTTCTGTCTCCCTCATGGTGCCTGCCAGGCATAGAGCTAGCTACTGAATCGGAACTTAGTAAACACGTGTGGATTGATTTAGCTAACTTTACACGGTTCCTTGCTGTGGCAAAGTGACTGTTTTGTTTTTAGTCATGATATGTGTGCTAATTTCTATCAGCCATGTCCACTACCTTTTTAAAAAAGACAGATGATAAAAAGATTTCGGTATTTGTTAAGGTGGTACTGCTTATTTGCTATAAGTATTCTTGATTTTGATAGACATTATCCAAAAATTGCAGGATTACTTTGTCCAAAGTAATAATGTATTTTCCAACAGAGCTCTTGTAAAAGAGTGGATCCCAGAGTTTTCCAGTGTAAGATGCTGGGATCAAATCCAGGCTTTCAACAGCATCTGTGTGGCTCGGACAGGTTACCAGTCTCTCTGGTCATCAGTTTCTCCATCTCTATACTAATGATAGTGATCGTGATAATATCTACCTCTTAGGGTTATTACAGGGGTAAACGAAATGATACAGGCATAGAAGTTAAGCCCAGTACCTGGAACATAGTGAGAACTTAACAAATATCATTTATTGCTACTATTCAACTGTTTAGCGTCTCAGTCAAGTAATATGCCCGTAGGACAAAGTTAAGAATAAACCAAAGGAATGAAAACTGTATGTATTTCCAGGCGAAAGGATTCTAAGTAATCTTTTCCTGTCATGTTGTGATGGTATTTAAATAATAAATTCAGAAGGACTGGTATATTGGGCACACAGGATTGAGGGCTAGTTCAGAGGCATGCAAGATCCTGATGGTCACTTACTTCCTTGCTTGATGTAATGGTATAGCTAGCACACACGGCCTGGCACCTAGGAGGCCCTCTATAAATGATCGCCATTAGCTGTAGTTATTTCAGGTTCCTGGGATGCATTTGCAGACTGAGAGAAAGAGCATGAGTAGTATTTAGGTGCTGAGTCTGTGAGTGTTTGTGACAACACTTTTTGATCTATTGAGGTCAGTGTTTAGAAAGTGTATCAGTTACTGGCCGGGCACGGTGGCTCACGCCTGTGATCCCAGCACTTTGGGAGGCCGAGGCGGGTGGATCACGAGGTCGGGAGATCGAGACCATCCTGGCTAGCATGGTGAAACCCCGTCTCTACTAAAAATGCAAAAAAATTAGCCGGGCGTGGTAGCGGGCACCTATAGTCCCAGCTACTCAGGAGGCTGAGGCAGGAGAATGGCATGAGACCTGGAGGCGGAGCTTGCAGTGAGCGGATATCGCACCACTGCACTCCAGCTTGGGTGACTGGGAGACAGAGCTAGACTCCGTCTCAAAAAAATAAATAAGTATATCGGTTACTGCCACAATAATGCTGTATAACAAATGACTTCAAAACTCAGTGGCTTGAAATAGCAAGCATATATTTTCTGTGTGTTGGCAGGGGGTCGGCTGATCTAGGCTGGGTGTGGCTTCAGGCTGCAGATTGTGTACAGGTCTGTTTCACGTGTCTGTCATCCTCCTTGGACCAGCAGGGTACTGGGGACGTGATCTCTTGTAATGGCAAAAACACAGTAGGCCACACTTCATCACCTAAGCATATTTCAAGCTTCGGCTTATGCCACATCTACTAACCTTCCATTGGGCAAAGCAGTCAAATGGGCAAACCCACGCTTAAGGGACGGAGAAGCACACAGCAAAGAACTGCCAAGTCACATGACCAGAGGGTGTGGATCTAGGAGCTGTGATGAATAAGGGCTGCCAATTCAGTGCACCTAGTTCCCCATTTCATTTCCCCAACTGAGCTGTTACGATAGATGATATGGAAGGGCTTTCCTTGTTGTGGGCAGTTCCATGGTACCTGCATTAAGATTCTGAAAGCACTCCACTGTAGCATGCACTCACATTGCAAATTCCCCTTTGGTCTCCAGGAGGCTTTCCTCTGATGGACAGGAATTTACTCTACTGTAAACCAAAGAGTCCCAATTTAGACAGATACGATGGATTAGGCAGACAGCATCATTGACCTGGTTCCACTTCGTTAGCCTTTCCAATTAAGGAGGATGTTGCTGAAAGCAAGACCGCACAGATATATAGTTATACCTTGAATCCTCTGGGCTGAGGCTCTTTAGGGAGAGTCTTCCATTTCCAGTGCGCACAGAGGGAGGAGAGCCTAATAATGTTGGCAAGTGAATCCTAAGTATTAATGATGTGACCACTTGTGAGGATTTTATCTTCTTCCCGGTTAGTTAATGAAGATGCTAAATAGATAGCATTTGTGCTTTTGCTTTCCAGAAGCTTCTTAATCTTGGATCCCTGACCATGCACTGATAAGGTCTCTGATTTTGGAACATCAAATAGAGAATTGATGCTTCATTGCATCTAGAAATCAGGCTCTTGGTTTTGTCAACACAGTTGACAGATTTCCTATGACTTCCCAAGGAAAATCTTGTCCATTGGAGCTGCTTTTAGGGGTTCAGGATGGCATTCTCCCCTCTTCAACCTCGTGGAGATTCTAAGCAATGAAGCATAAGTCTCAGACAATAGCCAAATGGTCTGTGAAGTACAGCTTAATTAATCTGGGCATGCACCCAACACCCCAGTCTGGTGCTTTGCGAGGACTTGGCTTGGCGATTGAGGCTAATTTCGAGGCTGAGATGCAGCTTCTTATCTTAAAATCAAAATCGAGGTGGTAAGATCTGAATGGACAGACAGACAGACCCAGACTACTCTGACCTGAATAGCAGATGTTGCATGCTCTCACCCACTAGGCACATACCAGGTCTGACTCACGCTGCCACCCACAGACCAGGAGGATGGTCTTGCTTCCCAAAGACAAAAATGGGTCCTGCCCCAGTTGCTTGCTTGACACAGGGAAACAGGAAGTACAGAATAGACTCTTTCTGCAAATGAGTGATACAAAACCTGCCTGATCAAAAAAACGTTGCTCTACGAATGTTGGGTTTTACCAATCTTAGCTGTCACTTCTTCACCCCTGGGAAGAAATCAGTAAGGATTTGAAGAGACAGGCCCCAAACAGCTCCTTCATGACTTCTCCAGATTCCTGTATAGGTCAAGGCTGCAATGTGGGGAGACGGGGAGAACATGTTTCCCTCAATGTTTTCTTGGGTATGAGGAAGACTCAATGCCTGGGGGAATGTGAGAATTAATGTGGGATGTTCTCTTGGCAGTTTCCTTTCAGTTACACCAGTGGACAATTACTGGGAGTTCGACTCAGAATTGGAGTTGGGGGACGACGAATTCTTCTTCCTAAAGGACAGAGCGGAGCAGAGCTCACCATGTTTCTGAGATCGTGCCTCTTACACCCCTCAGAATTGGGGATCATTACAAAGATATCATAGAACAGTCATCAAGACAGTGAATGGCAGCTCACCTAGAGGAGGAGTTTAGAATGTTCCGATTTCCCTGCATTTCCTTCTTGTTCACATTATGGGACAGTGGGCTGGTGCTAATTTGCATGGTTTCCTAAAACCCTGTGGTGGAAAATCTGCTAAGAGAAAGCAAAGCTTCAAACTGGGTGTACTTCAGGGCCCTGAAATCATGCCCATTCTCTGTAGGAGGAAGCTTAAGGTTGTTTTTCCCAGAATTATAAATCCAAGGTGATTAAGTTCAGAGCAGACATGGTGTAGACAGAAATAGCCTTCATATGCTGGGTTTCCTGTTTTCTTTGGAAACCACTCACTGGACACCACCAGCTCCTCCCCTCAGTCTTTTCCTCCTCCTGTACCCGCCCTGTGTCTCCTCCAACCCAAAGGGTTCATGCTTAATGACCCGAGACAGTACCACCAAGCATTCCCGGTCAATCGGCTTTTGTAGAGAGTGAATGAATAGGACATTTCTCTGGCCTTCTCTATCCTAAAAAAAGACCTTCCCCAGCCCATTGGAATGTGCCACTCAAACCAGAAATTAAGCTGCTCGCGCTCATTCCTTCCCTCATTCTTTCCAAGATCAGACACAAATTGATGATGGCCTTGCCCCTAGTCAGGACTTTATATTCTTTCTGGTTTATTCCTAATCCTCTTACGGAGCCAAACTCTCCTCTGAATAGAGGGTTTGGATGCACATTGAGCTGTTTGACAAGGGTGCCTTGTTTCTTTTTTCTTTACATTTTGTTGTTTTGTGTGATCTCCATGTGGGTGTTTCCTTCACAAAATCTTGAGCCTCCTTCATCACTTGGGCATGAGAGGAAGTGTTGGGGCAGTGTGCAGACTGGGCTGTGCTGTCCTGACATCTCTGTAGAATAGAGGACACAGATTGGGTTGCCCTCCCCATGGGGTGGCTTGAGCACTGAGGAAATCAAGCTTTGTTTGAAAATGATGCTGAGAACGTGGCATGGTGACTCATGCTTATAATCCCAGCTCTTTGAGTGGCCAAAGTGGGAGGATCGTTGAGGCCAAAGTGTTGGAGAAAAGCCTGGGCAACATAGTGAGACCCCATCTCTACAAAAATAATTAAAAAAAAAAAAGCCTGGCATGATAGTACATGTCTGTAGTCATAGCTACTTGGGAGGCTGAGGTGGGAGGATCACTTGAGCCCTGGAGGTCGAGGCTGCAGTGAGCTGTGATCACGCCACTGCCCTTCAGCCTGGGCAACAAAGCGAGACCCTGTCTCTTTAAAAAACAAACAAACAAAAAACCAGAAAGAAAGAAAATGATGCTGGGGTAGTAAGTTAACTTTTTTCCACTCCTCACGTGCATTTTCTCCTTTCATCCCACAGGAGCCACACCCGAGTCCGCTCATCACCCTGGAGACTCAGGTGAGTACCTTTCCTGTCTTGGCCACTTAGCCTTGATATTCCAGCTCTCGAGGGGACTTGTCCCCTGGCCCCGAAAGGCTGGACAGGCCCATGGCTGCCCCTTGTCCCATTTGGATGTGTGTGTGCCTGCACATGTGTGTATCCACACTGGCAGCTAGTGTACACGTGTGTGCAGTGGTGTGGGTGTACATGTGTACATATTCGCACCCAGGTGTCTGAGGACCCTCCCACCTGTGACAAGAACCATAATCATTTCTTTTGAGTTTTCCTCTGTCCTTCGCTCCTACCCAACCATTGTGCGGAGGTTCATGCAAAGGAGAGAGGAGACAGAGGGGAGCCGTGAAGCGGGAAGATGCTGCTCTTTGATGCCTGAACTTGGAGGACTTTTTTTCCTTGGCAGTGAGGGCGGCAGACGGAGGGAAGTTGCATCCTTTCATGTGCTTGCGTGTTAGGCCATTCTGAGGAATCATGATTGCAGTGGTGTTTCCGTGTGGAGAGGAGGATGACCAGCGGGTCTTGTAAGGCAGGGCACGGTCCTGACTGTCTGCTCGCTGCCTTCCTGGGAGATACGACACTGCAGCAGCTATGAGTGTAGGCCTTGGAGTTCAACAGAGCCGGGCGGAATTCCACCTCTGTGTCTTCTACCCTGCGACATTTGTGGGGCCACATAATGTCTAAGCCAGTGTCCTTCCATCTGAAATGTCATCCCAGTGGTAGTGCCCACCTTGCAGGGTTGTGGTTGAGGATTACAGGAAATGATGTTTATAAGGTCCGGGGTGCGTGCTAAGTGCTTGTGAGTGGTAGCATTTTAAACCAATAGAACTGTTACCGTTCCTGCTGGGTTTGAAGGGGATGTGTCTTATCTTTGGACTGATTCTTTCCTTAGCTCTTTGAGTTTGGCTGACAGGCAAGAGAGAAGATAGACAGGATGGGCCTCATTCAGAGCCCCACAGGGAATAGTTTGCAAGTGTCAGTCACAGTCAAACCTGTGGGAACCTTTCAAGGCTGAATGACAGCTCAGGAGTTTCAGGGGTTTCTGGGGTGCACTGGAAAGGACCAGCTGCTCCCCTGGCCTCTGCCCCCTCCACCTTGGGTCCTTGCCCTCTCGTTGGCATCTCTGCTTGGGTCCTCCTAAGAGGAATGAGGAGACCCTCCTTGCTTCCTCCCTGCTGGGGAAGGCCAGCAGATCTTCAGGGTTTCCTTGTGCTTTTCTGTCCTCCCTTTCTCTGGCACACACGTGTAGCCATATGGGCCCCAGGGCTGACCAGGCAGCAGAGCCAGCAGGGAGGTATAGAGGGTGCAGCTTTGAGGAGGAAAAGGATTCTGTTGCCTCTGCCTGTTTGGCTGCTCTCTGGCTTGGTTTTGTCTGTACTTACCACCTTGACCACATTTGCCTCATGTGAATTTCATCTATTCTATAAAGTCACCTAAAAATACCTTTTTCCTTAACGTAACTCACTTCGCTTTGAGAAATAGACTTACCTTAATCCAGTGGGTCTAAATCAGGAAGTGGTTTTGGTTCCCGGTGGTTATTCGGCAGTGTCTGAAGACATTTGGTGGTGGTCTCATCTGGTTGGGGGGTTTACGACTGACATCTAGTATGTAGAGATCCAGGTTGCTGTTCAATCTCCTACAACACACAGGCCAGCTCCCCACTGGAAAGAAATATCCGGCCCTGGGCCTGGCACAGTGGCTCACACCTGTGTCTCAGCACTTTGGGAAGCCGAGGTGGGCAGATCACTTGAGGTTAGGAGTTCGAGACCAGCGTGGCCAACATGGTGAAACCCCATCTCTACTGAAAAAAAAATACAAAATGTAGCCGGGCTTGGTAGTATGTGCCCATAATCCCAGCTACTTGGGAGGCTGAGGCAGGAGAATCACTTGAACCCAGGAGGTAGAGGCTGCAGTGAGCCGAGATTGAGCCACTGCCCTCCAGCCTGGGTGACAGAGTGAGACTCTGTCTCAAAAAGAATGATCCAGCCCTAAATACTAATGGTGTCGAGATTGAGAAACACTGTCTCGAGCAATAATATTCGTGGAACCACAAGTTTGAAGGGCTAGTTATATATTTTTTGCACCACGTTAAAATAAATATTAAACTGTGAAAATAATGTTCCTTTAGGCACCCTCTGATGTCACCTAAACTTCCTATCAGAGATGTGTGTGCTATCCTTTGGGAAATGTCTCTCCCCAGTCTACCCCATGGACTATGAGAGAACTTCCGGGGTGTTTTTAAAATGATGGTCCTTCTCTTCCTTATCCTTCCCCGGAAGGATAGCCTGTTAGACTTAGGAAGACCCATGGGCAAACATCTGTGTCCCGAACTCTGGAAGTCAAATCTTATCTCCTGGAAGGGGAACAGCTGCACCCCTGGATGGTTCTGTCTTTGACCTTGCTGTACCCTTCACTCTGGACACCACCCCGTCAGCCCTTCAAAACCCGCATGGGAAAGAGGAGTTGCAGACCAGTGGCTTTGGCCAGCACCTGAGGCTTCCAGCAGCAGCTCCTCGCACAGTGACCACTCTTAAAATCCAATCTGTTAGCCTAAGGGACCTGAGCCTCCATCTGCAGCCAGCAGGGGCACAAGGTAGACTCTCAGCATTTGTGCTATGCCACTGGGGAAGGGCTTCAATTTGTCCAAACAATGCTCCATCAGTCTCATTTGGTTCTCTGTCTTTGGGGAGCCTGGGAATATTGTTGTCGCTCCCCGAGTTCTGATTTCCCATGTTAAAGAGATGTGGGAACCCAAGCAAAGTGCAAATGTTTCTTTGTGACTGTTGGCACAAGCCTGTGGCCAGATCTGACTTTGTGCTGGGCCTCAGCCCATTGCGAAGTGAATGATGGGATCCTCTTCAGCTGCCTGCAGGCAGGTCAGACAAGGGGGTCAGGTCCCTTTCTGGCAGGAAGTAGTGCCTCAAATGTTACCCATATGCCATGAACACGATGGCAGATGTGGCCAACCTTGGAAGAACCAACTCTGCAGGGGTTCGGTGACAGATGTGCCCTGAGCCCTGGGTCACTTCCCACTTTTCCCCCAGTGCACTTGGCTTCTAAGGACAGCATTGCCTGCTCCATCCTTGAGCCCAGCTGTCACAGGTTAGCGTGCCTGTTAGATGTCACCAAGCGCTGTGTCCTTGCACAATGCATCAGCTGCTTTGCTTGCCCAAGACCTGGCCTGCATTAGAACACTGGGCTGTGCAGGGGCCCTTTCCTTCCTGCATCCCTCTCTCCCTCGTGTGAATTGCAGCGGTCCTCAGCCACCGCTTGGTTCATCTGTCCCTGTGCAGCTGTTCTGAGTTGGGGGAGATGGATTGATTGGCTACCGAGGACTCCTCTAATGCTCTTTGCCGTTAGCACAGCAGAGCTTTGCATCTGTTGGCATCAGCAGGACTCTCTGCTTAACGGCCAGATTAATAGAATGAGGAAGCCGAGGAAGGTTTAAATCCCTGGTGTCAGGTTCCCGCCTCAGCAGGCTGCCCCTGGGGAGGCACCAAGGAAGCCCCGACTTGTGGTGGTGAATGCTTCCCTGGTCTCCAGATGGTGATTGCCAGGGGATCAGGTGACCTAGAAATGGAAAAAAAAAGGAGTTCAGTGAGAGGCTTGGTGGCATTATTCTTATCCCCACTCTTACTAACATTTACCATTTGCCAAGCACTGACTTCTCTCATTTTATCCTCAAATGCCATAGTTACACAGGTGTTAACTGCGGTACCACATGAGGTACCTAAGGGTCAGAGAGGCTAAGTAACTTACCCAGGGTCACACAGGAAGCAGATAGTATTGGTGCACATTAGACTCAGGGTTGCATGACATCAGAATCTTATCTTCTCAACTGCTTTCCTATTTTGAAAGAAAATAAAGTTGCCTTGACGAGTGGAAAGATTTGCTAACGTTCAGGCAAAGCTGGAGAAATGGGCTTGGTATATGCAATCCAACGTCCATAGATAGACAGATGGACAGATAGACAGTGCTTAGCACAACTATCCACAGATGTCCTTAGATATATGGGTAGAGAGATGCATGATGGGTAGATGGATAGAAAGATACAGTGCTTTGCACAGTGAGTTATCTTTGACAGTTTGTCAGAGGACTTGGTGGTAAAATGGTTTGAGCAGTGGACCCAAATGAAAATTTATTTTAAAAGAACCAAAGCAAAACATGTCCCTGCGCATCAATAGTGTTTTGATAAATTTGAATCCTTATTACTTGATTCTCTCTCTCTCATCGATCCCCAAGACAGTTGATCATTTCTGAATCCACTCCAATTGGCAAGGTCTCGTGTCATTTAATTTTAGCGTCTCTGCCTCCTCCTGCTCCCACTCCCCCCACCCTCAACAGGCTCTCTGTCAATTAGCTAATGGCCTCCACTCAAACACGGAAGTTACCTTGGGAGATGTAATAAAAGGAGCTCTTTTGAGTCAAGATTTGTCAATCTGGGTATTTGTGAACTTGGCTAGAGTTAGAGGAGGAGCAGGTCTTCAGTTATGCTGAGATCCCCCTCAGGACCTGGAGATCAAAGGCATCAGGAGGAAAACTCCCAACTTCTCGTTTTTTGAAACCAACCAGTTACTTGACTTTCTTTGATCAGCTAACTGGGGGTAGAGGGAAGGGAATGACATTCACATGATTTAAAGATGCTGCTGAAGCCATGATGATTGTGAACAAGGCTGCTGTAGAAAATGAGTAGTGGATGTGAATGGAAGTTAACACTTGAGAAATTATATCTATGTAAAGGGATTCATCTATTTCCTTATTCCATAAATCGCTGTTGGGCCATGTGGAGGCCAGGCCTTGTGCTAAATGCCAAAGATACAGCAGAGAGGAAAACAGAAGGTTCCTTACCTAGAAAGCATCCATTCTAGGCGAGTCAGATGAAAAAGATACAAAAAGATATTAATAAATGCATCTGTAACTTCAGATAGTAATAAGTGGGTGGAAATAAGACAAACATGTTTGTAAGAGAGTGACCGGGTAGAGTGGAGGTGGTTGTAAAATCTCCCAGGTAGTGGGGAATCAGAGCTGGAGAGGTGAGGTTTGAGCTTCTGAGCCGGGGAGGTGAGATGTGCTGAAGAGCTTACAGTTAAGAGTTAACCTTGCAAAAAGACCCTAATGACAGAGTTCTGAATTTTTTGCATAGTATGTCTGGATTCCTATAAAAAATAATGCCAGTTTTTCTTAGATTCAATTAAGGCGTTCGCTCCTTCAATGCTTTTGTGTCATTATAATGTCAAGATAAATAAAGAATTACTTAGGCAGGGGAGAAAGAAAAGGACTAAGGAGGTAGGAGAGAAGGAGAGATGCTTAAATTCAGGGGCATCCAGTCGAACTAATGTCTGATGTGAGCATTTGGCAGACTGAAGGAACTTTAGGTCTCAGCAGTGTTATGCTGAGCTGGGGGCTGATGTCTGAAATTTGGCTAATAGCTAATTAGCTGACTGATGTTCAGCTGAACTGAAACTTCAGTATAAACCAGTAGTTCTCAACTAGGTCAATTTTGACCACCAAGGAGACATTTGACAATCACCTGAGACTTTTTCCTTTTCTTTTGGAGAGTCTTGCTCTGTCACTCTGTCAACCAGGCTGGAATGCAGTGACTCCATCTCAGCTCACTGCAGCTTCAACCTCCTGGGCTCCCATTTCAGCCTCCCGAGTAGTTGGGACTACAGGTGCATGCTAATTTTTGTAATTTTCGTAGAGCTGGGATTTTGCTATGTTGCCCCGGCTGGTCTTGAACTTCTGGGCTCAAGCAGTCCACCCACCTCAGCCTCACAAAATGCTGGAATTGCAGGCATGAGCCACTGTACCAACATTGTGATTGTCATAACTTTGGGGTGAAGGATGCTACTGGCATCTAGTGGGTAGAGATCAGGGATGCTACTAAACATCCTATAATGCACAGGAAAGCACCCTCTCCTGCTAAAAAAAAAAAAGCCTCAAATGTCACTAGTGGCAAGGTTAGGAAACCCCAGAGTAACCTCGTTTGTTCTGAGGACAGTTTATTTTACAAAGACACTTCCAGTCATACAATTGTGACTTCCTTGTTTGTTCTCTTGTTTATGTTCAAACATCACCCTTTCTGGTTTAAGTGCAGACTTTAGCCAGCTGTAGGCTGTGGTCGTGACACATTCATCTTTTTTTTTTTTTTTTTTTTTTTTGAGACAGAGTCTTGCTCTGTCACCCAGGCCAGAATGCAATGCTGTGATCTCGGCTCACCGCAACCTCCGCCTCCCAGGTTCAAGCAATTCTCCTGCCTCAGTTTCCTGAGTAGCTGGGATTACAGGCGCGTGCCACCACACCTGTATTTGTAGTAGAAATGAGGTTTCACCACATTGGCCAGGCTTGTCTCGAACTTCTGACCTCGTGATCTGTCCATCTTGGCTTCCAAAGGTGCTGGGATTACAGGTGTGACCCATTGTGCCTGGCCGACATATTCATCTGCTAATGTGTCCAGGCCTGCATTGACATGTCTGACTCTAGGTACACAATAACCCACGATACGCAGGAACATGTGCATCACGTGCGTAAAAACTGGATCCTGTTGGATCGTTATGGGAGAAGAAACCTCATGAGGAGATGGCTTCCTCAGAGATTTATGGCTTAATAGTGCAGAGAACATGCAGAGTTAAAAAAATTTTTTTTTTCTTAATCCAGCTACTTGGCTGGGGTTTAGAGAGGGGTTTGCCAAGGTTTCTGGACTGAAGAAGGTCGTTCAAATATCTTGATATTTAGGCCTGGTTCTTCTTTCAGGGATAGACCACAGGCTCATTTGTGCAAACTTCTTTCTTGTGAAGCTCTTCCCCACTCCCGAGATTAAAGCAATTTCTGTCTCCTCTCCGCTCTTCCGGCTCTGGGCTTCGATTAACCTTTTCCTCCGCAGAGAGTGGTTTTTGGAGTAATCAGGGAGCTTCTGAATGGCTCTTACCTGAGTCTCCAGCCCATTAATTCTTACCGTGCCCAGCATCTGTTGAGAGGATGGTGAGACTAAATTGCTTCTCAGCCCATCTGTTTTTTCCCCCGTCAGCCTCCTTGTGGCAGAAGAACCTCTCTGGGGCAGAGAAGGCTAGTTTGGGGAGGAACCGGATCATTTTATTATGTTTTCCTCTGGCTCTGATTTGCTGCGTCTCTATTTAGTCCTGGTGGGGCAGGTAGGTGACCAGCAAGACCACGGCCTGGGCAGAGACTTGGCTCAGCAGACAGGGAGTCTGGACCTGGAGCATAGAGTCGTTCTCAGGGAGGATCTGCAGTCCCCTGACCACGGGATCCTTTTTAGTCTGTATGACTCAGGGTCAATGATATGAAACAACATTCCTCAAATAGCCAACAAGTTCCCCAAAGTGCAGCCACATGCACCATTTCAAAAAATAGATCATGTTGAGATCACCATTCCTCTCTTCTTGTTGGGGGTGGACTTCACCCGAGACATTGAAGGTTTGAATTTAAGACCTTAACTCAGAACACTTAAAATGATCACTCTTGGCCAGGCGCGGTGGCTCACGCCTGTAATCCCAAGACTTTGGGAGGCTGAGGCAGGTGGATCACGAGGTCAAGAGATCGAGACCATCCTGGCTAACACGGTGAGACCCCGTCTTTACTAAAAATACAAAAAAATTAGCCAGGCGTGGTGGTGGGCGCCTGTAGTCCCAGGTACTCGGGAGGCTGAGTCTGGGGAATGACGTGAACCCGGGAGGCGGAGCTTGCAGTGAGCCGAGATTGTGCCACCGCACTCCCGCCTGGGCGACAGAGCAAGACTCCGTCACGGGAAAAAAAAAAAAAAAAAAAAAAAAAAAAAAAAGATCGCTCTTGTCAGTAATGATTATATACACTGAATAGGTGTTTCATGGAGATGGGAAGTGTACGGAGCGCACTCCCCCGCCTGGGCGTCAGAGCAAGACTCCGTCACGGGAAAAAAAAAAAAAAAAAAAAGGACATGGATTCATACATTTAGCACTTTTATGTGACATGAATTAAGCATTTATACTGCATGCGAGGCACTCTTCTAAGTTAAGTTCTTTACATGGATTTGCTCATTTGCATTTTACAGCTGTCTGATATGGGAAGTATTACTGTCATCCCCGTTTTATAGATGAGAAACTGAGGCTCAAAGAGGTTAAGTTACTTGCCCAACAGGTAGCAAAGGCAGCAAGATTTGAACCTTTGAACCTAGCAGTTTAGCTTTCGTATATTGGGAAATAACCCCTGGAGATACTAACCTTAACCCCATTTTACCGAGGAGTCCGCTAAAGCCAGAGAGACCAAGTTTCCTTTTAAAAGTTGTATAGTCAGTAAGAGATAGAACCTGAACTAGAGCCAGGTGACACAGGAAATACTGTCTCCTTCACTGCTATGTTGCAAGATAGATATAGATAGCAATAAGATATACAAAGAGATTAGAGTCCGGGCGCAGTGGCTCACGCCTGTAATCCCAGCACTTTGGGAGGCCGAGGTGGGCGGATCACCTGAGGTCACGAGTTCGAGACCAGCCTGACCAACATGGAGAAACCCCATCTCTACTAAAAATGCAAAATTAGCCTGGCATGGTAGCGCATGCCTGTAATCCCAGCTACTCAGGAGGCTGAGGCAGGAGAATTGCTTGAACCCAGGAGGTGGAGGTTGCCATGAGCCGAGATCATGCCATTGCACTCCAGTCCGGGCAACAACAGCAAAACTTCATTAAAAAAAAAAAAAAAAAAGAGATTAGAGATTAGATATAGACAGATTTGACACAAAGAATTGACATAGAGATTTGGTATCTATTTATTGATACAGAGATTTGATATGTATTAGATGTGGATATAGATTAGCTCTAGCTTGCTGTAGATCACTCACTTGGCAATCCAGAGCACATGGGCTTGGAAACATCTGTCCATACAGAGTGGATTCTAGGATGAGTAGCTGAGGCCACAGGCTGTGGCAGGGTTTGCCCTGCAGACGGTGAGCACAGCAGTGGCGCCTTGGGGAGGCAGTGGTCTCATTTCCCTTCCAGCACACGCATCTTCTGTCAGGGCACCCCCTCCACCATTCACTTCAAGCACTGAGGCAGATGCCCGTGGTGCTGCCGCTGAGCGACAAGGCAGTGTGGCTGGTTTTGCATTGACTTACGAGCCGGAGGCTCAGCGAGGAGGCATCGCTAACATTTGGCATAAATAGCACACGCACCAAGATCTTTGAAGCAGAAGCGATCTTCTCCATGGGGTTTTGGGGCAGGGCTGTGCGTACTGCGGAGCTTAAAAGAGAAGGTTTCGGTGCTAGAATGTTCAGGCTGGGTTTGCAGGTTCTAGTTAATGGGATCATTCAATGAAGAAAATTGCTTTCACAAAAAATAGCAGCACGAGGGAGGTCCAGGTGTATAAAGCGTGTAAAAATCCATAGACAAGGCCCAAACTTGGGGAATGTGAGAGCTGGAGGGGGGATTGCATGTTTTCTGTGTGCCTGGGATGTTGTTCAACACTTTATGTGTGTGACCTCGTTTCCTCATAACCACAGCCCTTGGGGAAGGTGCTGTCACTCCCCTCCTTTGCAAGTGAGGACACTGAGGCATGGAGAGGCTCCGTCCCTGGTCTGAGATCACAGAGTTCCGGAGTGGCATTGAGAGGGCCCACACGTAGGCCTCCCTCTTCTGCAGTGCTGGCTGTGGGTTCCACCTTTATACTTGACATGGAAGGAAACCAGGACCCAGAGCTGCTGAGCAGTTTGCCCAGTCGTTCAGCATTTTAGTAGCAAACCAGTATTCCTCTGCTGTTTAGGGACAGTGGGAGGTGGAGACTCAGCTTGGAAGATCCACAGCCCCGCACGCCCTCTTTGTGCCTCCTCCTGCGGTCTCCATGTTGGGCATTAGCAAGATGAAATATGTTGGGTTTCTTCTGCCCCCCAACCCCCAGCCCCAGATCTACTCTCCACCCCTCTCCTTTCTTCTCTGGGCCTACAGAGGCTGACCTTGGTGGGCTTCATCAGCAAGGACTTCTCTTTGCTTTGGCCAAGGAGAGGAACTGGTAGGAGATAGGAAGGATGGAGGGATGAGATGAGGGTTTCCATGGGTTGGCTGTGCCCCCCTAGCCGGGCCACAGCTGCTGTGGGGCTGCCCTCTCCCGTGGCTGCAGCTACTGTCTCCATGGTCCGGGAACACTGCTCCCTTCCCTTCAGGCCCCAGGGTGGTGACAGCTCCTGGCTGTAGCCAGCCCTGATGTATAGCACCTCCCTTGTTAGTTTCCCTTACAAAGAATCTCTTTGTAAAGTCTCCTCAGTTTGGAGAGTAACATTTCTTTCCTTCAGGGACCCTGACTGGGCCCCCCTTCACTGGCTCAGCACTGCCAATGGGAGTCACTGTCATCTTGTGTCATGTTTTGATTAAAGGAGAGGGTCTTCCAATGGAGGGGAGGTCCCAGAATGGAACCAGGGGACAGTGAAGCTCTTGAAATGGAATGCCCAACGGTGGATTGTCCAAGCTCTTTTCTTAAAGAGAAGATCATAGCTGTCATTCTATTTGTGAAAACTGTCCCCTCAAACTGAGCCAAAAATAGACATTCTGAACAGTCTCGTGCTAAATAAAGCACCGCAGGAGCCACATGTGTAGAAGAGATGCCCCCGGCAGGGTCAGCTTGGGGTTTTGTCATTCATTCATGCTCCTCTGTCTCTCCCACGGTGGTAAAGGCGTTCTTCACTGGGGAGGGACTAAGGTCTAGGGCATGGTGGGGTGGGGAGAGGTGGGGGACAGACCTTCATCTCCTTCCTGTAGCCCCCAGAGCAGACAGACAGAGAAGACAGGTTATTTTTGCCTGCAAGCAAGGCCTTCACAAAATCACCCCTTCTTAGTTCTCAGTCACACCTCCAGGAAATGGTAACTGTCCTAGAGTTTGAATCTGACTTCTTAGAAACGCCGCCGCCTCTGGTTTGTGCCTGTGAGAGCCAACAGGGAGGGCCAGCGCGTAGCTGCTTCTCGAGACCAAGTGGTCCTGCAGGAGGGAGTAGCAGTGGGGCCGCCCCGACTCCGCCCTCAATGTGACCTTCCCCACTGCCTTCAACTGCCTTTCTGAAAAAGAGCATCTTCTTCATAATAACCCTGTTCTCGTTTTCTTCTGGGAACTGTAGCTCATTTTTTCCGCTGAACAAAAGAGAACTGGGTGGAAAACTGAAGTTTGCTGTGGTGCAGGTGCCAGAGGGGTGGGGTCGAGGACAGAAATGCAGTTTTATTGTCCTGAGAAGGAAAAGTCCTGCCAGCTCAATGCTAGAAGAAGGAACTTTCAGCTATAAAACGGGCTTAAAGAGAATTCTTGGCCAGATGACCTGTCTCCACGTTCACTGGCCCAGTTAGAATCCGGAACCAGTTATGGGAGCGGGAGGTGACTTTCTCATTTCCTGGCCCTGGACTCAGAGTTGTGCCATGGGCCTCCTTGTGCCATCTCTGAGCTGCGTATGGGTTGCCTTTGGCCTTGGGAAGATTTTTAAATTGTTTAAATTTTTAGAGAGGGGAAGGGTGGGGTTGGAAGATTTTTGAAAAACTGGTTGGTAAAAACCACTCTGAGCCTCTAGATGTCAGTGACCGGCGACCACCAGCTGCCTCTTTGGATGGGTGCTCGGGATGGGGTCACTGGTTCATAGAAGTCCCCACCTGGCCTGCTGCGCTCGTTCACCTCAGTGACAGTCCCCCGGGTACTGTTTGTCCTGTCCCCCGCACACTCGGGACTCTGGATCCTCCTAGGGTCTCGCCTGCAAAGTGGACAAGGGCCGTCTGGACCTGGTCACCCCAAGCAGCCCCTTGGGGAGGTGAGAACGGGCCTCGTGGGGGCAGGTTATGGTCTCTGCAGTAGACCCCCTGGCTCACCACTCAGCTGCTGTGAGACCTTCCACGCGCCAGCGATCCCTCTGTGCCTCAGTTTCTTTAAAAATGGTCGGAGTAGGCTGGGCTCGGTGGCTCATGCCTGTAATCCCAGCACTTTGGGAGGCGAGGGCAGGTGGATCACCCGAGGTCAGGTGTTCAAGACCACCCGGGCAACATGGCGCAACCCCGTCTTTACTAAAAATACAAAAATTAACCACATGGGGTGGTACACGCCTGTAGTCCCAGCTACTTGGGAGGCGGAGGCAGGAGAATTGCTTGAACCCGGAAGATAGAGGTTGCAGTGAGCCAAGATCATGCCACTGTACTCCTCCATGGGTGACAGAGCGAGACTGTGTCTCAACAAACAAACCAAAACCCAAAAACGGTTGAAGTAACAGTAGTAGCCACCTCCTAGACTTGTTTGGATGATCAGATGGCTTAACATGCATTAAGCAACAGAACAGTGCCTGGCGACTAAGCACTTACTTTCGTAGTCCTAGCTTCGAACCCCAACTCTTTCACTTGCTCAGTGCATCACCTTTGAGAAAGGCTTTAAGCTTCTGAGCTTCAGTTTCCCAACTAGTTAAAGCAGCCATGAGGACTGCTAAGAGCATAAGCTAGAGACACTCTCTTGTCACTTCTGAATGCAAGCTGCGACCCCCCCGCCTTTTCCGTCTTGCGGAAGTAGCAGGCTTGGGGAGCAGAGGCTCTCCAGCCTCCGTGCCTCCATGCACTGCCTCCTGCATCCCTGTGCCACAGAGAGGGCAAAGACGTTGGCATTCTTTGCAGAGATTTGCTCTGTGCCCTCTCTGCAATATTCCTCCTCCTCTGTTCAGGTAGCTGGTTTCCTCTTTGCAGACGGGGAAGCAGCATGACTTGAAATACCAGAATGTTTTTGGCAGCCAAGCTAGGTGCTTGTCTCACGAGCAAGCTGGGACATTTTTTGCCTGTGTGCGGTTCGGAGATGAACTGTGTTGTCACCACATGAGTGAAGCCAAGAACTGCCTGGATGCTGAGCGGTAAGAGTAGCAGAGGCTGAGACATCCTCTAAGGAAATAAAAATGGGCCAACAGCTGGCCGTGTGGGTCTCACCTCTGCCACCCACAGGCTGAGGAAGCTCCTTTTCTGGCCCGGGGTATGTTCAGACATGGCCAGGTAGTAGATTTGCCTATGTTAGGCCGGGCGCGGTGGCTCATGCCTGTGTGTAATCACTTTGGGAGGCTGAGGCAGGCAGATCACTTGAGGCCAGTAGTTTCTGACCAGCCTGGTCAACATGGTGAAACACCGTCTCTACTAAAAATATAAAAATCAGCCAAGCGTGGTGGCGCATGCCTATAGTCCCAGCTACTTGGGAGGCTGAGGCAGGAGAATCACTTGAACCTGGGAGGCAGAGGTGACAGTGAGCCGAGATCATACCACTGCACTCCAGCCTGGGTGACACAGTGAGACCCTGTCTCAAAAAAAAAAAAAAAAAAAGAAAAAAAAAAAAGAAAAGAATCCTTAGTTGACTGCGAAGACATATCTCAGAAGCTCCAAGGTGTACCAGATCTTATCAACCCCATTCTCCCTCCAGCCTCACTGCAGTGCTTAAGGTCTCCCTTCCCCAGGGCAACCTTATTCACCTATGTGGACTGACTAACCTGGAGTCACTTGATCTGGGCACTACTGGCATTTGGGGCAGGATTATTCTTTATTGCGAGGCTGTTCTCTGCATTGTAGCATGTTTAGCAGCATCTCTGGCCTGTACGCACTAAATGTCAATGACACTCCCTCCTCCAGTTGTCTCACAGATGTCTCTGGACATTGCCAAATATCTCCTGGGAGATCACCCCTGAGCTGAAAACTGCTGTCTTAACCAAGCATGGGATGCAGAGACTGTGTGACAATCAACACCCATTGACTGGAATGAAACGGAGCTGGTGACGTTTGCTGGTTGAACACCTCCCTGTAAATGTCATTGGGTTTTAATTTTTTGCTTCCAAGTGACCTCATGAGAGCTGAAGTTACAAACAAGATAGCATGTGCCAAGTGTTTCACTGTGGGTGTGATGAGGTACGGAAGAACGCCGTCTTGTTCCTCTTCTTTTTTTTTTTTTTTTTTGCGACGGAGTCTTGCTCTGTTGCCCAGGCTGGGGTGCAGTGGCCAGATCTCAGCTCACTGCAAGCTCCGCCTCCCGGGTTTACGCCATTCTCCTGCCTCAGCCTCCCCAGTAGCTGGGACTACAGGCGCCCGCCACCTCGCCCGGCTAGTTTTTTGTATTTTTTAGTAGAGACGGGGTTTCACCGTGTTAGCCAGGATGGTCTCGATCTCCTGACCTCGTGATCCACCCGTCTCAGCCTCCCAAAGTGCTGGGATTACAGGCTTGAGCCACTGTGCCCGGCTCCTCTCCTCATTTAAAAAGCCAAGCACACTGGGTATGGTGGCTCTTGACTGTAATGCCAACACTTTGGGAAGCCAAGGTGGAAGGATCTCTTGAGGCCAGGAGTTTGAGACCAGCCCAAACAACATAGCAAGACCATCTCTACAAAAAATAAAAAATAAAACAACATCTGGGCGTAGTGGCCCGTGCTTTTAGTCCCAGCTACTCAGGAGGCTGAGGTGGGAGGATCACTTGAGGCCAGGAGGTGGAGGCTGCAGTGAGCCGTGATTGCACTACTGCACTCCATTCTGGGTGATAGAGCAAGACTCTGTCTCAAATTATTATTATTATTTTTTATTTTAAAAATAAAAAGCCAGCACAATATGAGGCACAAAAGAATGTAGGGCCTCCAGCTCACATCTGGGGGATGGAGACCCCAAGCCCACCCGTGCCTGAGTCACTGTTAATGCAGCAGGCACTAGGTTCCTTTCAGCTAGAGGAGTTCTAGACAATCCCAGAGTCCTGTCCCCTTAAAGACCGCAGGGAGCTGGTTTTCAGATTTGCAGTAGTTTGGCTGTTACAGAAGATTGTGGGTTTGCCTGACACCCGAAAATAGCCTGTGGCTTCAGGGGCTGACATTGTAACATGTTCAAACCCGGCTGGCATTTACTCCCTGGACTCTGTGAAAGGGTCCTGTGTGCAGAGCGGCTGCCTGAGACAACCAGGCTGCTGTGTGCTGTGCTGGCCGTGAGGTGTTTACGTGTTAGTTTCTTGTTGGGTGTTCCACCCTGTTCTCTGCGGGCAGCTGTGACTGGAAACATGTTTTTTCGAAATGTATGTTTTGTTTTTATAAAAATTTTTCT
Organism: Macaca thibetana thibetana; assembly: GCF_024542745.1. NCBI lineage: Eukaryota > Metazoa > Chordata > Mammalia > Primates > Cercopithecidae > Macaca > Macaca thibetana. The sequence goes on along the minus strand of NC_065597.1, from coordinate 58,852,313 downwards.
TTTGGGACTTGAAGTTCTTTTCTGGATTTGTTTTTCATCCTTGCTATTATTAGTAGCATATCATATTATATTATTATAATATTGATCAGTGTATTCTATTATGTTTGGAGTGCCTACGACGTCCTGGATACTGTTTCAGGGGCTGGAGATACAACAGCCTACAAGACAGAAGTTCTTATTCTCCTGAACTCGTGTTCTATACAGGTAGTAAATTAGAAATGTATGGTTTGTTTTTGGAGACAGGGTCTTGCTCTGTCACCCAGGCTGGAGTGCAGTGCTGTGATCTCGGCTCACTGCAACCTCCGCCTCCTGAGTTCAAGCGATTCTCCTGCCTCAGCCTCCTGAGTAGCTGGGATTACAGGCACGTACCACCTCGCCCAGCTAATTTTTTTCTTTTAGTAGAGATGGGGTTTCACCCTGTTGGCCTGGCTGGTCTCGAACTCCTGACCTCGTGTGATCTGCCTGTCTCGGCCTCCGAAAGTGCTGGGATTACAGGTGTGAGCTACCACGCCGAACCGAGAAATGCATGTTGATATGTCATGTGAGATGACGATAAGAGCATGGGAGAGCAAAGCAGAGGTCTGTGGGCCAGGTCAGGCCAGTTGGAGATAGGTTGCCCTTTTCCTTTGGTGGAGACATTTTCATGCAGCAGTGTTTGAACAAAGATCTCAAAAGCGTGAGTGGTAGAGCTCTGTAGAAAGAGGAAGGAACAGGGAGCGGCCAGGGCAAAGGCCCTGAGGTAGGATGTGGTTGGTGTGTTGGTCACCAGCATAGCCTGGCATGGCTAGAACAGCATGAGTAAGGGAGAGCAGGGTGGTGGAGGTGGAGCTAGATCATTAGAACCTCGGGAAACTTAAAAGGGTCTTTCCTTTGCTCCACACTGGAAAGTCTTCAGAGGATTTTAAACGGAGGAATGACATGGCCTTGCCTTGGAAAATGGGATTGGTGGCTGCTCTGCTGAAAATGTACTGTAATGGGTCAAGGGCAAGAACGGGGGGATGGGTGAGGGGGAAGGCTGTTGTAATATGTTAGGGGGTGTGCAGGGTTGGTTTGGACCAGAGTGTTAATAGTGAAAGCTGAAAGAAGTAGTTTATACCTACTCCGTGTACACAAAAATTAAAAATAAAATAGTTTGGTGCTGGATGTGTTCTGAGAGGAGATGGAGCATACGGGACCTACAGAGGATTAATGCAATACAAGCACATGATGGAAACAATTCAAAAGCACATCACTTCCTATGACTATTCTTCAGAGATAACTGCTGTTAACTTTTTTTTTTTTTTTTTTTTTTTTTTACTACTTCCGAAGTTTTCCTTTGCATTTTAACTTGTATTATGTTGGCGCACAAGTAATTGCGGTTTTTGCCATTTAAAAGTAATAGCAAGAACCGCAATTACTTGTGCACCAACTTAATATATGTACGTGAGTGTATTCACATGCATATTGGCAGGAATTTGTTTCCTTGAAATGGAACCTCATATTTTATGATACATGTTTTATGAAACATAATTTATGGTAAGTTGCTTTTCCTCTGTATCTTTTCACTCATCTCCTGTCAGCATGTATCACTCTTCCTCGTTATTTTTAACTTTTCTATTTTGTCGAGTTCGGTTTTCAGCACCTGTCACGGTCTCTGGGATGTAGTAGCTGTTCAGTAAAGATTAATTAAATGCATTAACTATTTCATCATCTATTTAACTGATTTCCTGTTGATAGACATTTAGATTGTTTTTTCCTCTCTATTTTAAATTATGCTGCCTTTAGCCCTTCTTGTAAATACATGTTTGCTCTGTTGGGAATGTACCTCTGTAGTGTAAGTGACTAGATTTAACAACGCTGGCTCAAAGGGTGTGTGCATTTTACATTTTATATTGTCCTATGAGGAGGTTTCTTCACATCTCCTGTCAAAGCCTTATGTGATTTCCTGTTTCCCCTTTCAAAGGCACTGGTGATTATCAATCTTTATAATCTTCAACAAACCAGTGGGTAAAAACTATCTTGCTGCCTCGATTTGAATGTTAGATGTGAGTGGATGTAAGCATTTTTTAACATGGGGTGTTTGTGAATTCTATAGCTCCATTTTTCGGGATTCTGGGTCCTAATGTTCTGATTGTCTGCCTCCTTGGAGGAAATGGTGGGTAATGATGGCTAAAAATTGTTGAACACTTACTATGTGCCAGGCTCTGTGCTAAGTACAGTGTATGGATTAACTCACTTCATCTTCCCATAAGGAAGATTCTCTTTAATCTCCCCATAAACCTGTGTAAGTGAGGTGTGGTTGTTACGCCTTCTTTCAAATAACAAAACTGAGGCACAGAGAGGAGAAGGTTAACTAAGTCACCCAAGGTCGTGTAAGAGTGAGTGGGGAGCTGGTCTTTGGACCTACACAGAACTCGTAACCACCATTCTATGCAGTTTCTGTATTTGATGGTGGCTGGCGATTGTTCTTTAAGATTTAACCATTCTGGGATACCTTGAAAGCAGAAAACCACAATGCTCCTGGGTAAGGAAGTGATCTGAACACAGGCATGGCGCTGTACCTGAGCTTGGGGCCCCAGCCCATGGGGTGGCAGCTGGAGACAGCGCTCCGTGTTCAGCCTGTGAAAGGCAGCTGAGCTGCAGGCACATTCTGTGACATGCCCGTGGCCATACAAGGAAATAGTATCACCTCTTTCCACAGTGACTCACTTTTCCTTCTTAGGGAGTCTCCAGTTGAGCTGCAGAACTGGATCTGGGAGACCAAGTACAGGGGTGTCAATTGTTAGAACTGTAGATTGAATCAGATGGATGGATGGATGTTGATGGAGGGATGGGTGGATGGATAGAGGGATGAGTGCATAAAGGATGGGTGGGTGGATGGGTGGGTAGATGGATAGAGGGGTGGGTGGGTAGATAGATGAGTGGATAATGGATGGATGGATGAATGGGTGGATGGATAGAGGGATGGGTGGACAAGGGGTGATAGATGCATCCTGGATGGATGGAGGGAGGGAGGGGTGATGGAGGGAGGGAGGGAGGGGCGAGGGAGGGAAGGAGGGGCGAGGGAGGGAGGAAGGGGCGAGGGAGGGAGGGGTTAGGGAGGGATGGGCGAGGGAGGGAGGAAGGGGCGAGGGAGGGAGGAAGGGGCGAGGGAGGGAGGGGTTAGGGAGGGAGGGGCGAGGGAGGGATGGATGGGTAGGTGATGGATGATTGATACACAGATGGAAGGGAGGAAAGAAGGAAGGAGGGAAGGAAGGAAGAAGGAAAGAAAGATAGATAAAATAGTTCATTTCTTAAAAATTGCTATTGCACACTGACCACTGCTTTAGGTGCTGGGGATTGGAAGATGAAGGACCTGGTGCCCTGCCTCCAGTTAGCTCACTGTCTAGAGCAGACAGTGTCACCTTCTCTGTGTTGTAGATCCCTTCAGAATATGGTCAAAATAATGCTCCCCTGCTCTGAATAATATTTTCAAATGCAAAAAAATGCAGAGGATTAAAAAGGAAAGTGGTTATATTGAAGTATAGCTATCAAACTATATATAAAAATCAGAAATTTGTGGAGTAATAATGCATTTGCTTCTTTATTAACACATTAAACTAGATTTGGCATCGGCTCTAATAACTACCCTAATTTTGAAATAATGACAAGTATAAATAATATTTGGAGACATCTGCCACCAAAGCAATGTGACATGAAAATATCTGCAATTTCTGTTGGTGTCAAAGTCTCGGATTGCTCATACTACTGCAGTCTGTTGCCTATATTCATAACTGAAGGGCATGCTAAATTTCGGTTAGAGTTAGTGAAAATAATTATGAATATGTACAGGTTCATCAGTGGATATGTACAAGTTCAAAGACCCCCAGAATTCTCTCTCCATAGATCCCCAAACTCACAGATTCCAGAATAAATGACCCTGGGCTAGATGGAGGGAGAAATCATAGCAAGATGTTCATCACAGGGTATAGACGCAGAGCTAAGTGGTGCGCAGGGTCCCACATGATTTAAATGATTTGTCTCGCCATCTGTCTCTCTTTTTTTTCCCTCCTGACTGTTTATAGTTGAATTTTTGTAAGATAGAAATTCCCCCTTGTGGAGTGTTATCAGTTCTGTGATCATGTAGGAGTGGGCAGCATAACCTAGAACACTCCTGGAAGGCTTCCTGGAGGAGCTGTTGCCCACAGCGTGACCTTAAAGGGTGAATGATCATCCCAGCACTTTGGGAGGCTGAGGTGGGTGGATCACCTGAAGTCAGGAGTTCAAGACCAGCCTGACCAATATGGTGAAACCCCATCTCTACTAAAAATGCAAAAATTAGGTCGTTGTGGTGGTGGGTGCTTGTAGTCCCAGCTACTTTGGAGGCTGAGACGGGAGAATTGCTTGAACTAACTGCACTCCAGCCTGGGCAACAGAGCGAGACCCTGTCTCAAAAAAAAAAAAAAAAAGGGGGTGAATGTGAGCAGACCAGGAATGACCAGGATAAGGGGACACAAAAGATCGTTCCGACAGAGAACAGAGATGAAAACATTGAGCCTTGTCAGAAAATCACAGGAAATACAATATTCATGGAACACAAGCCTCCTCTTCCTTTACAGAGTCTTTCCAGCCAGCCAGGCAAAGCATAGGTTTCAACTTCTCCTCTGTTGCAGCCTTTTCCAAAGTGTCGGATGTAGAAGGGAGGAGCAGGCCTTGGCAGGGGATAGGGCTGATGAGGCAAGCACAGGCCCAGATACTGTAGACCACATCAGGGAGCTTCAGATGTGTTGTGTAGGTAATGGGGAGCCACTGAAGACGTTTGAGGAGCAGAAGAGCACGGTCTCAGATCAGTTTGAGATGATCACTCTGGCTGCTTCATGGGGAATGGATTGCAGAAGTGAGCGTAGAGGCAGGGAATCAGAAAAGGGGCCATTCAGTTCAGGGGAGTTATGATTAAAGGCCTGAACTGGGGCAGGGACAGTGGGAAAGGAAAGGAGGGGACAGATTTGAGGGCCATTAAAATGTAGAACAGGGACCAGGTACGGTGACTCATGCCTGTAATCCCAGCACTTTGGGAGGCCGAGGTGGGTGAGGTCAGGAGTTCAAGACTAGCCTGGCCAACATGGCGAAACCCCATTTCTACTAAAAATACAAAAATTAGCCAAACGTGGTGGCGCGTGCCTGTAATCCCAGCTACTCGGGAAGCTGATAAAGGAGAATCACTTAAACCCAGGAGACGGAAGTTGCAGTGAGCCGAGATTGTGCCACTGCACTCCAGCCTAGGTGACAGAGCAAGACTGTCTCTCTCTCTCTCTCACACACACACACACACACACACACACACACACACACACACACACACACACACACAAATAGTAGAACAGACAAAGTAGGGCCTAGGAAAAAAAAGATCAGAAATGTGTGAATAGGGCAAGTTTTGGAGAGAAAAAGGAATTCTCGGGGACAACGGTTTGTGGTCCCACAACCTCTTGTGAGGTTTTTAAGGAGCAGGTGGATACGGAGAGATCTAAGGAGCCTCTCACACTATTTTCCCAGGTGACCAAGGTAGGCTTCCCTGGATTTAGCAATGTAGAGTCCTGCATGTAGGAGCTTGGACTGAATTGCAAGGCTGCAAGTTCAATGAAAGGTTCTCAGGAGGCTGGGCGCAGTGGCTCACGCTTATAATCCTAGCACTTTGGGAGGCTGAGGCTGGCTGATCGCTTGAGCCTAGGAGTTTGAGACCAGCCTGGGCAATGCAGTGTGACCCGCTCTCATCTCTCTAAAAATTAGCTGGGTGTGGTGGCATTTGCTTGTAGTCCCAGCTACTTGGGAGGCTGAAGTGGGAGGCTGGCTTGAGCCCGGGAGGTGGAGGCTACAGTGAGCCATGATTGTGCCACTGCACTTTAGCGGGTAAGACCCTGTCTCGAAGAAAAAAGATTCTCAGGAAGTCAGTGTTACCACCTTTGCAGACCACTATCTCCCTGCACTGAACAAAGGCAAAAAATTGTGAGAATTTAACCACTTAAAAAACAAAAACGAACAAACAAAAGAAAACCTGTACTTTGTAGGGATTTATATGCCTTTCAGGGGCTGAATAATATTTTTTTGTTCCTAGCCACAGTTGGGGTTACATACGATCTTATAAAATGCTATGATAGTGTCCAACAAATATTGTATTGCAGAATATATACCTTTCTTTTCCAAGGGCTTTAAAAAAAATTGTCACTGGCTTGTGCAGGCCAGAGAGCCCTACTGCACTTCTTCTGAGAAAGCGGGTGAGCATTTTTTCTAGGACTGCATGACATGATCAGGTTTTCTAGGCCCTGAAGAGGCAGCCCCTGGCAGGGAGCGAGGCCAGTCGGACACACGTACGAAAGTCCCCGTGTTGGGGGACGTCAGCTTGGCTGGAGTAGAAGCCATGCTGGCCCTTCCCTGTGGGATTTGGATGGACTGGACTTGCCCCAACCAATGTAGAAGTTGACCTTTTGCAAGGTATGTGTGTCTCTGATGGCCTGGGGTGACCCTGGGAGGAGGTTTTCTCTTACACACATGCATGCATGCACACGTATGCACCCACATCCATATCCGCACCCATACTGAAACCTGCAACCACACACTAGTGAAGGACGGGGCCTCAGAGTACAACATCTTCTCATTGGCCTTTGCCTGCCTGCTTCTTTTTGGCGTCTTTCCTCTCCATCTGCCCTGACCTTGGACAGCTGCTTTCAGAACTCACCATTATGGAGGAAATGGGATATTTTATTTCCCTGACAGAAAACAGAATCAGACGACAGTATTGGGGAACACTGGATGGGGACTTGGATCTGTTGTTTTTCTTGTTAACTAGGAGTTACAAAAACACTATTGTTGCAGACCTTGCTTTGAAAGTATTTCCAAAGTGTGTTAGTCCGTGTTAAATCCATGGCACGGAACTGAATGTGCTTGGGTGATTTAATCAGGCAGGTGTCAGTTTCCTCTCTGCATTCCACGCTGTGCCCTCCATCCACCTCCGCGCGTTTCTCCGTGCTGTGCACATGCCTGGGATACCTTTCCTCCTCTTCCTTTACAGTCTTCCCAGCCAGCCAGGCAAAACATAGGTCTGAACTTCTCCGTTGCAGCCTTTTCCAAAGTGTCACGTGCAAACTTTATAGAGATTAATAGCCTCTGTTTATTTTTCTAGTTACCTTCCATTTATAGCAGATTATACTGGTTTTCCCACTAATTTAGGAGTGATGTTTCCTTTTTAAATCATTGAAGTAAAAATAGAGATGAGCTGATTTAAAGAGCCCTGAAAAATAAATAAAACAACATACATTACATGAATAGGGCAAAAAAACGGAAAAGTTACTCAATGAATGAATTTTTTTTTTTTTTTTTGAGATGGAGTTTTGCTCTCGTTGCCCAGGCTAGAATGCAGTGACGCTATCTTGGCTCACTGCAACGTCTGCCTTCCAGGTTCAAGTAATTCTCCTGCCTCACCCTCCTGAGTAGCTGTGATTACAGGCGCCCGCCACCATGCCTGGCTAATTTTATATTTTTAGTAGAGGCATGGTTTCTCCATGTTGGTCAGGCTGGTCTCGAACTCCCGACTTCAGGTGGTCTGCCCGTCTCGGCCTCCCAAAGTGCTGGGATTACACCGGATGAATAATTTTAAAATGGGAAAGCTTGCTGTGTTGTGGGCTGCACTCTTCTGCAGTTCCTACGGGAGCAGGTGGATTGTAATTCATTCATTTTTCTGATCTCTGTTTTCTCAACAATAAAACGGGCTGCCCATATGTTGGTTAACCCTTGTTCCAGATGGCCAGTAGCTAGTTTTTGCTAGGTTTTGTTGTGTTTGTTTGTTTGTTTGTTTTTGAGAGAGTCTTGCTCTATCACCCAGGCTGGGTGCAGTGGCATGATCTCAGCTCACTGCAACCCCCGCCTCCCAGGTTCAGGTGAGTCTTGTGCCTCAGCCTTCCGAGTAGCTGGGATTAGAGGCACCCGCTACCTTGCCTGGCTGAGTTTTGTATTCTTAAGTAGAGACAGGGTTATGCCGTGTTGGCTGGGCTCATTTTGAACTCCTGGCCTCAAGCAATCCACCTGCCTCAGCCTCCCAGAGTGCTGGGATTATAGGTGTGAACCACCACGCCTGGCCCAGTAGCTAGTTTTTATTGGACCCATAAATAGTTGATCTTTTTTTATTTTATTTTATTTTATTTTATTTTATTTTTTTTTTTTTTGAGACTGAGTCTCAATGCTGTCGCCCAGGCTGGAGTGGCACGATCTCGGCTCACTGCGAGCTCCGCCTCCCGGGTTCACGCCATTCTCTTGCCTCAGCCTCCCAAGTAGCTGGGACTACAGGCACCCACCACCATACCCAGCTAACTTTTTGTTTTTTTAGTAGAGGCGGGGTTTCACCACGTTAGCCAGGATAATAGTTGATCTTTTTTTAAATGTGTGCTTCTCACTGTCCCTGCTGGACTGCAAGGTCCCCTCGGGGAGGGACTTTGTAGGCACTATTAAATGCTACACCTACACATTCCTGGGTGGTTAGTAGAAAAATGGCCTTTTCAAATAATTTCCTTTTTTTTTTTTTGTCTGAAGTGTTTATTCATCATTTAGGTGGAAGATGCGGAGAAGGCTTACATATTGCAAATCAGACAAAGAGGTAGTTAATGGGTTGGAGGTCATGGCAGGTAGCACTTACTGCAGTCACCTTCCTGTGAAGAAAGATCCTGGCTGTAGAGAGGGGACTCGGCAGTCTCTACTCCAGGACCTGATAGACCCATGTAAGCCCAAGACCAGTTTGTCATTCATGAGGCATTGTTGGGAGGAAACACTTAGCCCGCAGTTATTCGCTAGTGACCAATTTGTTTTAAACCCCTGGCTTAAGTTGTTTATGCTGCTGGGTAAGTTTCAACAGAAATGTATTGCTCATGGTTCTGAAAGCTGGGAAGTTCAAGATCAAGGTGCCAGCAGGTTTGGGGTCTGGTGAGGGTTGCTCTCTGCTTGTGAGATGGTGCCTTGTCGCTATATTATTTGTAGGGGATGAACTCTGTGTCCTCACATGGCAAAAGGGATGGAAGGGCAAAAGGGGTTCACTTAGTTCTCTCCATACCTTTTGTAAGGGACTAATCCCATGCGTGATAGCAGAACTCTTCTGGCCTGATCACCTCCTAAAGGACCTACCACTTAATACTCTTGACTTGGGGATTAAATTTCAACATGAGGCCGGGCGCATGACTCACACTTGTAATCCCGGCACTTTGGGAGGCCAAGGTGGGCAGATCACTTGAGGTCAGGAGTTCGAGACCTGTCTGGCCAACATGCTGAAACCCCATCTCTACCAAAAATACAAAAATCAGCCAGGCATGGTGGTGCATGCCTGTAATCCCAGTTACTCAGGAGGCCAGGGTGGGAGCATTGCTTGAACTCAGGCGGCGGAGGTTGCAGTGAGCCCAGATGACTCCACTGCACTCCAGCCTGGGCAACAGAGTGAGACTTCATCTCAAATTAATTAATTAATTTCAATATGAATTTTGGAGGTGACATGGACATTCAAACCCTAGCAACCCTCCAGAATCATCATTCTAAACAATCACTTCACACTTTAGCTCCAGATCTGTGCTGTCCCATATGGTAGCCGCCAGCCACGCAGGGTTACTGAGCACTTCAGATGCGGCCGGTTCCAGCTAAGCTGTGCTCTAGGAAAACTTAGCTCAAACAAAAGAATATAAAATATCTCCTTAATGCTTTTCCGTATTTGTTTAGATTTGATACTTTTTCATATGGATTACACGATGAAATGACAATATTTGGGATGTAGTCGGTTAAATCAAATAGATGAATCAATTTCTTTTCACTTTTTTAAAAAACACAGCTACTAGAAAATTCAAAGTTGTACATGTGTCTTGCGTGAGGGTGAAGGAAATGGACCTGGGTCAGAGTCGAGCCAGAGAAAAGCCCGGAACACAATTTTTTTTCCCCCGTTTTAAATTGCGATTTTCTCAATTCCTGACCTCAGTCTCCTGAGAGGGAAGAAAAAAAAAAAAAAAGATTTTAGTTAATTGATGGTTCTGGTTAGTTGGGCTCAGTTAATCGTGGTTCTGCCTCTAATTGCCTGTGCTGTCACCTCTTCCTGGGTTTGTAAACACTCTGCCCTTGTTAGCTACTGCTCATGCCCTGTCTGTGGCTTCTGCCTGGGCTGCACACCGAAAGGTGGAGGTTGCAGAATTCAGAGCTCCTGCGGACAGACAGGAAGAGTGACAATGGAATGATGGAGTATCTATTGGATGACTATAATTGGCCTGTCTGCGGATGAACTTGAGGTTTAGTTATCTGAAGGCCAGAGTCCTTGGCTCCTGTCTCTTGCAAAACTGACCAGTGTCCACCTGTGGGGAGGCATGTTGCAAGCTGACCTCTAGAGAGGGACTTTGGAATATCATTCTGTGGATGTTGTAATAGTCCCACTTTGCTCAGTAAGCCGTGGGTGTGTGTGTGTGTGTGGGTGTGTGTGTTTGTATGTTTGTGTGTGTGATGGAGTCTGGCTCTATCACCCAGGCTGGAGCGCAGTGGCGTGATCTTGGCTCACTGCAACCTCTGTCTCCGGGTTCAAGTGATTCTCCTGCCTCAGCCTCACGAGTAGCTGGGATTACAGGCACGCACCACCATACCTGGCTAATTTTTGTATTTTTAGTAGAGTCAGGGTTTCACCATACTGGCCAGGCTGGTCTTAAACTCCTGACCTCAAGTGATCTGCCTGCCTTGGCCTTCCAAAGTGCTGGGATTATAGGCGAGAGCCACTATGCCCATCCTGGTGTATGTTTTGATTGCTTCTCCTTAACCCCATGGTTGAAGTGGATTCCCACCCTATGGGGATAACACCCAAAGCTGGACAGACCAGAGGGATAGCAGTTTATGAGTCACATACAATCAGCCCCAGAGAAGCAGATGCCGTGCACCATGCAGGGCCACATGGTTGCATCTGGGGACAGGGTGAACATCCAGGGGCCGTGGGAGGCAGGCTGTGCAGAAGCAAGAGGATGTGATAATCCCTGCGTTCCACAAGGGGTTGTGATTGTCTTGTTTAAATAATCCCGGAGGCTGGCAGGGAGCAGAAACCCACTCTCCAGGGATAGGCAGGCACTGTGCCTGGTCTTGCTGAGATAAAGGAGGCTGTCTGGCTAGAGGACCTCATTTGAGGAAGCAAAGTAGTTAGGGAAACTTACGTTCAGGCAATGTGAGGCATGCTCTTAGCTTTCCCCAGGTGTCAAGGCAGCGCATAATATTAGTTTTAGGTCTTATACCACAGTGTGGTGGGGAAAAGTGGACAGTGGAATTATCATATCTTGGTTTGAGTCCTGGCTGTGGACTCAATCTGAGATATGTCATTCACCTCGTCAATCCTCAGTGTGCCTGTCAACAAAATGGGCTTGTTAACATCTACTATATGTGTGTGTGTATCTGTCTATCATCAACATGTACAGACCCAGCACACATTTATCCTCTCAAAAAGGGTGGTTTAATCCCTCCCTCCTTTAAACAACAGCAATACAACTGCAACCAAATCAGAAAGAGTGTTGAATGGAAAACACGTGTCAGTTGAGCAAGCTCAGTTCTTCAAGCCAGAGGCCACATCTGGCCTTCCATGTACTATTTCCACAGACTACATGAGGACTTGGTTTTGCATGGCCAGAGGCAGACATTGGCTCATTCTGTTTCGGGGCCAAGGAGCCAGGCTGTTAGTTGATGTCATGCTGAGAGGACACAGCCTCCACCCTTGTTCTGACGCCACTGTCCAAGTTCCAAGGACTTTACCTTGGCGTGGTGAAGGCAACTGCCTGGGATTGAGGCCAGCATGGTCACAGCAGCCCTGAGAAGGCCTTATGTGCTGTAGCTTGAGCCATCTCCCCCTCCTCCAGAGTTGGGTCGTTGCCTTCTTGGCTTTAGAGGCGGCCTCGCCTGTGCACAGGGCCAAGGGGCTGTGGGGACTCAGAGGAGATATCGGGACAGGCTGGCAGTGCACAGTGGCTGCCTGCTCTGCCCAGAGGAATGGCCAGGACCTAGTTGAGCATAAGCCCTCCCTTGGTGCAGGGCAGTGGAACATCTGTCAGCATTTTGCTTCCAAATGCATGGACCATCTTTGTTCGAAGGCAGAACCTCATCCCGGCACTTCAGGGGCAGCAGTCCCTGAGACTCCGCAGGCACTCGAAAGCCACCTAATATGTGTGTTGAGGTTATTACTGCCCCTTGCTCTTCTACACCTTGAGTAGGGACGTTTTCTTTCTTTTTTTTTTTTTTCCTGAGAGGGAGTCTTGCTTTGTCCCCCATGTTGGAGTGCAGTGACATGATCTTGGCTCACTACAACCTCTGCCTCCTGGGTTCAAGTGATTCTCCTGCCTCAGCCTCCCGAGTAGCTGGAATTACAGGCATGTGCCACCATACCCAGCTAATTTTTTTTTTTTTTTTTTTGTATTTTTAGTAGAGTTGGGGTTTTGCCCTGTTGGCCAGGCTGGTCTTGAACTCCTGACCTTAGGGGATCCACCTACCTCGGCCTCCCAAAGTGCTAGGATTACAGGTGTGAGCCACTGTGCTTGGACTAGTAGGGACATTTTCTATGGCACCTATAGCCTGGGTCACCTCATGGGACCCTGGAGTCACAGCCCAGGGAGTGAAACGATGCAGTTCTTTGATCGATATGGGTGGTGGTGGTCTGAAATCCAGCAAACAGCCCACAGAATCTCATCATCCGAGGTCTGGATCAGCCTGTTCTGCTCCTTCTGGGGGTTGGGTGGATGTAGATAGAGAATTCCAGGGACCTTAGGGAGCCCAACCCAGTTTATCAGCTGTTTGCACTTATCTGTTTATATGCACCAGTATGTTGTATATTCATAAATGAACACACAGTTTTGTAATGAGCAAATGCTTTGTGTCAGATATGGCTCCTGCCCGTGTGGAGCTGACAGCCGTACGTGTGTGTGTGTGTGTGCGCGTGCGTGCGCATGCATGCGCATGTGCGTGTATCTACCTCCATATGTAGTGCATAGAGATCCGTCACTAAGCAGAGCTGTGACCGTTTATTGAGCGTGCGGGGGCTATGAATACTGTTCTCATTTAACCCTCACCATCACATTGGTTCGTTCAGCAGCTATTGATGGAACATGTACTATGGGCTAGGTGTTAGGTGCTCAATATTTTGAGGTAGAAACTTCTGGAACGTATCCAATTTTAACCTCATTTCATAAATGAGGGAACCCAGGCTGTGTGGTCAGGTGCCTTGCCTGGGGATATACAATCTGTATGTCACCAAGGTGGGATCCAAGCCTGGTGCCCCTCCCTGTGATGGTTAAGTGCCTCTTCTGCATCCATGCGTAGATTTCTAAGTGGGCATGTCTACAAACCCACGGGTGTCCATGTTTGTGCGAGTAACAGACCCAGAGGCACAGGTTGCTGGTTTGGAGCACATAATTCCCTACCCTGGCTAGAGTATCTACTTCCGTGAGTGTTTATTTCCTTATCAGTAGAGCAGTTAGTGATGTCTGTCTACCAGCCTTGTGGAATAAGAGAGGAGAAAAGGGTAGGGCAGTGAGATAATGTTGGAGAAAGGCCATTTTTGACTGAAAAGAACCGTGTTGATGAAGAACCATATAGATAACTAAGAAAAGAACCAGCAAGATGAAAAGATTTACTGTTGGCAGAAGGAAGCTAACATTGATCAAATATCTACTGTGTTTTCCAATGGCTGTTTACAATTACGCAGCAATGTGTGTATTATATCCCCCCCATGGTAAAAGAGGGAAACTGAGTCTCACGGTTACAGAGTGGTGAATTGAAAGGGTTTGAATCCAGACCCCGCCCTGTCCAGAGCCCATGCTTTTTGTGGCAGACCAGGGGTTGATCAACTACGGCTCATGGGCCCAATGCTGCCAGCTGTCTGTTTTTGTAAGTGGAGTTTTATGGGAATACAGCCTGCCCATTTGTTACGTACTTGTCTCTGTCTGTTTTGAGCTACAGCGGCAGAGCTGAGCCGTTGTGAGAGAGATCACATGGCCTGCTCAGCTGAAAATCTTAACTGTCTGACCCTTTACTGAAAAATTTTGCAAACTCCTGTTCTAAGACGGCCTGTGATAAGGATGGATTTTTAAAAGAAGTACATAGAAATGCTACAAAATGTGAATATGCACATACGCATACCTCCAGCGAAACTTCGGCCATTTGGAGGCTTTGGGAGCCTCATTTTCTGGAGAGTTAAGCTTTACTTTTAAGGAATTTGTCTAAACTCGATCACCCATTTATTTTCCTACCTTCTCAAATAGAGTATGCCGGATGTGTGTGAAGCCTTCCTTGAAGAATCCAGCCATCATTTCAAGCGCTGGGCTTTAGATTCTGCTAAAAGCATTGATGGTTGCGCAGGCTCTTCACTCAGTGACCCCGGAGTCCCTTTATAAAAAAGAAAAATCTGCCCCTTTTTTGATCATTTTTTTCCTGCTCTTCCATGTCTTGCCCAGTGTTACTTACCACAGCTTCTTTTTTTTGTTTTTTTGAGGAGTCTCGCTCTGTCACCCAGCCTGGAGTGCAGTGGCACGATCTCGGCTCACTGTAACCTCTACCTCCTGGGCTCAAGCATTTCTCCTGCCTCAGCCTCCCGAGTATCTGGATTGCAGGTGTGCACCACCACTCCCGGCTAATTTTTTTGTATTTTTAGTAGAGATGGGGTTTCGCCATGTTGGCTAGGCTGGTCTCAAACTGCTGACCTCAGATGATCTGCCCATGTCAGCCTCCCAAAGTGCTAGCATTATAGGTTTGAGCCACTGCACCCGGCCTATCATGGCTTTTAATGTGCCTGATTGTGACAATCAGCTGGCCCTGCTTCTCAACCCTAGAAATAATCACATTCATTAGACATGTATACAGAGAAAATAGGCTCTGGTGGTAAACGCAGGGCACCTGTCTATCCCTACTGTTCTAGGCTGTTCTACATAGCCGAGCTCAGTGGAAGGGAGGTTACGTTGTCTGTGGTTGTTTCCTCCTGCAATTAATTCAGAGGAGGGAGGTGGATTCAATTTCTCCCTCCACGAAGGTCCCCTCATCCCAGTGTTCAGATTAACGATAGTCAGGGCGACATCAAGTCCTTGAAGCAGATAATGAGTGTGGCTGGAGCCTCACACTTTGCAAATACCTGATCTTATCCTTCGGTTATGCTTCAATAGCCAGGGCTGGCTGTTAGTTGCTTTAATCTTGATCACAGATGTTAGCACAGAAAAGGTTGACTGAGTTTGGCTCACCGCGATGGAATTTAAGACTTGAGGAAAAGGCAAGCTTGCCTGTGAAATCCAAGCACAGTTGCCTATTCCAAGACGTATTTATAAAATAGAAACTGATTGTGATCAAGAATGAAAAGGCAGTTGTTGCTCGTTTTTAATAATTCATCCCAAGTATGGCTGTTTTTGTTGACCGATGTTTTATCTGCTTTGTGAATAATTCTTAAATATACATGCTTGGCCTCTCAAACACTTTTTAAAAAATAATTTAAAACAGTTGGAATATAAATGTTGAATGTGTTCAGTGTGTTCAAGGTGTGACGATTTGATATACACATACCTTGTGTGACGATAACATTACACAAATGAATAAACACATCATTCCCCACCCGTGCTGTCCATTAGCTCCTCAGACCTTGTCTATCGTATAACTGAGAATTTTTTATTTCGGTTGGGGGTGTTTGTCCTTGGCCTTCTGCCATCGGCAGGGTCGCTTCATGGACATGCGGCCTGTGCAGTCACACACAGCTCCATGGCGAGGGGGCCTCTGCACTTGTTGGAATTTCTGTTGTCAGCATCCTAAAATGATTGATTATTTTTGCATAAGAGGTCCTGTGTTTTTATTTTGCTTTGGGTCTCATGACTTAGGGGGTCAATTCCAGCCACCATGGAATAGGAGCGTGGAATACCAAAGGCAAAAGGAGCTTAGAGGTCAACCTTTCAAAATTCTTTATTTTAAAGGTGGGAGAACTGAAATCAAAAAGAGGGAGTTACTTGCCCAAGGTCACAGGAGGATGGATAAAAGGATGGTTACCACGGGATGGGGGAGAGGAAAATGGGGAGGCGTCCAATTGGTGTAAGGTTTCAGTTGTGCAAGATGAGTAAGTTGTGGAAATCTGCTGGACAGCATAGCACCTGTAATTAACAATACTGTGTTGTATACTTAAAAATGTATTAAGAGAGTAGATCTCATGTTAAGGTTCTTGCCAACTAAAAAAAGGGGGACACAAGGAGACTTTTAGAGGTGACGGATATGTCTGTTACCTTGATAGTGGTGATGGTGTCACGAGTCTATGCGAGTGTCCAAACTCTTCAAAATGCATACGTTAAATACATGCAGTTTTTTGTATGTCTGTTATACCTCAATAAAGCTGTTTGAAAACGATCAGGATAATGGATGGCAGATTCAGACAAGGGGAACACGGATCTCAGGTCCCTCCTGAACAGAGGGACTTTCCCCTGCAAAGACATGAGGCTTCCTGCCCAGTTCATGCTTGAGATGATGAGCTAATTTAATAATCTAACAATTAATGCTTATGAATTTAAATTTCTCATTATCCTCCTTCTCCCAGTACACATAGACATAGAGTAAGTAGCCAGATTAGGGTAAGGCTCTCAAAAATGCTAGCAGTGTCTCTGAATTAAATGTTTGAATGGAATTTTTTTTTCCCCACTCATAAAGCAATATATTCCCATGGTTGGAAATTTGGAATATGACCAAGAAGGAAAAAATAAAATCACCATGCCAGCTTTTTGCATATTCCTTTCCAGTTTTCTTTTCCATGTATGTGCATTTTCTATGTAATTGATTTCAACCTCTATTCATGTGAACCTTTTAGATTGCATTTAATATTACGTTAGATTAAATTATGTGAAATTGCTGTTTTCATTGGTCGGAAAAGGGTCAATATTGGCAATTAGATGATCAACCAAAATTACAAAAGTATCTTCTAAAATCAGAGTGTTCTTTTTGTTTTGAGATGGTGTCTCGCTCTGTCGCCCAGGCTGGAGTGCAGTGGCACGATCTCAGCTCGCTGCACCCTCTACCTCCCTGGTTCAAGCAATACCCCTGCCTTAGCCTTCCAAGTAGCTGGGATTACAGGCGCATGCCACCTATGCCCAGCTAGTTTTTTTGTATTTTTAGTAGAGACAGGTTTTCAGCATGTTGGCCAGACTGGTCTCGAACTCCTGACCTCAGATGATCCACCCACCTCAGCCTCCCAAAGTGCTGGGATTACAGGCATGAGCCACCACAACCCCCCACCCCCAGAGTATTCTTTTCAAACATCATATATATTGGCTGTATAATTTTTTTTCATGAGGCTGCATGCAGTTACATAGCGTTTTTTGAACCACATAATAGATACTTATAAATAAATAACATTCATAATTATATATAAATAGCTATAACTCATGTTATGATAAAGCATCATCTTTCTTTGCCTTCATAAATGGAATATTCTTTTAAAAATAACTTTCATGAGTATTTTATAACAAAGCTTGAAAAACAGAGAAGAAAAGAGATCGGTGAAATCATTATTCTGAAATAAAATCTTTGATGCATTTCTTTCTGGTCTTTGTTTTCTACATTTATGTATGTCTGAAAGCCTACATTTGTTAACTGAAAACATGTGGTGCACATTAAATAGAATCCTATGAATCTGATTACGTTTATTACCAATGACTGTGGGGGATCTTTTCAAAAAGGACTACTCAGAGCGTGGTCGGTCCATGGACCAGCGCCATCCCCAGGGTTTCTCACTGTGCGCATGAAGACACGCTCAGAAATGAAGGACAAGCTTTCAGAAGCTTTTATGGTAACCGGACATGGCATGGCACCTAAGCAAGTCGATCTTTTATTTTTAATGCTTCTTTTTTTTGTTTTATTTTGCAAAATTAGCACCCTGCAGTAGATTGGGCGTGCAAAGGCCTTTCTCCACAGCTGGTTTGAGAAACACTGCCGTGGAACGTGACCATCATACCCGGCCACCACAAAGGGACAGGCGCTGGCTCCTAGGTCCTCACCGCACGTGTCATGCTGCGCTCTGAAAATCCCTGTGTCTGCTTTCTCGGGGTATTTTTTTCTTTTTCTGTCTCTTCTTGCTGCTCCCAGTGAGCCTGTCTCTAGTGTTATCATTTTCTCCCCTTTCTCTTCTGTCCTTTTCTTTTTCCCTTGACCTTTTTCTTTTTTCTTTTTTTTCTCACTTTTTCCGTTGTTGTCTCTGGGTTGGCAGGGTGGAGAGAGAGTTAGCAATCCCCATGACCATGCTTGTTAAGATGAGTTGGGAAGCATGTGTGCATGGGACCTGAGCTGGGATCTCAGAGTGTGCCTGTCTGAAACAAATGTGCCTTCTACCCAGCTGTTGTGACATGTCTTCCCATAGCTTGAGAACGAGTCTGTTTCATACTTTGGTAGATATGGGTTGCATTTTAGATCTGTAGTTGGCCAGCTCTGAATAAGTTAAGTGTTTCAAGCTAAATATGATGCTTTTAATATCTGCACTTCAGAACTTTCTGTATCTCTGCCATCTGCTCTTGACCTAGAATCAAGAGCAGAGTCTGATCCGACCTGGGCATAGTCATTCAGGGACTTGAGCACTACCCGACCTTTTTTTTTTTTTCAAAAGGAGAAAAAGCCCAGAGAAAGCAGCTGCACACTGGTGACATCCTGTTGCCAGTGAACAGGAGCAAGTGGCAGTAAGCTCTGGAGTGATTCCTGAGGCCCCATCAACCTAATGTCCCCTGGGCTATATGTACAAGTCCGGAGCTGGGAATAAAGCAAACCGTGATGATGAAATAACTGGCTTTAGTTAAATAATTTGCTGTTTACGGCTTCTCTGTTTATGAATCAGTTAAAAGCCCTTTTAAGTGAAATTGGATAGACTACAAAGTGTTGGTTTCATGTGTTTTATTTGCAGTTTAATCAGCGTGATCCAGCTGCTGGAGTAGGGAGAGTGGAGCCGGGGTTTTAATTATCCCTGCTTTGCCCGAGTTAGGAATTCCCAATGGTGCCGTCTGCGCGAAGATGCCAAAAACCGCATTGTTCTTTAATTAGCTGTTGTAATTGTTTTAGTCTAATCTCCGTGATTAGCAGCAGCATTAAATACAGCAGGAAGAAAAGGCCTGTCCTCTACGTACTGCCCCAATAAACAGAGCCTTTCTCCCTTCTGGAGAGGGATATCATAGAAAATCAATTAGAATTCAACCAGTGTTGATTGGAAAATGATAAAGACCAGCCACCATGAAGCAGAGATGGCTTTGAGGAGTTGGTTGATGGCCCCCACGGCCAGCTTGCCTGGAGAGCTCTGCAGCCCTGACCTGCCACGGAGGTATTTGGCTAGGACCCTCCGGATGGCCCTGTCCCTCTCTGGGGATGAGGAAATGGACCGGATTGGCACCAGCTGCTGTTTTGGCTTTAGGTTCTCTGTTTCATGTATTCAGCCACAAGCTTTGATCAAGCCCCTCTTTTGTGTCAGACATCATGCCAGGGGCCTGGAGATACAGCA
Organism: Macaca thibetana thibetana; assembly: GCF_024542745.1. Classification (NCBI taxonomy): domain Eukaryota; kingdom Metazoa; phylum Chordata; class Mammalia; order Primates; family Cercopithecidae; genus Macaca; species Macaca thibetana. The sequence goes on along the minus strand of NC_065597.1, from coordinate 58,832,830 downwards.
CTGAACAAGGCAGAGACGGTCCCTGTCTACATGGAGACTGTAGTCTACAGGAGGAGACTGATGGTCATCAAACACTTGCACAAGTGATGGGTTCTTTTTAAAGTGTGAAATGCTATGAAGGGGAGTCAGGATAGAGTTTAACAGGGATAACTCATCTGGTCAGTGAGTTGGCAGGGCTAGGAGGGTGTCCTAGATAACTGAAGTATAAACTGAGATCCAGCGAGTGAAAAAGAGCAGGGCAAAGAGGCCAGAGTAGAGACATATATGTCATCAGGAACAGCACGTGCAAAGGTCCTGAGGCAGGCTGGAATTCGATTCTTTCTGCTCATTGCAGGGGAGTATGGTGGGAGCGAGCCAGATTCTGGATCTAAGCCCCTTGTTCAAACCCCATCTCTGCTACTTTCTAACTGTGTGAAATTCTTCAAAAGGCACTGCAGCAGTCTGTCTCAGTGTCCCAGGATGTAAGATGGAGATGATGATGATGACGATATTATCTAGTTCATGGGAATGAATTAAGTTTTGACTTGTCGGGTCTTCAGAGCACTGCCCGGTAGGTAGTGAGCTCACCCGGAGGTGTGAGCTGCCAGCATTAATCTGTTGGGGTAGCCTTCTCTTTGAAGTTTAACGAAATAGGCTAAAATCTAAATCTGCCATGTACAAGCCTTGTGACTTTGGCCTAGTTACCTAACCTTGCTGTCCCGGCTGTCTTAGGCGTGAAGCAAAAACAGAATCAAGGAACTCAGAGTTGCCATGTGAGTTAAGTAAGATATGTCAGGGGTTCCGTTCTGTTGTAAGCCATTGTTTGGTGCTCAGAAAGCAGTGGCTATTGTCATTGTTCATGAAACATCTGCTTGGCATGTGTTTGGCATTGAAACTCAGTAACGATAAGTTCCCTTCACTTCTTCTTCTTTCCTTCCCATTGTTAGCAAGGCTGTGCTGTCCTCCCAAGTTCACAGAAAGGATAGCTCCGCAGCAGGGTTTGCCAACCTTGGCACCATATCATTTGGGGCTGGATACGTCGTTTTTTGGGTGCAGGGGTTCCCAGGTACTATAGGATGTTTAGAAGCATCTCTGGTCTGTACTGACTAGATTCCAATAGCACCCCATCCCTGGAACCAGGATATCCACAATGTCTATGGACATTGCCATATGTCCCCTACAGGGCAAAATTGCCCCCAGTTGGGAACCACTGCTCTAAGGAGAACAAAACAGATAGCTGGGTGTGGTGGCTCATGTGTGTAATCTGATGTGGGTGGATCACTTGAGGTCAGGAGTTGAGGACCAGCCTGTCCAACATGGTGAAACCACGTCTCTATTAAAAATACAAAAAGTAGCAGGGCGTGGTGGTGCGTTCCTATAATCCCAGCTACTTGGGAGACTAAGGCAGGAGAATTGCTTGAACCAAAGAGGTCAAGGCTGCAGTGAGCTAAGATCACATCACCACTCCAGCCTGAATGACTAAAGTGAGACTGTATCCAAAAAAAAAAAAAAAAAAAAGGCAGACTAGTTAGTACTTTGGGAACTGTCCAGTGTAGGCTATTACAGTAAAAATAGTAGTCTTTTGGGGAGGGCAATGTGCAGTGGACAGTTGTGAGATCCTTTGAGCAAGAGGCGTTTCTAGTGGTTTTCAATTTCAGCTCCATGTTGGAATCACCTAGGGTGAGTAAAAAGCAGATGTGCAGCCTGCCCCACTGGAGTCTGATGCTGTGGGTGTGGATACAACTCCAGGATAATTCATAGCTCTCTAGGTGATTCCAGTGGGCCTCAGAGTTGAGCAGCACCTTGTAGATGAGGAGCTAACATACCGGTGTGAAAAATAAGGTACTCAGGGAAACCTGCATGGAATGGTAGGGACAGGGGTCCACCTACCCTAGATAACATTTATTCACATACAAGGCATAAAAAGTGCTAAGTGCCTTATGTGTATTTTACCGAAGTCCTTTATGTATGTTGACTCTTGCAATGCCAAAAACAATTATATGAGTCGGGAACTATTATCATTAACCTCATTTCAGTGGTAAAAAACCTAGGCACAGAGTGGTTAAGAAACTTTTCCAAGGTTGGCCGGGTGTGGTGGCTCACGCCTGTAATCCCAGCACTTTGGGAGGCCGAGGCGGGTGGATCACAAGGTCAGGAGTTTAAGACCATCCTGGCCAACGTGGTGAAACCTCATCTCTACTAAAAATACAAAAAAATTAGCTGGGTGTGGTGGTGCGCACCTGTAGTCCTAGCTACTTGGGAGGCTGAGGCAGGAGAATCACTTGAATTCAGGAGACAGAGGTTGCAGTGAGCAGAGATCGTGCCATTACACTCCAGCCTGGCGACAGAGCAAGACTCCTGTCTCAAAAAAAAAAAGCATTTCCAAGGTCACACAGCTAAGGACACTCACAACCCATGCCGCATTGCCTCAGGAGGTGGGGCAGAAAGAGGTCTTGATGTAAGCACTGGGAATGGTGTGTTTGAGGTTCTTCAGGGTGGGTTAGATGAAGGCCTTGATGCGATAGATTGGAGGGAATGCCAAACTTTCACCCACCCCCCATCAAACCTTTATTGGGCACCTGCTGTGCTCCAGGCACCATGCTGGGATTTTGGAAATACACTGCTAATCAAAACAGGCAGGGTTCCTTTTTCTGAATGTTTTACAACCTCCGTAGTCTGGGGAAGAAAGAGACAGGAAACAAACAACACATATATCACTACAAATGTTGATTAGTGGTAATAAAGAAGTGAAGGAGGAGCTGCTGTCAGATCAAATGGAGTGAGCTGTGCTATATAGGATGGCCAGGAAAGACTGAGGGTTGAAGAATGAGGAGGAGCCAATCCCAGAAGAACCAGAAGAAAGGCTGTTCCAGGCAGAAAGAACAGAGAGTGCGAACTCCCTGAGGCTTAGCATGGTTGAAGACTCGAATTCCAGTGGGGAGGAGAGCTGTGAAAGGGGGATGGGAGAAGGTGGAAGGATACGAAGGGGCCAGATGACATAGGCCATTATTTCCATTCAGTGGGGGAAAATAAGGCCCAGAAATGGGGTGAGGGGTACCTCAAATGTCAGAGCTGGAATTCAAATCCAGGCTTGGTGTCTTGATATGAGATGTTCCTGGGCCAGGTGTGGTGGCTCACGCCTGTAATCCCAACACTTTGGGAGGCCGAAGTGGGCAGATCACTTGAGGCCAGGAGTTCAAGACCAGTCTGGCCAACATGGCAAAACCCTACCTCTACTAAAAATACAAAAACTAGCTGGGCGTGGTGGTGCATGCCTTAATCCTAGCTACTTGGGAGGCTGAGTCATGAGAATTGCTTGAATCCGGGAGGTGGAGGTTGCAGTGAGCCGAGATCGTGCCACTGCACTCCAGCCTGAGTGATAGCGACTTCATTTCAAAAAATAAATAAATAAGTGTTCCTGAATGGCGTCTGTTTCACACTGACCAATCGTTGGTCAGTCTGTGTGTTCCGATGTGGAATTTGGGAAATGGAATAAAGACAGGGCCCTTCTTGCCATGCTCTTAGAATCTCTCAGGCAGCGTACCCTGCTGCACCTTGAACATGGCAGGCATTTAACAAATGTTTCATGATCATTTATTGTAAGTTCCAGGCATTCTGATAGATACTTTTCATGTATTTCTTGCTGTGGCCTTGAAAGTAAGTCCTTCCCGATACATGTATGGTCATTGCCTCCATTTTACGTACTTGAAAACTGAGGCTTAAAAAAGTGGAGGTAGCTGGACGAGCGCGGTGGCTCACACCTGTAATCCCAGCACTTTGGGAGGCCGAGGCGGGTGGATCGTGAGGTTAGGCGATCGAGACCATCCTGGCTAACACAGTGAAATCCTGTCTCTACTAAAAATACAAAAAATTAGCCAGGCGTGGTGGCGGGCACCTGTAGTCCCAGCTACTCAGGAGTCTGAGGCAGGAGAATGGTGTGAACCCGGCACATGGAGCTTGCAGTGAGCTGAGATTGCGCCACTCCAGCCTGGGTGACAGAGCAAGACTATGTCTCAAAAAAAAAAAAAAAAAAAAAAAAAAGTGGAGGTAGTTTATTCAAGTTCACCCAACAAGAGAGTAAGCAGAGGCCAGGCATGGTGTCTGATGCCTGTAATCCCAGCACTTTGGGAGGCGGAGGTGGGCAGATCACCTGAGGTCAGGAGTTTGAGACCAGCCTGTAATGCCAGCACTTTGGGAGGCGGAGGCGGGTGGATCACCTCAGGTCAGGAGTTTGAGATCAGCCAGGCCAACATGGTGAAACCTAGTCTCTATTGAAAATACAAAAATTAGCCCGGCATGGTGGCACATGCCTGTAATCCCAGCTACTCTAGAGGATGTAGCAGGAGAATCGCTTGAACCCAGGAGGCAGAGGCTGCAGGGAGCTGAGGTCATGCCACTGCCCTCCAGCCTGGGTGAGAGTGAGACTCATCTGAAGATAAAAAAAAAAAAAAAAGAGAGAGTAAGCAGAGCCCAGGATGGAACCACATAGAGTTGTCATCATAATCCTTGCTTTTCCCACTATACTTTTCTGGTTTTTCTCTGCATTGTCTTGAGTGTCTGGAAGTTCATTATAAACATCTATAGACTCAGTTAACAGATTCATGGAACCAGGTTCTGAATTCTAGGAGTGCTTCGGATCTGCGTAACTGACCCCAGGATTGCATGATCTTGGGGTCGCATTTTGCTAAAGCACGAACATGATCTTTGCATGCGGGAAACAGGCCTGTAGCTGGTTGAAGAACCAAGCCAGGACCTTCTACCCTGCAGGACGAAAGGAGGAAGCATTGGTTGGTGTGGGAGCCTTGGTAATACTCAGGAAGTGATTTACAAAACAAAACACAGTCTTGGCCTAGTGATGAAATGTACTCCTCCTCCGAAAAGCCACGTGCTGGTGTTGACTTTGGAAGTCTAGCTGTTTGAACAGGGGCTGCTGATTCAGCAGTGTCCTTTGCTGTGGCTGTGTAGCTCAGTGGTTAAGAGCCCCGGCTTTGGAGTGAGATCAAGTAAACTCAGGGTCCAGTTCCCATTCTCCCTTTCGTTTCTTCCTTGAGTATTTATTCACCCTCCGCTATGTGTTGGTATCATGTCAGGCATTAGACCTTCTGGGAATCTGGAAATCTGGAAATCCAAGGTCCCAGGTTCACCAACCTTAGCAAGAAGAAACAGGTGATAAACACATAAGCAAATGCATACGTAAGAATGCTTCAAACAAGTGAAAAGGCTGTGTGATAGTGATTCAACAGGGTGACAAGATGGGTAGCGACTGGTGTGGGATAGGTAATAAGTGATCCCAGCTTTCAGCAATGAGAATAAACTAAACAGATATTCAAGGATGCAGGGAAAAGCATTCCAGGCAGAGGAATAGCATGTGCAAATGCCCTGAGGCAGGAATGAGCTTGCCATGGTGGTGAAACATATTGATGAGTGAGAGGAGGAGAGAGGACATTACAGAAGTGGGCAGTAGCTAGATCCTGTAGGACATCCTATGATAAGGAGCTTGGATTTTATTCTAATTACAAAAGAATCCGTGATTTAACATGTGAGGGTAAAGAGATACTGCATACCATAAATACTAGCTGCTGATGCTTTTTTTTTTTTTGAGACAGGGTCTCCCGCTGTGGCCCAGGCTGGCATGCAGTGGTACAGTTATGGCTCACTGCAAACCCAATCTCCTGGGCTTAAGCCATCCTGCCACCTCAGCCTCCTGGGTATCTGGGACTACAGATACATGCTACCATGCCCACCTAATTTTTGTATTTTTTATAGTGACGAGGTACCACTCTGTTACCCAGGCTGGTCTTGAACTCCTGGGCTCAAACCATCCTCCCTCCTAGGCCTCCCGAAGTGCTGACATAACAGGCATGAGCCACGGCGCCTCACCTGATGCCATTATTTGTGATGAATTTTAATTTGGGCATTCATTTACCAGTCTTCCAGGGCATCCATCAAGAATGTCAAAGGTTGCCTCCCCTCTCTAGTTGTAAATGACCCAAAGAGAAGTTACAGCTCAAGGAACCATGAAGAAATGGCAGGAGTCAAACACCTAGATGGGGAAACAGATCACAGTTTATCGCTGCAACATTGAGAGCTCCATAAAATCCGCCTGAGGTGTCAAAGTCAGCTCTTTCAGATAACAAGGTCTGTGTAAAATTAGCTTTTCCCCCAAATCCTTCTGCTGTCTGAGCCAGCCAAGCAGAAGTAAAACAGAGCCTCAAGAGCGGGGATCCTGGCTGGGTGCCGTGGCTCATGCCTGTAATCCCAACACTTTGGGAGGCTGAGACAGGAGGATCACTTGAGGCGAGGAGTTCAAGACCAGTCTGGGCAACATAGTGAAACCTTGTCTCTACAAAAATTAACAAAATCATCCAGGCATGGTGGCACGTACCTGTAATCCCAGCTACTTGGGAGGCTGAAGTGGGAGAATCACTTGAGCCCGGGAGGTAGAGGCTGCAGTGAGCAAAGATTACACCACAGCACTCCAGCCTGGGTGACAGAGAGAGACTCTGTCTTAAATAAATACATAAATAAATAGCAGGGGGTCCTAACTCTTGTTTCATCTCTGCATTCCCCAAATCTGCATGGAGGGGGAGGCATGATTGTTTTTCTCCCCATCTCCACTGTCAGGTGAAACACTGTAAATACGTGCTGCCAATAACCTACAGTCCCCAGGGCTCAGATGACATGTGTAAATATCTCTTCTCCATGTGATGTTCAAAGACTGAGTCAATAAGCTTAATTTCCTGTGGATTCCACTGTTTGGTTGCCACAGCCTAGAAAATTGATGAGATAAAAGCTGTGCGCTTCGGGCAGAATGGTTTGCGTTGTGAGTGGTGAAAGGTGGAGGCAGTGTGGCCAACCAGGGGGGCTCTTTCCTAGTGCCCCTTTGCTCTTGTACTCTGCCGGGATCTGACCCAGGTGCGGCTGCAATTTCCTAAGCTTCTCCTGGCGTCCTCTAGGGACTTTAGAGATGCTCTTCATGTTCTCGTTGGCCCTCTGTCAAAGCACTAAGATCTTGGTTTAATGCAATGGGAAGGACCTCATTCCAGGAACTTGCCAAGGCATGATCAGGGCAAGGTCATCTAATTTGAGTTCAGAGAAACTGCGTGTAGGGTCAGAGGGCCTAGCCTTGGAGTCAGACTTGAGGTCTACCACCAGGCGACCTGGGGCAAGTTGCCTGAACTTCTCTGAACTTCTGTTTTCTAACCTGAAGCTAATTCTGTGTCTGCCTCATGGGGTCCATTTATTCGCCAGAATTTATTAAGCATCTACTTTGTGCCAAGTCTTATGCTATGGGGCTGGAGGAAACGTAATGGGAATAGACTTATCTTTGACTTCCTAGAACAACAGACATCCTGGTAGAGAGACAGGACAAAACCAACCAACCAACAACGTAGGTAAACCAGTGTTACAATAATGATCTGCTGTGATTAGTGCCGAGATAGAAGATTCTAGAATTGAGGATTGGGGAGCGAGAATTCTCTGCTTGTGATAGGGGTTTGGGAAATGGCTCTCCAGGAAACTGACATTTCAGCTGAGATGCAAAGGATGAGGCTGGGCAGAAGAACGTGCCAGTAGGGGGAAGAACATGTACAAATGCACAAGGTGACAAAGAGCATCCCCAATGCAGGACATAGATGGAGATGAGGGTATCTGGAGGGAGGGAGAGAGCCATGAGTTTGGGTTGAATGGAGAGGCAGATTCAGGACATGCTGAGCTTTGTAAGTCAGCTCTAGGAAGGAGAATGGATTTTCTCCTAAGGACTTGCCTGGCTTTTTACTGTAGTCTCTAAATCTTCCTCCCTCCTTCTGCCTTTTCCCCAGGCAGGCCATCCCCAGCATAGCTCCCAGAGCTGCTCTTTTAAATCATGAGTCAGATGAAGTCTTGACTCTGCGAATAACCCACCAACTGGCTCTTCATGCCACTTGCAGTATAAACCAAGGCCCGACCTTGGCCCACCAGGCTGCATTTGACCTGGGTACCACTCACCTCTCTACCTTATCACCTCCTACCACCTGCCTGACATACTCGTACCAGGACCGAACTTTTCTCTTTTTCTTTGGCTAAGCTTCTAGCTGTCAAGTTGCATATGAGTTATATAATACAAAGCATCCCTTTTTGCTTTGGCCACCAGGGAGCTCAGAGCCTCATCTAATGTTAATTGTAATTATTCTGTTAGCTTTGGTTTGTCAAGTTTCTCCTCTCTCACTTTGGTTATTGATTTTTCTCTCACTAGTGTAGTGGTTTTCTGGTCTCTGTGTCTTTCATCACAGGCCTTTCTTTCCTGGAATGGGAGGATATAAATAATAATTTGGTTTCGCATGTTGCTCTCAGCTGATTCTGCATACATTTTCACCCAGTATTTGTTCTCTTGGACAGCAGGTGGATGGATGGCTGCCATTCATGGAGAAGCAATTGATGGGAGTGAGAGAGGTACTTCTTGTGCTCCAGGGGAAGCCTGTAGTGCATATTCTAGGACCTGGAATCTGTTGGATTCTAGAGGGCTCTAAAAAGTGACTTTAACTCGGCAACGTGCAGCAGGGTGGGCTGACTAAGCATTTTTCCTCCTCCTCTGCAGCACCCCAAGGGTGCTATTTTGTGGGTGACGGGTGGGCCTGGGGAGGCTCCTGAAGTCAGGGCCCACCAGGTTTCTTGCCGGGGAGCTGGGGGCTGTGTTAACTTAAGGGCCACACACAAAGGCCTGTTTCTTCTAATCTTCCTCTAGGATCTCCTGATCTTGAGATTTTGGAGCTCCTGAAATGATTTCTGGACAAGAGTTGACTTTAGAATTCAAAGCCAGTAACTAGTGAGTCGACAAGTTTGGTTTGGCCCTGCAGAATGTCTTAAAACAATTGAGTTCTGATGTTCTTCTGGCTGGACAGACCCTCTCCAGTGTGTTGACCCTCCAAGGGTGGATTGATTTATCATTGATGACCTTGACACATGGTTGAGGTCTGTCTGAGGCAGCTGCATTTTGAATCTCTGGATGGAATATAAATAAAAACCCCTTAATTTTATCCCCTTATTCCCGTTCTCCCTGTAGGTTCATAGTTTGGGCTGGATCCTTCCAGCCTAATCCACACTTTTCAGCTGAGGATACTGAGGCTTGGAGAGGTTAACAGAGGAGGCTGTTTATTGGGCCTTGACCACAGTCGCCCCGTGTCTGGGCAGAACCACTCCCAATGCTGTTGTGGATTTCTATGAACTTTTTTTTTTAATGGTTTGAATGTTTTCCCCTCTAATGAAAGGAAACCTTTTCTTGCCTAAGTTACACAGACGGCATTATAGCAGCATCAACGCTGTCGAAGGAAAGAATTCACCCACAGTCCCACGAATCTGGCTAGAAACCAAGCTGTGTGCATGGGTCTAAGCAGTCCCTGTCCGCCTGCATAGATCATCTCCACATATTTCTAAGCACAGGGAACATTCCCTTCCAAGGAGCCCAACACTCCATAAAAGTCAGCAGGAAAGGGGGCCCTTGTCTGGTAAGTCGCTGGCCGCCAAGGCTGGCTTGTGAGGGAGGCCTTTTTTGGTGGTGTTAGAGCCTTACTGGATATCCTGTTCTGTCCCCTTCTCTCTCCCTCCTCCAGCCCCAGCAGCCAGGGGCCTGGAGGTTGGCAGAGGGCTGAGCAGCCCAGCTTGCTGCTTCCTGGCCTCACAAGCGGGCCTCTATGAAGTTGCCAGGGCTCCAGGGGTAGGGGCTGGGGCTCAAAACTGCAGACTTTTGTCTAGTCCTGGTGTTGGCAGGCAGCCCAGGCCAGTCCCGAGAACATCACCAGACCAGAAACCTGAAAGCGGATGAGGCAGACAGGCACACCTTTGAGCTGGGATAGAGACTATCCAGGAGTCGACCAGGCTGGGGATCTGTGGCCATGGCCCTGGGAGGACGTGCCCTCTCTCCCACCTTTCCTGCTCAGCCCCTGCCAGGGGGAGCTTTTCCAAGAGGACCTGGTTCTTTGGGATGGGTCTGGAACCTACATTTGGCACCTAGAAGTCCTTTTCAAATGTGAGTACCCTCAGAAACACCTCTGATCCATGAGTGACTTTGCACTAGTTACCAGAACCTGCCGGAGAAGTAACACTGCATAGCAGCTTAGAGCTGGACTTCCTGAATTCAATTGCTGCCTCCCGCCCCTCCTTGGACAAGTCAGTTTATTCTGTCTGTGCTTCAATTTTCTCACCTGCGAAATGGGATGATAGGGTTGTTGTGAAGATTAAACAGTAAATAGAATCACAGATACACACACGAGTATGTTGAAAATGGGTGAAAACCAAAATAAAATCTGCAGTCCAGTTAACAGTATTGTACTGATGTGAATTGCCTGGTTTTAATATTGCACTACAGTTACATAACATGTCACCATTGGGGGAAGCTGGGTGAGGGAACACAGAACACTGTGCTATCTTGGCAACCTCCTGTGAGTCTATGATTATTTTTATTTTTTTAAGTTAGAAAGAAAAATATGTTAATGCGGGTAAGGCCTTGAGGCAAGGCCCCATACGTGGTAAGCACTACAGGGATGCCAGCCCTGATGATGATGATGAAGATTTCAGGGATGTTTCGTTGAGTCCTTCACAGTGCTATGCCAGCAAGGATCTTACAGGTAACAGGAAGCAGAGCTGCTGTGATCTCCAGGCCCCACCCTTCCCCTGGATCTCCCTTCCACCTGGCACAGTGGATGACTCACCCTCTGGGCGTGCCTGAGTTCATGCCTGCTTCATTTGGCTTGGGCAGTGCTCTCTGTCTAGAATGCCCCTCTTCCCCTTGTCTGTCGGCAAGCTCTTTTGCATCCTCCAGCTCACACCTTGACTCTTCTAGGAGGCCTTTCCGGGCCTCAGACCTCTGCTTAGACCCCCAATGATATGGTTTGGCTGTGTCCCCACCCAAATCTCATCTTGAATTGTAGCTCCCATAATTCCTGTGTGTTATGGGAGGGACCCAATGGGAGATAATTGAATTATGGGGGCACTTTCCACCATATTGTTCTGATTGTAGTAAATAAGTCTCATGAGATCTGATGGTTTTATAAGGGGAAACCCTTTTTGCTTGGCTCTCATTTTCCTTTTGCCTGCTGCCATGTAAGACGTGCCTTTTGCCTTCCACCATGATTGTGAGGCCTCCCCAGCCACTTGGAATTGTGAGTTTATTAAACTTCTTTTTCTTGATAAATTATCCAGTCTCGGGCATGTCTTTATCAGCAGCGTGAAAACAGACTGATGTACCCAATAAGGGGAAAAGGAAACTTTTTACTGCCTAAGTTGCACAAACAGCATGACAGCAGTGTCAACGCTGTTGAAGAAGAAAGGAATTCACCCACAGTCCCGTGGATCTGGCTAGAAACCAAGCTGTGTGCCTGGGTCTGAGCAGTAAGGTAGCTGTTCTCGAAACATGGTCCTGAACCAACAGCAGGTGCATCACGTGGGAAATGGAAAGAAATGCAGCTTCACCTGCCACCCCCGGGCCCCTGGAATCACCTACTGCGGTTGAGGGTAGGGCTCTAGCAATCTATAGTTTAACAAATCTTCTAGATGATTCTGATGAGCAGGCTGCTCAAACCCAGGAGCAGCCCATGAGGCTCATCACATGAACCAGAGGACCTTGTTAAGATGCAGATTCTGATTCAGCCCATGTGAGGTGGGACCTGGGACTCTGCATTTCTAACCAGCTCCTGAGCGCTGATGCTGCTGGGCTCCTTGAGGCCAAGGTCCACGTCTTCTACTCTGATGTAACCCCTTCTGCTACTGCGACAATAAGAGCTTGGTGACTTGCTGTTGTACTTCAAACAGTGAGTGAATTTGCAGCAGGTGATTATCCTGGGCTGAAGGCAAGGAAGAGAGCGGGGACCCAACTTCATCAGGTTTGGGGCTGGAAACAATGTGTGTGAGCTGGAAAGGAGGCAGAGGGCAGTTCACCTTTTCCTCTGTGCTCTGATACCGTGCTCTGTTTTATTCTAATGGTGTGTGGGAATGGAGCCGTGGGACATGACCCCTGAAAGTAACACTGTTTGTCTATACTCGGAACAAAGCTCTCTCTTCCTTCTCCCCTTTATTATTATTATTCTTTTTGAGATGGAGTCTTGCTCTGTCATCCAGGCTAGAGTGCAGTGGCATGATCCTGGCTCACTGCAACCTCTGCCTCCCGAGTTCAAGTGAATCACCTGCCTCAGCCTCCCAAGTAACTAGGATTTCAGGTGCGCACCACCACGCCTGGCTAATTTTTGTATTTTTAGTAGAAACAGGGTTTCACTGTGTTGGCCAGGTTAGTCTTGAACTCCTGACCTCATGATCCACCTGCCCCGGCCTACCCAAGTGCTGATTACAGGGATGAACCACTGCACCAGGCCTGCTTTTTCCCCACTTATGCCCTTACTTATTCCACAGATGTTTACTGACCCTGAGTAGGAGGAGGGCACGTTATTGAACAGAAGATGCAATTCCTGCTGTCAGGCAACATCACTATCTGGTGGGGACAGATGCCGGTCACTGAGTGGTACTGTGATAAGTGAAATGGGACTAAAGTCCCAGTGTACGGAGACTGTATGGCCGTGAGTCTTGACCCAAGGGGAACAGGAGCCTTTACCCGGGGAAGTGACATTTAAGCTGAGAGGAAGAAGTGTAAATGGAATAAAGATTAATTTAGCAAGAGGAGGTGGCATGTGCAAAGGTGCTAGTGTGAGTGAAAACCTGGTAATGACTAAAGAGACTGTCCAGAAGCAAGAGGGGAAAAGCAGGGCTGGAGGGAAGTGAATGAACCCAAGGGAGAATGACGAGTCGGGGAAGGATTTTAGCTAGGGAGGAAGAGGAAGGTGTTCAGGAAGTCTGCGGGCATTTTGTTGCAGCTCATTCCTGAAATCAGGTCTCAGAAGTTTCAGTCTGATCCCATCTTTACAGGAATGATGTGTTCCCACTCTCAGCCTCCAAATTCAGCTGGCTTTGAGCACACATGACCTCTCTTCCCTGCCACCCCTGACCCCTGGGGCCCCTACCCCTGTGACCTATGCGTTTTATTTCCGCCCCTCCCCCCATATAGCCTTTCTTACCATCCACCAAAAGGTTACGTTCACAAGCAAGAAGCATGCTTTTTCCACCACTAAGCCCAGAACCACAAACACACATCTTAACCCTGTTAATCTTGACTGCAATGGCTCGTTCTCAAAATAGAGGCATTAAACCATTTGGGACGAGAAGTGCTTCCAAAGAATCCCTTTGAAGGCAGAGGAATGAGTTGCAGGTTCAGGGTTGTGGATGTTTACGACCATATCCACGTGAAATCTGCAGTGCTGGAAAAATAGGTTCTTGGAAAATTTCCCCTCTTAACAAGGCACAGCACAGACAGTACACTCTAGGAACGCCCGCCTGTTTCAGAGAAACCAAGCTGGTGCATGTCCACAAAGAGCCTCGCTCCCACCTGTTCATTATGACTGACACAGCCCAGGCAAGCCACAGGGCTTGTCCTACCCAGGTATAGGATGAGCAGCGTTGATCCCTTTCACCTCCATCCGTGCCTTCTTCCGACAAGTATTTGCTCAGTGAGCACCCACGGTGTGTCAGACGCTATGTTAGACTAGCAACTCTCAACTGGGGGTAATGATGCTCCCCCAAGGGACATTTGGCAACATCTAGAGACATTTTTTAGTTGTCACAACTGCGGGGAGCCGATGCTACTGGCATCTAGTGGGTAAAGCCAGGGATGCTGCTCAGCATGCTACACTGCGTAAGACAGCACTCACCCAAGACAGAATGACCCGGCCCAAAATGTCAGCAGTGCCAAGATTGAGAAACTGTGTTGTAGACCCTTGTGTGTCTCTGAACCGCCTTCCCACCTCTCCAGTACTTTTGCATTAGGTGCATATCTTTCTAGCTGTCTCTGATTGCTAGGCTCTGGGCTCGACGTTTGTTTTTTCTTGAACCTTTTTTTTTTTTTTTTTGCTTTTGCTCATGTTTATGTTCATCTTTTGGTCTTTTGTCTCCATCAATCAAGATGTATATAGTATCCGCTATTTTGCGCCAGACACAGTGCTAAATGCTCTTTGTATTTTACTTCTAATCCTCGTGACAATTAGAGGAGATAGATGTTATTTTCCCTGCAGAAAATAATAAATTTCATTTATTGGGCATCTACCATGTATCAGGTTCTGGGAAGCCTGTTGATTTCTAATCCTCATAGCAACTCTGACTTAAATTAGGTTTACTAATCCCATTTACCCCGAAACCGGGTCTTGGAGAAGAGTAGGGTGTTGTTCAAGTTCACGTGCTGAGGAAGTTCTAAAGTAGCTAGGGATTGTGGTGGTCTTTGGGTAGGAAAGCAAGTGTGGACCAAACCAGCTTGCAAGGGTGCAAATACAGCTTCCATCTTTGAACCCAAACCACCCTAGAGAAAGGAAGAGAGAAGTGACTGTTCTGTGTAGACAGAGCTGTATCTTCACCTTACAGGGAGGTGGGTGCGGAGAAGAAAGGTTCGGAAGAGAAGGGAAGTAATCTCTTCATTCAGGGCGTGTCCTGTGCCTGGTGTTGGACTCTGTCTTTATTTAATCATCTCAGCACTTCTCCAAGTAACTTTTAAAGGAGGCTTAGTCAACTTGGGCATGCTTTTGAGACTCAAAGAGCTGCTAACTTAAGTGGCAGGGTCCAGGGTGGAGCTCAGGTCTCCTGGTCTCCCAGCCAACAGAAAGCTTACTGGCACCATCTTGGGAGGTTGGGGTTGTGGGATGTGTCTACAGGAACTGGATGTACTCTTCAATTCCCCATGCCCCTTTGCTGTGTTACGAAGCCTTCAAGCTCTCTCACTCGGCTTTGGCTCATTATAGATCTTGAGAAATACCAGCTGATTGACTGATGGACGCACTGAGGGTATATCCCGCCGCCAACATACGTTGTAGTTCATGGAGAGTGGGGGATGGATCTGCAGTCCCTGGAATACCCAATGGCAAGTCTCTTTGACTATTTTTGAGCCTCTTTATTTTAGAGACTTCCAGGCATCAGTCCCTCTGCAGACCCCAGCGGAGGAAGGCGGTGCACCTTTAACCCTTCACTGTCCTCTCCTTAGAGGCAGTGCTCACCCCTGCTGGGTTTTCTCTCCACGAGCAATTGCCCAATTGAATTCCGTTTATAGACTCTGCCTCCTGGGGTGCAGGAAGGCCCCTGGGTATGGAAGCATTCCAAGCCCCAATCAATCCTTTCTTTTATTCAGGGGCAAAGTTAGAAATGGGCCAGAGTCATTGGAAAGATTTTCCACCTCACTGTGCAGAGAAGCCCTCTTATGAAAGATGTATTGATGAATCCCCTTGTACCAGGATGTTACTGGCCTCTGCAAGGCAGGAAGTAAGTATCTGCTGGCTCTCTTTCTGCCACAAAAACTCTTTCAGATCAGATTTCCTCTGCACCCAAGCACATTTGATTTAAATCATTTCACTGCAAAATATAAATAAAATAGAAACGACTCCTGTAATGAAAAAGAGAAACACCTCAGTGATACAGTTTTGACTTCCAGAAAATAGGGCATTAAAACTGCAGGCTCGGCCAGGCACGGTGGCTCATGCCTCTAATCCCAACACTTTGGGAGGCTGAGGCAGGCGGATCACGAGGTCTGGAGTTCGAGACCAGCCTGGCCAGCATGGTGAAACCTCGTCTCTACTAAAATACAAAAATTACTGGGTGTGGTGGTGCATGCCTGTAATCCCAGATACTCAGGAGACTGAGGCAGGAGAATCACTTGAACCTGGGACGCGGAGGTTGCAGTGATCCGAAATCATACTCCAGCCTGGGCAATAGAGTGAGACTCCGTTTCAAAAAAAAGCAAAACAAAACAAAACAAAAAAAAAACAACCCACAAAACTGCAGGCACGTATAACTACCAGATTCTCAGGTCCGTTTATTTCAGGTAGCACAAGTGAGTATCCACCAGTACGTGCACCCCTACAGAGACTACACTCTCAGGTTCAGGGTTCAGCTGTGACTCACTCGAGCTGTGTGACCTTGGGCAAGTCACTTTGTCTCTCTGCACCTCCTCTGCATGGTGAAGGGGCTGGAAGAGATGCCTCTAATACCCTTTCGACTTCATGAATGTAAGGATATTCAAGACTAGGAAACCCCAAATTACCAAGGGGATATATTTCTAGGAATTGGGATGTTTAATCTTACTGAAGGATTCATGTCCTCATGAATGGGGTACCTTTGAGTTCTGACTTTTCATGTATATAAAAAGATTTTCAGAAATTTATTCACATCCAGTTTTTCAGAGCTCTGTCTACTTCATAAAGTGAAACACACATGTATAGAGAAATTGCATCTTAGGCTTGCAGGGAATTATTATTATTATTATTTTTTGAGACAGTCTCACTCTGTCGCCCAGGCTGGAGTGCAGTGGTGTGATCCTAGCTCACTGCAGCCCCCGCCTCCTGGGTTCAAGTGATTCTCCTGCCTCAGCCTCCGGAGTAGCTTGGACTATACACACGTGCGCCACCCACCTTGGCCTCTCAAAGCGCTGGGATTACAGGTGTGATCCACCATGCCTGGCCGACTTTAAGGCTTGAAAGTCAGTATATAGGGTGAAAATTGTGTGTAGCTCGAATTTTTCTCCTCTCATATATTATCTATCTCTTGTTCTCTCTCTCCCAATATTCTCGCTCCTATTCTCTTGTTCTTTTTCCCTCTCCCAACCGCTTGTATTTACATTCTCCCAATCTGAATACACACAGACTGTGGCTCCTAAGAGAAGAATGCACTTGGTAAGTTACCCTGAAATTTACACATACAGAGGGGAGGGTAAAGAGCTTCGGCAGTCCTTTGGCACCCAGAGGCGCTCTGGGTTGGCTTTTTAATCCTTTCTCCTTTTCAGGGGTACCTCCTTCTGTTTGGGTCAGGGAAGGGGACATCACAGCAGTTCTGAGCAGGTTCTCAGAGGATGCTGTCTCTTTCTGTCCTTTGCCAGAGTAGTGAGAGGATGAGTCAGAAGAAAGGAGTGACCGCCCCCACAGGGACTCCCCGCCGCGGCAGTGTCGGGGGAAGGGGAATCTGAACACAGGGCTGTTTATAACATGTGTGAGCTCTTTTCATGTGGAAATAAAGTTCTCCGGAAGTCAGAGTTTGGGGTTTGCCGGGTCCTTATAGTTACCAATGCTTACTTGAGCAATACTTGGTCTGTTTAATGCTGTTAAGAAAGAAGGTATTCACGCCTGTAATCCCAGCACTTTGGGAGGCCATGGTGGGCGGATCATGAGATCAGGAGATCGAGACCATCCTGGCCAACGTGGTGAAACCCTGTCTCTACTAAAAATACAAAAATTAGGTGGGCATGGTGGTGCATGCCTATAATCCCAGCTACTTGGGAGGCTGAGGCAGGAGCATCTCTTGAACCCAGGAGGTGGAGGTTGCAGTGAGCCGAGATCGCACCACTGCACTACAGCCTGGGTGACAGAATGAGACTCCATCTCAAAAAAAAAAAAAAAAAAAAAGGTATTCTGTATTATACATAAATATTAAGAAAACTAAAGCTACACACACACACACACACACACACACACACACACACACACACACTCGCTCTGTTCTACTGTTCACTCTTGTCCAGAGGACATTTTGTTTTAGAAACTAGATAAAGTAGTGAGATTAGTTACTGTAGTCTTAGGCTCACACTGGATGCGTGAACTGGAATCTAAGTTGGAGAATGAGTCCCATCCAGTCCTGGGTAGTCAAGACAAGGAGTCATTCTAACTTGGGGAACTGGGATGGCTTTGCAGTCAGCATTTTCCTGAGTCCCCATCCCCTCCTTTGTACAATGGGGAGATGATGCAGGAGTTAGTGGAATTAAATATGACACCCGGCCCACAGTGGGCACCCCACGGCGTTGAGTGGTGCTATAAATGTGCACAGACTTTCAGATCACTCCTGTGCCATCTAGAAACTGTCACCCTTTCTTTTCTGGGCCTGTAGCTGCAATCTTGGTGAGTTTTCCAAGAAACTTAGCATTAAAATGTCATAGGGTAGTGTTAAATTTTACTATCCAAACCCAAAGCCTCATCTGTGCCAAGTTGGGGGATATACAAATGAATAGATATATTTATCTTGAATGCGTTGAGAGTATTCAGGGAAAACAGGTTACCTTCCCAAGCAGCCTTACTCACCATGGGCAAAGAAGTAACTGGTAGTGGTTTAACCGGTCCAGCAACTTTGGTTACAGCCTGTTTGGTTCCCACAACTTTTTGTGGAAGAAAAAAAGTCTTAACTGTGATTTACCAGGTTGTTGACATATGATGCTTTTGGACATAGACTTACAGCGGGTTTAGGGCCAAGAAAACATGTCAGCTATTTCAAAGGAGCTGAGCTTGAGGAACTAGCTGAAATAAAACACGTTACAATCACTTTACCACCCTCCCCTGCATGGTCCAAATCCCTGCACCATTTTTTTGCACCATGCTTATACCATCCAAATACAGCATTTCTGTGACTGGAGGACAGCATAGTGTTGGCAATAGCTTTGGGAAAGAAGCAGGGGGAATTAAAAGACACAGTGACAGAGATAGTTATTTTTGCACCTGCCCTTGCCTGTGCCTGAAGCCAAAATTCCAGCAAATCTGCTCCTCACCTGCCTCAGGTCTTTGATCAAAGGTCATTTTGGGGGGAATGCCATCCCAACCATTGCTCTGAAAATTGCAAACTTCTGCTACCCCTGTTCCTCTGATTTACTGCTATTTTTTCCCTTCACCACGATGGTGATTACCAGTTGACAGACTTTAAGCTGTTACTGCCTTATTACATTCCAATGTAAGCATAAATTTTGCCTTATTACATTCCAGTGAAGCATAAATTGATGCCTTATGAACTATCATATATATCTGCATGCACCTATACACACACACGTATATATGCACACATGCATTGCTCACATATGTATTTTGTTCATGTATCTTGAGTGCCTGCCGCATCATTTGCTCTTAAATACAAATTAATAAATCATATGTACACAGTGTTTATAAGATAAGCCTCAGTTCCAGAAATGTCAAAATGATGGAAAAAAAATCTTCATCTGAAAAATCAAGAGAATGTGGTAACATGCTTGGATTATTTAGATTGAGGTCCCATGGATCAACTAATCATACCTGTTCTTAGAATCAGAGTGAAGAGGCTGAATGTTTTAAAGACAGACATGTGGAGTGAAATGATTCCGCCTCTTACTCCCAGCCATTGAAATACCATTAATAATGAAAATGTAAAAGGATTGCAGGTGTCTGTGTTCTGGGCTTATTTCTTAGAGCTTTTCCTAGAACGCTCACCATGGCCGTCTTATGCCAGCTTTATGGCAGGGAAAACTGGGGACTCACGGGGGCTTCAACATGTCTCATAGTTTACTGGAAACATTTTTATATGCCCACAAATAATATGCAACAGCAACAGTAACAGCAGCTAAAACAGGAGTGTGCAAACCGTCCATAGAGGACCAGATAGATTAGTAACTATCTGAGCCTTTGCCGGCCATGTGGGCTCTGTCACCGCTTAGCAGTTCTGCCGGGGTGGCTGTACCATAGCTGTAGATAATATGCAAATGAACAGGAGTGGCTGTGTACCAATAAAACTTTGGTTCACAAAAGAGGATTGCAGGCCAGATTTGGTCTTAAAGCTGTAGTTTGCCATCCCCCGAACTAAATATGGTTTCCATGAGGGCAGGAACCATGTCATTATTTTTGTCATCATTGTATCTCATGCAGGGAGCCCAATTCTTTGCACATGGTAGTTCTTGAATGAATGAATGAATGAATGAATGAATGAGTAAACCAAGGAATCAGTGGGTAGTCTGTCTTTCAAGATCATCACGACTGAAGCTCCAGTCCTCTCTTTTCCTTTCCCCTTTCCTTTCCCATGTACTCCCTTTCCCTACCTGTGCTGCCAACCCCACCCCAGCTCATCCCCTTACATTAAGCTCACTTTTACGTGTGGGCTCGCTCGCTTGCTCACTCTCTCTCGTTCTCTCTCTCTCACTTTCTCTTTTCTCTTCCCCTCACCCGTTCTAGACCCAAGGTCAACCCCTTCTTTCCCCAGCCTTCCTCAAAAGCCTTGGGGGATTGAGTAACCAGTTATTGTGCCAGTGGTGTTTTTTTTCTGGAACCTTTTGAAGTTCTCTGTGTGTGTTGGTTCATCTCTTTACACCCATCCCTAGTTCAGGAAGGGTTTATGGCAGTGTGTGAGGGTGTACTAAACAGAATAAGACTGCAGGAATTAAAACTGAGACAAAGAAAGGAAACACAGCCATAGGACTTTCATACCTTGGAGCTGGCATGGGTATACACCGTGGTGGGGAACCGGAGATTTGACAAAGAGCTTTCTGGCTGCCATCAAGGAAAACAGATCTGTCCCTTCCACCGCCCTGCATCCAAATAATTGACACAGGCCATTGCTCATGACAGGTGGATCTGTTCTCAGTGCTCAGTTCAGATGGATATTTCTCCAGAGAGCCTCAAAAGAGGAGGAAGAGGAAGGACCAGCAGGCTTTGCAGCTTGCTAACAGCAGACAGGATGAGGTATTCATGGCTGTCTACTGTGATGGTGTCCCCTGGTCTAGACTCGACGTCTTACGCTGATGCTCAGCAGAGTGAGGACGCATCCTGGTACCTGGGCCTGGGTTGACCTCGACATGTATTTTATTTTATTATTATTATATTTGAGATGGAGTCTTGCTGTCATCCAGGCTGGAGTGCAGTAGCATGATCTTGGCTCACTGCAGCATCCACCTGGTGGGTTCAAGCGATTCTCCCATCTTAGTCTCCTGAGTAGCTAGGATGACAGGTGCATGCCACCACGCCTGGCTAATTTGTGTATTTTTAGTAGAGATGGGGTTTCACCATGTTGGCCAGATTGGTCTTGAACTTCTGACCTCAAATGATCCGCCCACCTTGGCCTTCCAAAGTACTGAGATTACAGGCATGAGCCACTGTGCCCGGCCCTGATTTGTATTTTAGGGAAGCTACCAGAACAAACAGATCGTGTGGTCTCTAAGCACCACTGGAGCATAAAGAGGAAGCTCTTAGTCTGAGAGAGAGACCAGGTGAAAATTCCAGCTCAGATGCTGACCTCTGGCCTAGTCTTTCCACTTGTGTAAACCTCTGACCCTTCATCTAAGAAGTGAGAGTTGATATTAGCATTCACCACCTGTTGTGGTGGGGTCTGATGAAACGCCTTAGCATTGTGGCCTTTGCATCTACCATTGTGTTTAAGCTTGGCAGCGACATTGCAAGGTAAATGTCACCCCATCTGCTTCACGCTGTTCTGAGTACTTGAGCTCAGTATTAGTCAAGCTTTCTTTCATTATCACCCTCCCAAGAAGAAAAATCTAATTTAATTTAAATTCTCTCTTGTGAGAGAAATTAAATACTATGGAATAAGATTTTATCGGGTAGGGTTGAGCTTTGCGGGGCCACTAACCATTGCATATCTAAGACTGTTATTATTATTTTGAGACAGAGTTTTGTTCTGTTGCCCAGGCTAGAGTACAGTGGTACACTCTTGGCTCACTGCAACCTCTGCCTCCTGAGTTCAAGGGATTTTTGTGCCTCAGCCTCCTGAGTAGCTGGGATTATGGGCGCCCGCCACCATGCCTGGTTAATTTTATAATTTTAGTAGAGACAGAGTTTCACCATGTTGGCCAGGCTGGTCTCAAACTTCCAACCTCAACTAATCCACCCGCCTCAGCCTCCCAAACTGCTGGGATTATGAGTGCGAGCCACTGCACCTGACCTGATTTTTTTTTCACACACACACATTCCTCACGGAAATTTTGCTTGCTTGGTGGGGGTGATAATCATCCCTATTGGGAATATGTGCTTTAGATATATAAACTAACTCCTATTAAAGCTCTAGTTGAGAGATAAAGGAACGGAGGCCCAGAGAGGTGAAGTAACTTACCCAGAGTTGCACAGTGAATGAGAAAGGATCTGAATTCAGTCTTATGGATTGCTCTAGACTGTGCTTTAAGCGCAGTCTTAACTCACAGCAGCAAACTGTATCTGTTATTTTGTGTCTTGCTTTTGTCACTTACCTACCTAGCTCATTGATTGTTCTGGTTCAGTATATATGTCATGTCCCCCATTCTTTTTAATAGCTGCATTAGACTGGGCGTGGTGGTTCACATTTGTAATTCCAGCACTTTGGGAGGTTAAGGTGGGCAGTCATCTGAGCCCAGGATTTCCAGACCAGCGTGGCCAAGGTGGTGATGAAACCCCGTCACTACTATGAACACAATGATAAGCCGGGCACGGTGGCGGCACGTGCCTGTAACCCCAGCCACTCAGGAGGCTGAGGCAGGAGAATCGCTTGAACCCAGGAGGTGGAGGTTTCAATGAGCTGAGATTGTGCCACTGCACTCCAGCCTGGGTAACAGAACAAGACTCCATCTCAAAAAAAAAAAAAAAAAAAAAAGAAAGAAAATAGCTGCATTATTTTGCATTTGCATTCACATAGCATAGTTATTTAACCATACCACGACTGCTGAGGCTGAGGTGGTTTCCAGTCTTTGGCAATTAAAAACCCGCCACAGCAATCCTCCCTACACGCATATCATTTTGCTTAAATGCAAGTTAAATGTGAAGGTTACATGCCTAGAAATGAAGTCTGCACACTTCTTAAAAGATAGCATTTTGTCAGGGGCATGAAAATATCTCCACAAAGCTAAGATACTTACGGAGCCATCCAAGGTCAGTTTTTACCGTGTTCTTAACAACTAAGCCACTCTTTTGACCCCCAAATTCCTCCTGACCTGGTTATTGATTTAGATATGGGCTCCCCACCCCCGCCACCTTTTATGCCTTTGGTCACCGGATTATCCTCTTGTCATCTGGTATTTCCCTACCAGGCTTCCCACAGTTTATTTTTGAACTTCAATTCTCATCTCATTAACAGAAAGCCTAGGCGGCCAGATTCCCTTCCTGCTGCCTGGGTCAGTGCTTTGAAACAGGGTCGTTAATAAAGCAGCTTCGTAGATTTTCCTGAGTCCTTCATGTCCACCAGGATGGGGGAAAAGCAAAATGCTTCCTATGTCCCTCGTCTTTCTGAAACTTTTCTCTAAGAACCCGAACCAGTCTCATTCCGCAGACCTGTCTGGGCCTTCGTTATGTAAGAGCTATGTTCTAGCAATTAGGGAAATTTTCTAGCATGAGTGGTCCTCATTCAATTCTGCAGGGGACAAAAAACCTCTCTTCTCCTCAACCTTGCTGGTAAGTCTGTATGGCAGAGTCAAGGCTAAGTCGACTCCCACATATGGCGACCTCAGCTAGAGAAGTGAGGTGGAAAGGACGCTAGAAATTCAGAGGGTGTCTTTAGCCCTTGTGCAGCAGCATTGCCTGTAATTAAAGCTGGCTGCACTATTAAAATCATCTGAGTAATTAAACTCAATTGTGTTTGGCGATAGTTTGTTCTGGAAGTTCCTTGAGGAAGAGCGGGTTAACGGGATGGAGAGGGCTGAATGGTATTTTGTGCAGACGGAATCTGTCGGCCTCCTTTATCTGGCCCTGAAGCCTGCTGGGGCTTACTACCACCCCCTCCTCATTCTGTTATTTCCCCCACTTCAGATTTGCTGATTAAACATGGTGGCCAGATTGATACAGGCATGAAACTAGATGCTCTGGTGGTGGTGGGGTGGGGGTGGTGAACCACGTGCATTTTCCCTCTGCCTTAAGTGCAGTAGGTGCCCAAAAAAGCATTTAATGCATCCGGGCATTCCTTCAACAAATATTTACCCAATGCCTGTCATGTGCCAGGGTTTGTGGATACTGAAGGGACATAACAAAGTAGCTTGTGTTCTAGTTGGAGAATGTAGACAATAAGCAAATATGTAATATGATAATATATTAGTATATATATTATTCAGATAATAGGCAACTATGTATTATATATTAATAATAGCTGTTAGAGATTATAACTATAATCTGTAATATCCCAGAGAGTGATAGGTGGCCTGAAGAGCAACATAATTAGAGGGATGGGGAATGCCTATGGGGAAGGGGTGGTGGCTCTCAGAGGGCGTGTCCTCTGACAAGTTGCCTGAGGAGTGAACCATGAGGATATCAAGATGGATATTTTTCCCGGCCTGGAGAACAGCAAGTGCACAGGCCCTGAGGCAAGTGACAGCATTTGCATTGAGAAGCCGCAGTTGATGGTCTACAAAGAGTAGCAGAGGAGGTCAGAGCCGAAGGACCTTCAGTGGAACCCCTTCCCTGCCAGGTGAAGACTGTGGCCAGAGAGGGGAGAGCTGGCTGTCCCAACCCAATCTCGCACAGCAGCAGGTAGACCAGTTTTTCAGGACTCCCACCTCCCATCCTTACGCTTCACAGAGGCTTTGAGGGACCTCAGAGCAGCAGGAAATGTGCCAAGCAACCCCGTTCAACTCCGCAGTCCTCCACTCAGTAGCAGTGTGGCTTAAATGACACCAGCTCCTTGAACCTCAGCTGCCTCATCTGTAAAATGGGAACAATGAGGGCACTCGCCACCAGGCGTGCTGTGAAGATGAGATGAGATCTCCTGGGCTCAGCGTGTGGCATGGGGTGGCTGTGCAGGGAACGTTAGTTATGGGCTGGGGTTTTTTCATTCTGAAACTGGACACAATATACCCCCAGCCCATTCCACCCCCGATGTGACACCATCCCTCTCCTCATGGCTGTCACCTGACTGAACCGATTTTACACTCGTTTGGACTTTGTTTTATAAGGGAGGGTCTGGTTTTCTCTTGGAGGCAAAAATTTTGGCGAGTGAGACCTAAAGGACATGCTTCGGTTTCCTCATCTGTAGAATGGAGCTGTGGTAGCTCTCACCGCTGGCTCCCTCTGCAGGAATATTGTTGGTTTTTTGTTGTGTTTTATAGAGACGAGGTCTCACTCCATTGCCTAGGTTGGAGCCCAGTGTCATGAACATGGCTCACTGCAGCCTTGACCTCCTGGGCTCAAGTAATCCTCCCACCTCAGCCTCCTGAGTAGTGAGGACTACAGGCATGGACCCTCATACCAAGATAAGTTTGTTTATTTTTGTATTTTTTTCATTTTCTGTAGAGATGGGGTCCTCACTTTGTTCTCCAGGCTGGTGTTGAACTCCTGGCCTCAAGTCATCTTCTTGCCTTGACTTCCTAGAGTGCTGGGATTACAGGTGTGCACCGTGACATGCAGCTAATTTTTCTTTTACTTTTTCTAGAGACGTAGTCGGCAGGGGCAGGTCTCACTTTGTTGCCCAGGCTGTGCTCAAACTCCTGGCCTCAACTGATCCTCCTGCTTTGGCTTTCTAGAGTGCTGGGATTACAGGCATGAGCCACTGCACCCGGGCTGGCATATATTATAAGGACCCAGCATGGCAGTACGCATGAGGAGTTAAAAGTGCTCTGTGTCGGGTGGTGGTACTAATAAAACATGGATTTGGAGGCAGACGGAAAGGGGATTTGTTTCCCTGACTCAAGCAAGTGCTTTATCCTGCGAGACCTCTGCATTTTCATATTAAAATGGAACACCCAATACCGCATTGAGTTGTTACGAGAATGCAATAAACATAAATCTGAAGCATTGAGGACAATGTCTTAGCTCACAAGAGTCGCTGAACAGTACTCCTGCTTCCTCCTTTCCATTCATTTCCACCCTTTTACCAAAAGAAACCCGGAAAGTCATTCCTGATTATTTGTATTTGATTCCATTTTACAGGTGAGGAAATTAAGACTCAAAGACCTTAGACTCGAACACAGCCGGGAAGTGGAGGAGCCGGGATTTGAACCCCGGTGGTTTGTGTCAGTCTGGAGAACATCCCTTTTGCCCTCGCTAATCTGAGCTCACCCTGGATTCTTGATGCTTTGATTTGACTGATCCCTGAGCTGATGGAGAAAGGCCAGATTCTTGGCGGCCTGTCCTTCTCTGTCTTTAGTGTAAGCCAGGGGTCAGCCTAGCCCTGGAGAAATCCGTCCCCAGTTGGCCCCAGCTTCCGTGCTCCTGCCCATCTGAGCCCAGACACCCCTGCTGGCATTGATGTCAGATTCACGTCGCAGTTTTATTCTCAGAGCCTCTTTGGTCTCTTGCGCGTCTAATTTCTTGTCCCATGGGGCCTTGGCTAATTAGCCTTTGATTATTCACAAACAGAGAGGCAGGAATAGGGAATTGGGTCCTCTGCTTTAATCACCCACATGAAATTTAGGCAAGGCTGTAGGTTTCTGGAAGGAGCAGGGCTAGGATTTGGAGATTAGAGGTGAAAGCACTAAAGAAAAGGCCTGCAAAGCCCCAGCCCCCTCTCTGCAATCTTTACATGGAGATAAACAGGTGCTGAGCCTGCCTCCTGTGGTACCCCATCACCCCCAGGCCTTGCTCAACATGGTTTGGTTTAGGTTTGTTGTGTTTTGTTTTCTTCCCTTGGACTGCTCCCTAGCCACCTCCATGTTACCGCAGCTTTCCAAGAAGTGACTTCTGTTGTCACTAGGCCAGAAGACAGTTGGCATCCTTTTAGGTCCCACATAAAACAGGACATTTCAAAACTAGGAATTCCACTGTTTGCTTTTGGCACAGGGGGAAAAAAAAAAAGGTGTTTTTTCTTCTTAACTCTATGAATTCGAGGAACGGTTTGGAGGAAGATGAAACACCTCCGGATTTACAGTGTGTGTTATCAGCAGTGCGAGCACGGAGGGGGTTCATTCATTCACCACATAATCCCGGCTCATTCAGAGCAAAAAGCCAGAGGCCCTACAGTGGTCTAGATGTGAACTTGTCGACATGTGGGGCCAGATCATTCTTAGCTGTGGGAGACTTGTCCTGTGCATTACAGGATGTTAAGTGGCGTCTGTGGCCTCGGCCCACTAATTGCTGGTAGCGTTCCCCTTCCCCAAATATGATGACAAAAATGTCTCCAGACATGGCAAGATGTCCCCTGTGGGTAAAGTTGCCCCAGTTAAGAACTGCAGCTTTTGGGTCAGGTGTGGTGACTCATGCCTATAACCCCAGTACTTTGGGAGGCCAGAGTGGGCAGATCACCTGAGGTCAGGAGTTCGAGACCAGCCTGGCCAACCTGGTGAAACCCCGTCTCTACTAAAAATACAAAAATTAGCTGGGCATGTTAGTGTGCACCTGTAATCCCAGGTACTCTGAGGTGGGAGAATTGCTTGAACCTGGGAGATGGAGGTTGCAGCGAACCAAGATCATGCCACTGCACTCCAGCCTGGGTGACGGAGCAAGATTCTGACTCAAAAAAAAAGAACCTCGGCACTATAAGGCTTTATGTGATCTGTCTCCCATTTCTTCCTGACCTAAGCTTCTGTTTTTCATCCTTTACTTCCTCCACCCTGGCTTCTTTCCTGGTCTCCACCAGCAACGTGAGACTGGCTCTTACCTCGGGGCTTTTGCACAGCAGTTCCCTGTGCCTGAAATGCTTTTTGCCAGTTAGCCATGCAGCCTGCTCACTTACCCACTGGGAGTCTTTGCTTATACCTCACCTTTTCGGTCTAAAGCCCCCCTTGACCACCTTATTAAGAAATGCACCCATTGCATCATCCTAACCACTGACTTCTCTCTTCCACCCTATTCTGTGCACTATTTGTTGTATCTGTCATCTTTCTGTGTCCCTGTGCTAGAATAAAATTCTGTGAAGGCAAGGGTTTTGTTGCCATTCTTCATAGATGCCTCCCAAGCCCTTGGATGTTACTTCTTTTATGGTATCTTCTTCTGGTACCTGCTGCATACCTACACCATGCACTGTCTGGACACCAGGAATAAGGGTGCTTGTTCCTGCCCCAAAGGACCCTAGACCTGTCATTTTCAGATCCTTCTTGCCCAGAGCTGGAGGGTAAGTTTTGTTCCTGATGCTAAGGGAAAAATACCTTTGCAGATTCCTAGGTGGGGGAAAGATAAGACAAGGTCGTCACCTAGGGCAGCAGGATGTAGGGCTGAGTTTGGGGAGGAAGGTGATTTTGTCTCCTAGGTCAGCCTTGAGGGTGGCTGCGACCCTCCTGGGCGCTGTCCCCTAGAAGCCCTTACAACACAGCCTCTCACTGGCCCCATTGGTATTCAGGCCACCCTACGCTCTGAATACACATCTCCCTGCCATCCTCCCTTACACAGCAGCTCTTGCTTGTGGCATGAGAGTGGCGGAAAGGCGATAAAAATAGTGTTTAGTTACCCGCGCTCTGCTTATTTTGTACTTTCAAGCAGTAACACGTCCTCTGACGTTGTCGGGCTGGCCAGCAAAGCCCATCATTTCTCCCTCACGTGGAGCAGCCTAGAAACAGCCTGGGAGATGCCTGGTCCTCAGACAGGCATCGCCACCTGTCCGCGGTGCCTGGAAGTTGGCCACTGGCTTTTCCAGAAACCTCCCTTTCCCTTCCCCACCCTGCTTTGTCAGAAACCCCTAAGCAGAGTCAGGACCAAATTTTGAAGCTGTGCTGAGCGGGGGACCCCTGCAGAGGAATGACTGCTTAGCCTTGTAACCGCTCCTGCATTCTCAGCACAGTTGCCCAGGGCGTTCCTAATGCCACAGGCACACCTCATTTTACAGGTGAGGACAGTGAGGCCCAGAGTGGTTAAGCAACTTGTTCAAGATTGCACAACCATGGAGCAGTAGGTGGAGCTGGGATCTGGACCCGTTCTTCTCTGACCCCAGAGCCTGTACTCGGAGTATGACCCCCTCCCGTCTTCTGCTCTGTGTTGTTTAGATGTATTTCCCCAAGATGCGTCCTGGGTTTCTTGCCTGCAGCTGCTCCGCAGTGACCTTTCTGAAGAGTAAATGGCACTAGTGATGACTCTTAAGAGGGGGATTCTGGCCGGGTGTGGGGGCTCACGCCTGTAACCCCAGCACTTTGGGAGTCCGAGACGGGAGGATCACTTGAGCTCAGGAGTTCAAGACCAGCTTGGGCAACGTGGTAAGACCTTGTCTCCACCAAAACTACAATTAGCTGGGTGTGGTAATGGGCGCCTATAATTCCAGCTACTCAGGAGGCTGAGACAGGAGAATCGCTTGAAGCCAAGAGGCGGAGGTTGCAGTGAGCCAGGATTGTGTCACTGCACTACCGAAGGAGACTCAGTCTCATTAAAAAAAAAAAAAAAAAAAAGGAGGGAGGGAGAAAATCTTTGTTAGAAACTACTCAAGCTCTGGTTTGGGAGTAAATACATAGCTTTACACCTCTGAAGTGTCACATTGTTTAATTGGTACAACTGTCCCTGGGGAAATACAGTGGCCATGCTAAGTGGACGTTGCATTAGGGAGATGCTCGCAGGTCAGCAGAATGAAAGATTAAATACCAGTCTCTGGGTGTTAAATGGAGGTTTCGGGTGTGTTTGGTGGAGGTAAACTCGGGGATGCCACGAAACCCTGTCCTGCGGTCACCTCTCCTCCCCTCCTAACCTTCCAGGACCCCTAGGCATCAGTGAGGGTAGCAGACAGAGAATCAATTCCCCAATCTCCTAGCACAGAATTCTGGTAAAAGTCTGCTTGGAAGTGCCCGCTTTGCGGATTAGCTGAAGTCGGACCTCCACTCTCTTTGCTTGTAGCTGCAGATGGGAATTTTGGCTCTGGAACGCTCCCATGACTGCAGGGAGCCCAACTTAGCTTACGATTCCATTGCGTAGCGCAGCCCAGCATGTGCCAGAGTCCTGGGTCCTGAGGCTCCCACACAGTGACCCTGCCCACTGTAGCCCCCTTGGTGCTCAGGGCTGAGAGGAATTGGATGAACGTCTCATCCCTGACTGCGGGACTGGGGAAAGTGTGGAGAGACGTGAGGAAGTGACCTCTGTGTTCGCACATGCCCCGCTTTGTGCAGGAAAGTGTTTCTGAAAGACCGTGTGTGGGCCGACAGGGATGATGTCAACACAAATGTGCTTTTCCTCATTCATTTCAACTTTAATGTCAGGGATTTCTCTGCTTCATTTCCCATTGCTATTCTGGTGGCATCATCTCCTAGCAAAGTGATTTTAAACTTCTCCTTCATCGTCAGTCTGTTCAGGTGACGCTCAGTAAATAAACACTTGACTATACCAGGGCTGTACAGGGACCCAGACCAGCCAGCCTCTCTGAATTTCAGGGGCAATTGTGAAGAGCCCTGCAGCAGGTCATTTCGGATACAGAGATCAGCTCAGCAAATACAGAGATGGAACTAATACGTGAGAAACGGAACACAATCAAGAGATAATAACACGAAAAACCTAAGGGATGGGAGAGTCTTTTTTGTGAAAGGAGGAATCTCATCTGTGACACAGATTCAAATAACTATTTGTGTTTCCCTCTTTGCATTGCCTGCTAGGAAGCTCAAAGACAATTCCTCTCTCTCACATGTCTCACAAGCTCAGAAACAGAGGTTATATCTCTCATAAAACCTGTGGTATTTTTTTAAATGTTTCTGGTGGCAAATTGAATTTCCCATCATATATGTATATATAATATATAATATTTAGAACCTGTCTCAAAAATATATATATACACACATACACAGTTTTATATATATATATATATTTATTTTATATATATATATATATAAAAAAAATATATATATATATATATATATATTTTTTTTTTTTTTTTGTGCCCAGGCTAGTCTTGAACTCCTGGGGTCACATGATCCACGGGTCTCGGCCTCCCTAAGTGCTAGGATTACAGGTGTCAGCTACCATTCCTGGCCATCCTATCATATTCTTTTCTCTTGATTACCTTCCTTACCACACCTCGTCTCCACACTGTATTTTATTCGTTTAATTTTTGGTCAATGCAACACTGTCTTTTGTTTAAGCCTTTTTGGAACATGGTCTTTTTGTAACACCCAACGGCAGGAATAAATAGCTATTGCGATAAAATACAATTTCCAGCTCTTCTTGTATATGTCTTTGCCTTAAGCCAGCAGCTTTCATTCCTGTACCCCTTCTCAGCACATTCCAAGTGTGAGGTCCTCAGTAGCATATTTGACCTTCAGAGCTTTAGGAAAACACAGCTCAGGGGGCTCAGAGGATTTCCCAGTTTTCTGAAGCTGGGAAAACTGAGGTGAGCCTGCTCCACCCCGACCAAATCCAAACCCCTCTATTGGTTCTGGGCTGGACACACAGGATCTGTTGTTCATTCTTGACTGTGCCACTACCAGGTGGGTAACAGTGGGCAGGACCCCTGGGCCTCAGTTTCCACATTTGTGTAATGGAAAGTAACCTCAGCCTGCTGACCTCACAGGTCCCATATCTTACATATGCTGCTCATTGAATGAAATTTCTTTCAAAATGAGACAGTTAGGCCGGGCACAATGGCTCACACCCACACCCAGCACTTTGAGAGGCCACAGCAAGAGGATCGCTTGAGTCCAGGAGTTCAAGACCAGCCCTGTGGCAACATGGCAAAACCTCCTCTCTACAAAAAACTCATAAATAATTAGCCAGTTAGCTGGGTGTGGTGGTGCCCAATAAATTATATATAAACCCAGTCGCTACAAAAAAAAAAAAAGATTAACCGGATGTGGTGGTGTGCACCTGTAGTCCTAGCTACTCAGAAGGCTAAGGTGGGAGGATCCCTTGAGCCTGGGAGGCTGAGGATGCAGTGAGCTATGATTGTGCCATTGCACTCCAGCCTGGGTGACAGAGACCCTGTCTCAAAAATAAATAAATGAATAAGACAGTTGTCCCATGGCCTGAGGATGATCAGGATTTGGTGGCAGAGCCAGGGTGCTGATCCACCCCAGGACATTATAACCACCTCTATCTGATCACCCACATTAATAGGATCATTCACCAAGTCAGTTATTTCGGCATGTTTCAGACAGGCCCTGAAGTCGGATGAGCCGGCTGTGAATCTCAGCTCTGCCCTTTGCTAGCTGTGGGCCTTGGACTTTGGCCTTAGTCTCTTCATCTGTATAATGGAGATAATTATGTTAGCAGTGATTATTCCACATCTAACACGGAGAAAGCCCACGTCATTTGCAGACATTTATAAGTGCATGCTCCAGGGTAGGCTTTGGCACCTCCTTGGGTCGATTCGACAGTTTGGGGAGCTAAGAGTACAGTAGGGGTTTCTGAACACAGGATCTGCTGGTACTTCCATGCGGTTGAAGGCCCCTGCCTGTAAGGCGTCTCCTTCCACTTTGTTCTTGGCTCCAAGAGTCATGGCAGCCTCCAGAAATAGCTTCAACCATGCCAGGTCCCGGGACTGAGGTTGGTGGTTCTTGGAAATAGAATTTAACCATAATGAAACATGAGATGGACCTTCCGCTGCCTTTGGTGCTTTAGACTTTTAAAATTAAAGTCCAGATAGACATCTTTAGTTTTACTTAGAAAGTTGTTAAAAATTATGGAAAGTTTGACACTAACCCTGACTTTCCTTGGATGAAATTTTCAAGATGTGGCTTTCAGCCTCTAAATTGCATGAACTCCTTTGCTAAACACTCAAGTCGACTTCTTTTTTCTTTTAACTGGGGAGAAAGTAGCCAAGTTCAGAGTCTACTTTAATTGCCAACACGGTTCGATATTCTAAGTAGGACAGTTAAGAGGCAAAAAGAACAAGAAAGAGATGGAAAAAATGAAATCTATTATAACATTTTATTTTTTTTTTGGACAAGATAGATATCCTTAAAACGGAAAATGACTGGGATTTCATTTGCTTCAAGCCAAATTTTTGTTCTCTGCAGAAATTCATGGTCATTTTCCTTTCTTACTTCTTAGAGGTTGCCCCAGAGACAGGGTGTGTGGGATCATGAAACAGCTCTTAGACTTTCTTCTGCATCACTCTGGATTTGGGGTTTTGTTTTTGTTTGCATGTTTGGCTTTGTTTTGTTTTCATTTTGTTTTTTTTGCAAACTTTTTTTTGGAGCCAAATTTTCCTTGCTACAGAACTGAAACTTTTATTTTTAATATTCTGAATAGGAGTCATTTGCATTCTCAACTGTCACCCTGATGATGTTGGGTCTTGGATTTGGAACGCAATCAGAACTTTTTAAATTCCCATACCTAGGGAATCCAGAGAGGTATCAACCTAACATTGGGAAAACACATCAGTCAAACTGATTTCTGGAAATGACATCGATTTATGAAATCATGGAGTTGAGACACACTTACGCTGGGGAAACAAAGCCCCTGAATTGAGAGGTACTTGTCACATGTCTCAGGGTAGAACGTAAACATGGCAGAAGACAATTGCGGGATTTTACATGGAAATTCTAGAGAAAGGAAAGAGGGAGGCGGCAGACGGGGAAAGGGGAAAAAAGCTGGCATAAGTGGTGATGATGCAGAGATGCAATCTAGAGCAGGAGGTAGCAAACTGCCATTCACAGGCCATATCTGGCCCTTCACCTGCTTTTAGAAATAAAGTTTTATTGGAACACAGCACACCATTCATTTACATACGGCCTTTGACTGGTTTCACTCTACAATGGCAGAGTTGAGTGGTTGAGGCGGAGACTGTATGACTTACAAGGCCTGAAATATTTATTAGCCAGTCCTTTACAGAAAATGATTTGTTGACCCCAGGTATAGATCACCATGGATGAAAACTCTTACGATGGTGCTGAATCCCAGCTCCGTCTCTTACCAGCTGGGTTGCCTTAGACAAGTGACTTTATGTCTCTGAGGCTCAGTTTTTTAAAAAAAATCTATTTATTATATTCTTGGGGTGTTTTGACAAATCACCTCAACACTCAGTGGGGTAAAACAGTGAGAAATTTTTATTTGTTACTGTTCAAGAGTCTTTGGGTGAGCTAGATGGTTCTTCTGGTCTCAGAGTGGTTCTTCTGACCTCAGTTGGGCTCTCATATCTGGAGACTGGCTGCCTCTAAGCTGGTCTAGGATTATCTCAACTGGGAGGAAAGTCATTTGGACTCTCCTCCACGTGGTCTCTCATCCTCCAGTAGAGAGACCAAATAGCAGTGACAGGGTTCCAAGACAGAGAAGCCAAACTTAGTGGGGTCACCTCTGCTACCTTCTTTTGGCCAAAGCAGGTCTCATGACCTGCCCATATTCAAGGTATGGACAAGTCAACTCAGCCTCTTGTTGGGAGAAGCAGCAAGGCACATTGCCAAGGGCGTGCATGCAGCAGACCATTGCTTGGGACAATCAGTGCAGTCAGTCTACAATAAGCATAATAAGCCCCAAGAAGAACAAAAGAATCATATACAATCGGTGACATGTGGGAGGTATGTAAGAAATCCCAGCTGCTGTTACTCTTGCCAAAAGTGAAACTATATAGCTAGGTTATACACCAAGGATTTTGCTGGCAATTGATTTATCTTGTAGCATCTCTGCTTGGGCACTGCACTATTTTTATATTGAAAAAGGGAGGAGTAAGTGTTACAGGCCCCCACTTGAAGAATTACCTCTAGGTGGGGCCCAGTGGCTCACGCCTGTAATCCCAGCAGTTTAGGAAGCCGAAGTGGGAGGATGGCTTGAACTCAGGAGTTTGAGACCAGCCTGGGCAACATAGTGGGATCTCATCTGTACTAAAAATAAATAAATAAATTAGCCAGTGGTGTATGCCTGTAGTCTCAGTTACTCGGGAGGCTGAGGTGGGAGGATCACTTGAGCCTGGGTGTTTGAGGTTGCAGTGAGCTACAGTTACACTGCTGCACTCCAGCCTGGGCAACAGAGCCAGATCCTGTCTCAAATAAAAAATAAAAATAAAAATAAAGAATAATTATGCCTAATAGAGTTCCTGGCACGTCTTAAACTCTCATTTAGTTTTAATCTTTTTTCCTAAGTGATTGGTAAATGTTAAGCTCCTGGTACTATTATTTCTGCTGCCAGTTG
This sequence comes from Macaca thibetana thibetana, assembly GCF_024542745.1. Lineage (NCBI taxonomy): Eukaryota > Metazoa > Chordata > Mammalia > Primates > Cercopithecidae > Macaca > Macaca thibetana. Next base: position 58,798,157 of record NC_065597.1, on the reverse strand, counting down.
GAACTACCAGTCCTCTACCGCTTCTTTAGATGCCCAACATCTGTCTGTCTTTTGCCTCCCCTGCTCCTCACTTGACTTGTCTCTTGGGGACATTCAGCTGAGATGTGTTGTCTTCCTCTCCGGGAGCCCCACATGGTAGGTCCTTAATGCTAAGTGACATCTGAACGGAGTCCAGGGCCCTGGGAGGGCTCCCCAGCAGCAAGCTTTTGGCTGAAGAAGCCTCCAGCAGAGTCCTCAGAATGGCTAAATTGCAGCCTGACAGTGCAGATCAGGAAAGGTCACTGTGTGAAGTGGCTGCCTGATTGGGGTGGGGAGATGTGGCCACACGCAGTACTGACTGCAAGGATTCGACAAATTGTCTCTTGGTGCAGAGTTACCTTCTGCGAGCCCAGAGTCTTTGCTGAGACTGTGATGAAGCGGCCACAGCCCCAGGGGATGGGAGAGGGGTGTGATCTAGAGGGATCTGTCTACGTTCTGAGCGCTTGCCCACTTGAGGATACTGCACTGAGCGTTTACTGAGCAGCCTTGGATTGGGTTGAATCTCGAACTGGGTTAAAAAAAAAAAGAGGGGGAGTGGTGTCTGAGTGGGTGATGGAGCATCTACATGATGAAAAACTAGATCCGCACCAGGCCTGGGTTGGAACCTTCAGTTCTGCCTATTTTTAGCTGGCTGCAGTGTTTCTATGTATGCTTGTTCAGGATATAACTGCAGGAGGGAATTAAGTAGGAGCCAAAATTCACCTACACTCTGGTCATCAAGGAATACAGTAGACTATTGCTCACGGGTAGGTGGAACCTTTTTATTATTCTCATAAAGCTGCAGGATGAATGAATGGTCGTGGCCTTGGCTGGGTGGTGGTTGGTGGGCTTGACCTCCCCAAACACCTAAACAGAGTTCAGTGTTTGAACTCTGAATGTAGGTTTTCTCATCTATAAAATGGGAATGAAAGCAGTACCCATCTCCTAAATTCACTTAAAACAGAAGACATGGGGAAATGCTTAGAGCAGTGTAAGGACACAGTCAACGATGGCTATACTTTGTGGTGAAGGTGGCAGATTACCTGAGTTAAAGTCCCCGTCTTCCATTGCTTGCTGGAAAACCTTACAATGAGGATGGGGATTGATGAGGTTAAGATGACAATGATGATGATGATGACGACGTTGGTCATGATGATACCTACCCATGGGGATTGTTGTGAGGATTAAAGAAGCTAATATGTGTAATGTGCCTAAGTGTGGGTAGCTAATGAATATTAGCTAAGCCAGTTTTACATACAATTTTAGTGCTGTGTTGATCAAGGATCCACATGGGTGACAAGTTGACCTGGGCTAAGAATGTGACTAAGAATCAGTGCAGATCCATGGATACTTGAAGGTGAATGGTTTGGGATGACAAGGAGAGTGGCCTGTATATTGGTGAGTCAGTCATTTCCATGTTTGACCAAAACCCTGAGGACATCCTTGGATGTGTTAATTTCTCTAATGTCCATCTGCCATCCCCTTCCATGATGATTTATTCCATACCTCCCTCCCCAGCCTCCCACCCACTCCTCCTACTCCTCCTATTGCTCAGTCTCCGTTTACCCCTTCAAGTAAGTGTGATGGAGAAGGATCTTGATTTATGGGCTTACATGAGTCTGGTTCAAATTCCAGTCCTACCAATTACTAGTGCCGGGACCTCGGGCAAATGTCCTAGCCTTTTTGAGCTTAAGTATCTTTGGAGTAATAATAGATCCTCTATGACAGGTTTATTGTGAGGGTCAGAGAAGATCATGAAAGTTAGTGATTAGCAGAGAGGCACATGGGCCCAGACCCATATTGTGTTAGCTGCTGTTTATGTTGGTACTAGCATAACATACTCTCTGTCTCTCTCTCACACACACATACGCGCATGCGCGCACGCACGCACGCGCGCGCGCACACACACACACACACACACACACACACACACACACACACACACACACAGACATGTGCCAGGTTTGGGGCTAGACCCTTGGGGGTTATAAGCTTGAATAAGTTCTGCTCCTCAGAAGGACACATTTTTAGGGGACTCTACCCGTGTTAACAAGCAATTCAGGTGGCAAATTCTGTAGTGGAGCTGGCAACAGGGTTCTGTAGGCCTAGAGGAGGAGGAGAAAGTCTCGTGAGGGAGACACAGGCAGGGGTCATTGAATGCAAGCCTGGGTGAGGGGTGAGGGGCCTGGCATTCCTGGCTGAGACCCCAGCAGAAAGCAGGGCCTCCGGGCGTGAGGGTGAAATTTGCAGCCGGGCCTAAATGCTGACTCTTGGTCTGGGCACAGGCGCAGTGCCCATTGTCCCACAACCTTTGGTTCTGAGACAGTCGCAGGGCAGGAAGGATCAAAGCCGCAGATCAGGTGGGAAATGCCAGAGTCGTTAATTCTGCTACCTGATCTCTCCAGAATAATGCTGGAGATCCCCTGAGAGCAGATCGAGAAGCGTCTAGCGCAAGTTCCCAGGGCTTCTGGGATGCTTTAAATTACACGCTTTATCCGGGCATGCCAGACTCGTTTGAATTCTGATTTCAAGCCATTTGCTGGTGTGAGATCATCGCTATCATGGGGTCCTGGGTGATTCTAGTCACCCAAGCTTGCAGCCAGAGACTGCTAAGTAAATTCCCATCACTTGTGTGTTTTCCCTAGTCCCTCCCGGACAATCCCCCAGAGAGAAGAGGCTGGAGCAGCACCTAGGCAATGCATTCTGATCTCAGTTGGGACTTGGCCAGGGCTGTATCCACCTTTGTTTCCACTCCTGCTTTCTCTCTGTGTGTCTGTGAACAATGGGTGAGTGGGCTCTTCCACAATCCATCAGTCAGATCTGGTGTGCTCTGCTGCTTAAGCCCCCAGCGGCTCCCCAGTGCACTTAGAATGAGATAGGCACTTCTCTCCTCTCTGTGGACCCAGGTGCAGCCCCATCTTGCTTTCCTGTGCTGTATGAATATATTCTCCATATCACAGCCCCACCTTCCTTTTCCTGCTGCCAGACTGGTCCTAGCTCATTTCTGCCTTGAGAGCTTTGCTTTTTACATTTTTAAATTTTTATTTTTTAGAGACAGAGTCTCACTCTGTCACCTAGGCTGTGGTATAGCCGTAGCTCGCTGCAGCCTTGAACTTCTGGGCTCAAGCGATCCCCCTGCCTCAGCCTCTCAAGTAGCTGGGACTACAGGTGCGCAGCACTATCCCCAGCTGTGAGAGTTTTGCTTTTACCATTCCTGCTGCCTGGTACCTTTTGCCCGGGTTGTTCTTGGAGAAGCTCCATCTTACCTTTGGGCCAGCCAAATGCTACCTCCTCAGAGAGGTCCTACCTGACCCCATCTGAAATGCCATCCCCTGCTCTCTCCTGTCTTGTCTTTCTTTAAAGTACTCATCCCCAGGTCATATCATATTGGACAACTATTATTTCTCTGTTGTCTCTCCCCCTGTAGAATGTAAGTTCCATTGGGGCAGGAGCTGAATCTGTTTTGTTCACTACTCAGCACCTAGCACAACGTATGTTACCTAGAAGGTGCTCCAGTATTGGTGGGACAGATGAATGAATGAGAAATAGAAGTAATTAAAAAAAATGGTAGCTGCTCCTCCGTGAGTGCTTGCTGTGTACCGGTTGCTGTGCCGAATACTTCACCTGCATTTCTTAACATTTGATCTTCGCAACAGGACTGTTGAGGGAGGAAGGTGCTATTTCTTCCCGTTTAATAGATGAAGAAATCGAGGCTTAGAGATGTCAGAAGTAACTTGCGCAAGGTCACGTGGCTTTTCAGGGATAATGCTGAGGTTTAGCTCAGAACTTAACCTCTGCTCTATGTTGAGCTGGAACTGTGAGGACCAGGGGACCTCCCCTTGGTGTTGATTCTCTGACTTGGGGGGTGTACAGTGGCAGTGCAGATAACAGGATCACAGCTGGATCCTTAGAAAGAGGTGAAGTTGGTGAGAGTGTGAGAGTCATAGTTCATGGCTGTCACATGGAAATATCATTGAAGAAATACTGTTCACAGACGTCACCATCACACCCCGCCCCTATGTGATGACCGTATGGGTCCAGATGTCCCAAGACACGTGAAGTACCCTAAGACAGAAGACAGGGTTCTGCAGTTGCCCTGCTGCCCTTCAGTAAGGAAATGAGTTGTGGTTGCATTGGAAGCCCTGAGGAGCAAAGCTGTTGGAGCCCTTTATACATTTCAAGTTGGATCTTTCATTGTTGTCCTTTCAAAAGCAAAATCTGAAATTTCCACTTAGTTGTTACTGCTGAGTGGGAAGGACGCTGAGGTGGGATTTCAAAGACCCTAGAATGTAAGTTGAGAATCTGACTGTCATGGCAGGCAAGGAGCGTGCATGTGCGTGCCTGTGTGTGCACATCCGTGTATGTGTGTGTGTACACAAACACCTGGACTTTGCTGTGTCTGGCATCTTTCTTAACATTCTGTACCCTTCCTCTGAGATGTGAAGAGACGGCCGGCCAGCTCCCCTTCGTGTCTTTCTGAGTGACTGTGACTGCCCCCGGCCTTCAGAGTTTGAGCTCCTGACAGATATTAAAGAACAATTCACTTATTACAGCTAAACAGAAAAGCATATGGAAAAAGGAAACTGTGTTAACATCTGCTGCCTGGGCTCCATCTGCTCCCGTTGGCTCGGCTTTGCCTCCAGACGTGCCAGCCTGTCAGTTTTCCAGGGCTAGCTCCTTCTTCCTTCCAAGCGAGGATGGGATGTGCCTTCATTTCCATCCACTCGTGCTGGATGACTGGGAATTTCTTAGGCGCTCCGGAAATGGGGGGCTATGCATGCAATACGTGAAGTTGGAAGGTGATGAGCTCTGGACTTTATGCTCCGAACGAGCTGCTTACTAGCTGTGTGACTTGAAGTGGGTGACATTCCTGTGTGTCAGTTTCATTGTCTGTAAATTAGGGTTAGCAGTAGTAGCTTTATCTAAGGATTCTTGGAAGGATGAAATAATGTAATGATGTTAATCCCTTACAACAGCGGCACATAGTAAGTATGCAGTAAATATTCTTGCTTTCAATAAAAATATTCATACACACAGCCCATTCTATGTTATAACTATTTTCCACAATTTTACACTTTGTCCCTAAAATAGCTCACTGGACTCCATATACGACCTGGTCTTGCAGCCCCTGGGAGGTTCTCATTTTCACATTTACACCATGGAAGACCCAGCTCCTCCTCCACCGTAGCCCTCCTTAAAGAAACCCAAGCTGGGGGTTCCCAGTGCATCAATTAATGGTGGAAATGCCGGTGCCCTTCCTAGAACTGGGCCGACTCAAGGCAAGCCAGCCTTGTCTGCGTTTAGCCTGCGGCCTCACCCTCCCACCTGAGCCGATTTTTGCCTCCAGCTAGCAAGGCAAACCAAATGTTGTTATTTTAGTATCTGGTCACCTGTCGGAAATAATTTCTAAAAATGTTTTCCCTCTTTCTCCCCCTGCTCACTTGCTCCCTGAAGCAGCCACGTCTTTAGAGCAAATAGACAGCTGTCAGCCCCCCGCCATTCGAAAGGGCGCTGTAGTACAGTTGTTGGTGGCTACTTACTGGCCAGGGGGTGGGGGAGTGGAGGACTGGCGTGAGGGTTTTCAGTAAGGCATTTGACTCCATGTGCCTCAGTTTCTTCATTTGAGAAATAGGAGTCCTGACTGTGTTTGCCTCCTAGGGCTGCCATGAAGTTTAAAAGGATCTAAGCACCATGCAGGGTGCTTAGAACAGTTCCTAGCATACAGTAAGTGCTGCACGTAGTACTACCGTCATTATTGGGAGGTAGAAAGTGGAGTTACGTGGAGAGCTCTGGCCGGGAAGATAGCCAGATTGAGGCCGGGTGAGGGGAAATGTAGCTCAGCCTGGATCTCTTCATCCATCCGCATTCTAGGAGACTGAGAGAGGAGGGAGGGGAGTTTCATTCTCCTGTAGTGGAATCTCAGGTATGGCCCATAGACCTGTAGAACTCCACAGCATCCGTGTGATAAGGGCCCAGAGGGATTGACCAGTTCCATGTGAATCTTCCATGTGTTTCCAAGAAGTGTCTGTGACCCACGGTGGCACCCCAGATGATTTGTGGGGCTTCTATGGACATTAAATAACTTTGAATCATCCAGGGACGAAATGACTGCCTTTCCAATGCTCCTGCAATCTCTTGGATTAAACCAATGAGAAAGTCTCAGCACGGCGCTGATGTGTCCTTCACACCTCGCCAGCACTTACACATTTCCCTGTGCAACAGAGAAAGGGCTCTCTGGGGTCAGAGCTTTAGCCAGACAACTTGGTCTAGCCGGGGTTGAATAGCATTGTTCCTGTTTCCTTCTGTTTGAATTTTAGGAATCACAATCATCATTTTTTTAAAAAAAACAACATAAATGTTTATGTTCAAATGTGAGCCAAGTAAAATTACCCAGTGAAGGGAGGAAGTGTTAGGAAGTACTGCCCTCATCCAGCACACTCAGTTTACAGATGTGGGGAGCAGGGTCCGCAGAATGCCATGGAGCCAAACAGAGTCACAACCCCGGGCGTGACCAGGCACTGGGACTCCGACGCCTGTCTCCAGCTCTGGTACCTGTCCTTCCGCAGCTCCCCTGGACACTGCATGGAGCCAAGCAGAGTCACAACGCTGGGTGTGACCAGGCACTGGCGCTCCGACGCCTGCCTCCAGCTCTGGTACCTGTCCTTCTGCTGCTCCCCTGGACGCTGCAGGCCAGCCTAGCAGATGCTTCCTTCACCTGGCCTCTGAGCAGGAGTGACCTTGATTCACAGCAGGTACCCAAAGCTGGAAGAGGGGCCAAATCCAGGTGCTTACCCCTCACTGCCTGGGAACTTTTAGAAATCCTGATTCCCAGGCTCCAGCCCCAACCCACTAAACCAGTATCTCCCATGTGGGCACCTGGGCATCTGCATTTTGTTAAGGCTCACAGATTAGTCCAATGGAAAGGCAAGGCTGAGAATTGGTGAACTAAATGTTGTCATTCTTTCTGCATCATGTTACCTGAGGGAAGAAGAATTGAGAAGCAGAGAAAATAAAAGAAGAGAGATGGAGGCAGAAATGCTAATATTGAATGACACAAGCAAATGCAAAGGAGATATTTACAGCACGGTGCCCTTTTTTTTCAAACTTATAAATACGCAAAACAACACTATACATTGTATGTGGACACATATGTATTAACTAAAAATATAAACACATGAATGTGAAGGATAGAAGTAGCCTCTGGGTTGAGAGAGAGTGGTTGAAAGCTGGGAGGAACTTCCCAGTTGTCTCTACAAAGTCTAATTTCTTTAAATAATTGAATAAAACATAACAAAATTGGTACGTGGAAGGGCATTGTATTATTTTTCTGTACAATTTTAGTACATTTTGAATTATTTCATAAATCTAGATTGTATTGGAATTTTTTATATCTGGTACATATTTATGTTAGAAAAATAATGAAGTACGTTTCAGAAAATAATAAAGACAAAATATGAACACCTCCATTCTTCAGAAGATGAGTAGCTTTTTATTTATTTATGTTTTTGAGACAGAGTGTTGCTCTGTCACCCAGGCTGGAGTGCAGTGGCGTGATCTCGGCTCACTGCAACCTCTGCCTCCTGGGTTCAAGCGATTCACCCACCTCAGTCTCCCGAGTAGCTGGAATTACAGGTGCCGCCACCATGCCCTGCTAATTTTTGTAGTTTTAGTAAAGACGAGGTTTCACCATGTTGTCCAGGCTGGTCTCGAACCCCTGACCTCAAGTCATCGGTCCGCCTAGGCCTCCCAAAGTGGTGGGATTACAGGCATGAGCCACCATGCCTAGCCTGGATAACTTTTTAGATACCCCTGGCTGTGGGCAGGATGTTGATTGCAAAGTGATGGAGAGGTGGTTGAGAGAGGGGAGAGGGATGAACAGAGGCACAGAAAGAGGACAGACCCAGAGGAGGAGACAGGCTGACATCCCTCAAGGTCTGCATCTTGCTGAGGTCCTCGGCAATGCCATGGAAGATTGTGCTGGGCCGAGGGCGGGGTGCCCAGGGTACCTTCTGCCTGACTGTCCTATTGTCTCATAACTGCTGGCGTGGCCACATTTTGCCTTGGCCATAATTAATATGCAGAGGAGGAGGCCTAGCCTGACTCTCATGGTCTTCTTTGGTCGTCTTGCTGGAAGCCATCAGTGACCCAGAGATGGATGAAGCCAGGTGCTGAAGAAGCTGACCCCTCAACCCATTCTGTGCACCAAGAGTTAGCCCGCAGTGTACCCAGAATGCCACACTTGCTGAAGATAAATTGTCAGTCAATTTTCTGGGTGTTTCACTCCTAAGAAGGGCAGCTCGTTTCCAGCCTGGGACTTGAAGGGGCTGTGATGGAGAGGGAATACGAGCTTGGCCCCCAGGTCAGGTGCTGTGGCTTAAATCCCTGATCTGTGTGACCTTGAGGACGTGTCTTCACCTCTCCGAGCCTCTGTTTACTCATATGTTGAAAAAGGACATATTGCTATTAATGATAATACTAGTGACAGCTACCATTTGTGTTCCAGGCCTTGTCCTAAGTGTTTTCCCAACATTGACTTAATTCTCATTTCAACCCCATGCGCTGGTTACAGCTAGGAAACCTGCCCAAGGTCACACAGGTTCAAAATGGCACAGCTAAGTTGGGGACCCAGGTAGCCTGGCTTTAGCATTCATGCTCCTGATCACGGGGCCATGCTGCCTCTTGAGAGGGCTGTGAAGAGGATTAAATTTTTAAAAGCCCAGGATATGCTGTCCCAGTAGCAATGCTGAAAGGTGCATTAGGAAGGGAGAGACCGTACCATGAAATCCTTAAGTGCCTGGTGTCACCCAGGATTCTCCTGGTCTCAGCCGGTGTGTAGAGGTAATAGGCAAATTTCGCTTCTCTTCCTAAAGCCCAGCCAGGAAGGAAATGTTCACAGTCAGCCTTGGTTGCCCGTTCTAAGTTTGGACCCTTGCAGAGCTCAGAAGGATGTTCCCTGTGCGTAGAAGAGGCTGTAAAGTGAAGAGTACAAGCTTCAGAATCAGACAGACCTGGGATGGATCCCAGCCTTGCCCCTTGCTTCCTGGGCGACTTTGCCTGAGTCATGTAGCCCCCATCTCTGTGCCACAGTCTACTTTTCTATCTCGTCAGATAATATCTCCACCAAAGATAAATGGGAGGATGAAACAAGAGAGTCCTGCAAAATCTTAGGTAAACAGTAGGTGCTCTCAGACGGAGCTTGTCTCTGATGGGATGATTTGAAGCCAACAGATGATGGAGTGGAGCTCCATGAAGCTCCGCTTTTCCCCTGGGAAAGTTAGCAGAAAGTTGCATGATGGCAGTGACTTTGATTTAGTAGACAGTGTGGAAGTCCCGGTCTCGCCTCATCAAACTCCTCTGAAGTGAAAAGCCTTAATGGGAACACCCGCTTAAAGGAAGAGGTAGTGATCGCCTGCGGCTGTGAAGAAGAACTTCTTGGAGATGTGTTCTGTCTGTCCAAAGGGAAGCAGCCTGACTTCAGTATGTAGGTGCAGCTGCCAGCTTGCTCTCTGCAAAGTTCACAGAAAGAGCCATCTAGTGGCCTGAACAACAGTGGTCCACCGGGTCTCTCGGAACCACCTTGTGCTGGGTGTTTCACCGTTCAGTCCTCCTTTGAGGACTAAAGGGAGTTCGGTGTCTGAATCCAGCCAGACTTCAGAAGTCTGGGCATGACTGGCTGCTCATACCAGAAAAGGTGCCACTGTTCAGCCCCTTGAATAAGGAACTTCTCCAGTAGCAAACTATCTACCCGACCTGGATGCCACATGTTCTCAGGGAGGCGTCTCGCTCTCTCGAACATGGCAGGAGGGGCAGGAGGAGGAGGAAACAAAGTTTTCACCTATTAGCCCGGCAGCTCTTGCTGGTTGCTCTTCTCACTTGCAAAACTTTCCTAGGTGGGACAGCCCTGGCTGATAAACCTGCTGAGATAACCGCTGTGAGCCTAAGTTCCCACATCTGGGAACAGTGGGTAATACAAAAGAACAAAATCAGGTCTTTTGCAGCTGGAGGCCATTATCCTAAGCAAATTAACGCAGGAACAGAAGACTACATACCACATGTTCTCACTTGGAAGTGGGATCTAAACATTGAGTACACATGAACATAAAGATGGCAACAGTAGGTCAAACCCGGTGACTCACGCCTGTAATCCCAACACTTTGGGAGGCCGAGGGAGGTGGATCACCTGAGGTCAGGAATTCGAGACCAGCCTGGCCAACATGGTGAAACCCCGTCTCTACTAAAAATACAAAAATTAGCTGGTTGTGATGGTGCACGCCTGTAATCCGAGCCACTCAGGGGGCTGAGGCAGGAGAATCTCTTGAACCCGGGAGGCAGAGGTTGCAGTGATCAGAGATTGCGCCACTGCACTCCAGCCTGGATGACAGAGACTTTGTCTGGAAAAACAAAAAAACAAAAAGATGGTGATAGTAGACGCTGAGAACTTCTAGAGCGGGACGAGGGTTAGAAAACTAACCATTGGGTACTACGCTCACTACCTGGGTGATGTGGTCAGTCATACCCCATACTTCAGCATCACGCAATACACACATGCAACTAACCTGCACAGGTATCCCCAGAATCTAAAAGAAAAGTTGAAATTATAAAAATAGATAACATGCCCAACATTGTGATAGGATCTGTCTATTGAGTTGTGGATAGGATGGTTGTCTGTCTTATTCTATTAAAATGGAAGCTCTATGGGAGCAGGTATCTGCCTGTCTTATTCACAGACATGTCCCCGGCACCTCAGGTGTTATCTGCGAATGAATGTATGAAAGGTCATTGAAGGACTTTGCGTGAAATGATGTGGGTAACCACTACCTTTTATTAACTGCTAACTATTCTGACCTGTGTCTTTGCACTGGTTAAGTCAACATATCTTTTTAGCCCTACGAGGTTTCGATATTATAGATATTTTACGTAGGAGGAAAGCAAGACTCAGAGAGGGTAACCAACTTTCCCTGGGTCATATCACATAGCTGGGAAGTGGTAGAGCTGGATTGCAAATCCTCAAGAGTGACTCCAGAGCACGCATTTGTAACAACCTCATTGGACCGTGCCCAGCATGTCCTGGTTAGCATATTGTGATCACCATGATTTCCATGGCCGCCTTCTTGCTCTGAAGAGTTGGAGAACTGGACGTTGGATACATTGTCTCCGAAGGGGGTGACCAGAGTTTCCTTCTAGATGATGACCGTGCACACAGAAGTTGGTAGTGATGAGGTTTTTGCATATCCACCCCGAAACCTTGGTAGAAAATGTCAGGGCCCATTGAAGTACATGGCCAAGAGGGGTCCGTTCCATCTTGTCAACAGCAGCTCTCAACAGCAGCTCTCAGTCCAGGATGCAGAAATCATTTTCTAAAAGCTTGGGCGTAGGCACTGCTGTCACTTTGATTCCTGTGGCCTTCCAATACACAGTAGATGTCCTGCAGGCCATGCCAACCTCAGACATAAACAGGAAGTGCCAGTGGGGTGCCCGCAGCTTACAGAGAGCAGACCTTCAAGATGGCAGCCTCCTTCAGGAACTCGGCCAATAAAAACTTGCTCGGAAGCCCCTGTCCCCAGTAGGTTGGGCCAAGGCAAACACATGCTCATAAAGGAGATTTAGGGGGTGACAGCAGCATATTCATTTGTACCTCTGCATAGTAAAAATAATTTATTAGCAGCTGCTGGGGAAGCTCAGTTCTGAAATCACATGGATGGCAATATTAGGAGCCTATTTCTTGCACACTCTCCCCACCCCAAATGGCTCCGGCTTTCAGATGATAGAAATTAATTGGGTTTGTGTGTGTGTATATGCGTCTATATTTATTTATTTACAGGCGCCTCTCCTTATTTATGTCTCTGGCTCCGTGTGCATTTCCATTTCTTTAGAGGCCCTGCGGTAATGAGCTTACAAGTGAGCCATTCATTACCCACTTGTGGCAGGGCATGTGTGGGGGGATGGGGCCCACACAGGCAAAGGATGAGTTTGAAAACGGGATGTCTTTCATCAGCAGGAGACCCATTTGTCTCCTTAAGTGCCCCATCCCAGAGGACCTGGATTGGAGAATGTTGGGGAGGCAGGATGATGGTTAGGACAAGAGGGCTTCCTGGGAGTTGAATCAAGAGAGACAGAGAAGGTGTATAGGGAAATAAAACCAGGGGACAAATAGAATATTGTGGTTTGGAGCTTTCAGGAGTCAGGTGTGTGGTACCAACCTAGAAATGAATCTGAAATAACAGAGGTGGAGAATGAATCACAGGCAGCTAGGCAAGAGGACTTTACACCAGGAGCCCAGGCTTTTCAGATAACTCTCTACTTCCCGACTCCTCCTGTCCCCACCCCAGGTCAAAGATCAGCTCAGTTAGTGATTGCTTTCTTCCAGGGCCTTTGGTGGAAGCAGTGTTGCCTCCTAGGGGGGACTTTGGAAACCTGTGGGGTACTGAGCCAAGGGTAGCTGTTAACAGCCCACAGGAGTAAGAACGTAAGTTTTACAACCACGCTGTGTGATTTGAGGCAAGTTACTTAACCTCTCTGTGCCTCCATACTCTCACCTGTAAAATGTGGATACTAATTGCAGCTATCCAATAGAGTCGCTCTGGGGTTTTTTGTTTATGTGTTTGTTTATTTTTGAGATAGAGTCTCCCTCTGTTGCTCAGGCTGGAGTGCAGTGGCCCAATCTCGGCTCACTGCAACCCCCGCCTCCTGGGTCCAAGCATTTCTCCTCCCTCAACCTCCTGAGTAGCTGGGATTACAGGCGCACACTACCACGCCCAGCTAATTTTTGTATTTTCAGTAGAGACAGGGTTTCATCGTGTTAGCCAGGCTGCTCTTGAACTCCTGGGCTCAAATAACTCCCCCGCCACAGCTTCCCAAAGTACTGGGATTACAGATGATGAGCCACCGTGCCCGGCCCTGCTCTGGGAGTTTTAAAGATAATCTATATAAAGTATGTAGCTCAGTCGTTAGAATAAATGTTCAGTAAGTGTTAACTGGGACCATTGTTGTTATAAAAGGAGTTGGGCTGCTCCTCTCACCACACCTTTGCACATGCTTTGCCCTTGCCTGGAAAGCCCTTTTTTCCTTTGTCTGTCTTGCTCCTTTCTTCTCGAGATGGGGTGGGAAAACTGCTTTCTCTGTGAAGTTTCTCTACTCTCCTTGGACCCCAGACCATGTGAGGCTCCACATCCTTGATGAAACTCAAACCCTGAGCGCACCCATCCCTACACTCCCTTTTGGTCCTGTATTAAAATAACTTACATACATACCCACTTTCCTCTCTTGTCTCAGAATTGCACCAACAGCCGGAAGCGTACTTGAGTTCCCCTTCCTATATCCTTTTCCGCTGCCCTGTCAGGGAGTGGACACCCAAATAACGTTTGTGGAATGAATCAACCTGTGATTTTAACCCTAGCAGACCCAGCCCTGCTCAATGTCATAGATCTTTTAAAATCCTTTCGCACGTCCGGAAATGAAATCCAGACTTATTCTAACCTACTTAAACACCCACAACTCTAAAAGAGATCAATAGACTGCTAAAATAGTAAGAAGAAATATATGACAGCAGTTTATAAACAGATAATATGTTTTATTATTTAAATGATGATGCCTGTAATCCCAGCACTTTGGGAGGCTAAGGCAGGTGGATCACTTGGGGTCAGGAGTTCGAAACCAGCCTGGCCAACATGCTGAAACGCTGTGTCTACTAAAAATATAAAATTTAGCTCGGCGTGGTGACGCACACTTGTAATTCCAGCTACTTGGGAGGCTGAGGGAGGAGAATCACTTGAATCTGGGGGGCAGAGGTTGCAGTGACCCGAGATCATGCCACTGCACTCCAGCCTGGATGACAGAGCAAGACCCTGTCTCCAAAATGAATGAATGAATGAATGATGGGTGCAACAACATTAGCACTTCTCAATTTTTTTTCTTTTTTTTTTTTTTTGAGACACATTCTCACTCTGTTGCCCAGCCCGGAGTACAGTGGCTGATCTTGGCTCACTACAACCTCTGCCTGCTGGGTTCAAGTGATTCTTCTGCGTCAGTCTCCCGAGTAGGTGGGATTACAGGCACCCACCACTACAACTGGCTAATTTTTGTATTTTCAGTGGAGACAGGGTTTCACCATGTTAGCCAGGCTGGCCTCGAACCGCTGAACTCCAATGATCCACCCACCTCGGCCTCCCAAAGTGCTGAGATTACAGGCATGAGCCACCGCGCCTGGCGTACTTTTCAAATTTTGATGTGCAGACGAATTGCTTGGGGATGCTGTTAACATCCAGACCCTGATTCCTGTGGTCCAGGCTGGGGCCTGAGATCCTGCACGTCTAACACGTTCCCAGGTGATGCAGATGTTGCTGGCCGATGGTCCACACTTTGGTTGCAAGAGGCTGGAGGATACATCAAGAGGTCAGCCACTGCATGTTGAGTCAATGAGAACTCAGTAGTTACATATGCAGGTGGGGAATGGATGTGTGTGTTGGTGACTCACAGCCACAGCTTGTGTGGCCTTTGATGATGTAATTTTCTGAAACTGTGGTCAAACTCAGTGATATAAAATCTCTTCTTGAGTGAAACAGTAGTTACTTTCCTAGAAAATTTGGCTGCGTTAAAACCATTCATAATAATGTTGTGTCATATGTAAATCTAAGCTAGGCTCCTGGCCTGGATAATTATAAATGAGTTGTTTACGCACAGGACATCTGGGGACGTTCAGAAGTCATGCAGGATGCAGGACAGTTCTTCATTATCCAGCCGTGCGTGTTCCCCTGTCCTGCTGGGTTTCTGATGTTCTTCCACCCACTTACTGCCAAGAGCATCCCCCAATCGTTATGGTAACCGGAAATGCTACCACACACTTCCAGAACACCTCATTAGGGACAGTGCCACCTCCATCAAACACTCTGGAATACAAGGATTTGTTGGGGTTCTGAGATCTCCAAGGCAAACTTAGGAGGTAGAAGGCCTGCTGGAAGAGCCTGTCATTGGTGGGAAGCAGTGTCACTGCATTCAATCATGCCAGATGGCTAAGGGGACACTGGGCAGGCCGGATGGGGGCTGTGGTGGTCCACAGAGCGCATGCCCCTTCTGGAGACCATGGGGCCACTACTTAGCCTCAAGACGACTGTCATACATGGAAATCTAAACTCAGTGTTGTCAGGTCCCTGATGTTTCCAGAAAGGGCAGAAATACAAAGTTTTAGATGAAATCTCTAGATTTTGAAATATGGGCCGAGATGAAGTTAAACAATTGAAAACAGTCTGCAGAGCGAACCAGACATCTGTGTGTCTGAAGGAGCCATGGGTCCCAGTTGTGCCTTCTGGCTTAAATTAAGAGACACGACTGGGCACAGTGGCTCAACGCCTATAATCTCAACACTTTGGGAGGCCAAGGCAGGCAGATCACTTGAGGTCAGGAGTTCGAGACCAGCCTGGCCAACATGGTGAAACCGTGTCTCTACTAAAAATACAAAAAATTAGCTGGGCATGGTGATGTGTGCCTGTAATCCCAGCTACTTGAGAGGCTGAGGCGAGAGGATTTGTTGAACCTGGGAGGCTGAGGTTGCCGTGAGCCAAGATCGTGCCACTGCACTCCAGCCTGGGTGACAAAGTGAGACTCTGTCTCAAAAAAAATGATAAAAACAAACAAAAACAAAAAGTAAAAAACATGCCATCAACTCAAGGACTATCCACTGCCCAAATGAATGTGTCCCTCCTCTTCTATGTCACCCTTCCCTAGTGGGGACCCTAACTTCTCCCGCTTTCCCCATGCAGCTGCCACTTCTACCTGGTCACCCCTGCCAGCCTCCTCCCTCTCTCCGCTCTGGGACACCCTTCATTGGTTAACTCTGGCCCTTTCTCCAGCCAGCTCTCTTCATAGTAGCTTCCCTCGTATTCTGACTGCTCTGACTGGATACATGTTTGAAAATCAGAGAAAAGCTGTTTCTGAATGGGAACAGGATTTGAGCAGCTGCGATCGGCCAGCATGGGTCCTTGAGCCCTGGTTCTTAGCAGGGGTCGGGGTGGGAAGGTGATTTTGCCCCACCCCTACTCCAGGGGACATTTTTGATTGTAACAAGGGCACGTTACTGGGGTCTAGTGGGTAAAGGTCACAGATGCTGCTAGACACCGCACAATGCACCAGACAGCCCCTAAAACGAAGAGTTATCCAGCCCCAAATGTCAACAGCGCTGTCCTTGAGAAACCCTGCCTGAGAGGTATGCAGAGGCTTTATTATTGAAGCAAGACTGGGTTGTTCACATTCTCTCTCTGTGTGTCTCTCTGTATGTCTCTCCCTCTCTGTGTATCTCTCTCTCTGTCTCTCTGCGTCTCTGTCTCTCTGTGTTTCTCTCTGTCTCTCTGTCTTTGTGTCTCTCTGTGTCTCTGTCTGTCTCTCTGTGTCTCTGTACCACACCCCTTCTTTCTCTCTGTATCTTTGGATATTGTGGCCATAACTGTGGAATAATGGAATGGAATGCTGTAATTAATTAGAGGCAAACCGTGTTCAAATAGTAACGAAGAAGAGGCCAGCCTTCGGGACACTTTTAAAACAGTTAGGAGGCCTCTCCCCACAGAAAAGCCCTTCTGTGTGCAAGGCATTTTGTTCCCAAACAGACATGGTTGCTGTCATTTCTGGAAGGCTCTGCTCTCTGTCCCCCTGTCCTTGGGTCTGACTTTGCAACCTCATGTTGTCTCCGGAGTCTGACTCCTGCGAGTCACTTCTAACCCTGCCTCTTACCCACCGAGTGACCGTGGGCAAGCCTGGCTCAGCCTCAGTGGCCCCATTGGAAGGGACACTCACTTTTTCTGCGGCGAGCCAGATGTTGGCTTTTCTGGGCATGCAGTCTCTGTCATAGCTACTCAACTCTGCCACCCCAGCACAAAGGCACCAGCCTTCAATGTGTGCACGAATGGGCAAGGCTGTGTTCTAGAATAACTTTATTGACAAAGACAGGTGGTAGGGTGTTTGGTTGACCCCGACCTACTTTTTGAGATAGTTTTGAGGAATGAATAGCGATGCCAAACCAAGGGCTTAGCTCCGTGCCTGGTAGGTAATCAGCACATAGTCAACAGTAGCTGATGTTTGTTTCTTCTTCTCGGTCCATTTTCTCCCGCATGTCCTTCCTTTTCTTCTTTTTCTCGTCTGCCGTTATTTCGCCCTCTGCTGTGTATCTCTGTACCACACAGCTGTCTCTTATGCTGATAGGGAAAGAGCCAGAAGATGCCAATTCAGATCTTTTCCTGCCACCTGCCCGCAATCCCTTGGGTGCTCTGAGCGCCGTGACTGCCACTGTCATGTCTCCGTGGTGGGGTTGGGAAGAGGGAGTGGGTTAAGGCAGGGGCTCGGCTCTGAGCATGCTTTGCTGGGCTCTTCGGTTTTTACCCCAGGGACTTAGCCTTGCAGGCTTGAGGTCCAGGCTAGGTAGCCTTGGGCCGCGTCAGACATAAACAAAGCCAGACCCTATGAAAGCGGTAAGGGCAGATTTAATCAGTAATGCCTGTTGCAATAGAAAAAGTGTCCAGCATGGAACGGAACTCAACTTGGATTTGTTCAGAGGTCACTGGGGGTTTTAAAAAGAGAAGGAGGCAGAGCGCGGTGGCTCACGCATGTAATCCCAGCACTCTGGGAGGCCAAGGCAGGCGGATCACGAAGTCGGGAGTTTGAGACCAGCCTCACCAATATGGTGAAACCCCATCTCTACTAAAAATACAAAAAAAAAAAAAAAAAAAAAATTAACTGGGCGTTGTGGCGCATGCCTGTAATCCCAGCTACTCAGAAGGCTGAGGCAGGAGAATTGCCTGAACCTGGGAGACGGACGTTGCAGTGAGCAGAGATCGTGCCATTGCACTCCATCTGGGCAACAGAGGGAGACTCCATCTCAAAAAAATAAATAAATTAATTAATTAATTAATAATAATAATAGGAGAAGGAGGGAGGGAAGGGAGATGAGCTCAGTGGAGTCAGGGAAGTGAAGAATTACCAAACGCAGGAAGGGAGGGTTGGTCTATGTGAGACCCAAATGGGTTTGCTAACTGCTGTTTATGAAATTTGGCTCCTGCTCTCTTATAGAGGCTGGGGGATGATGCCCTGTCTAGAGGTGTTAGCTGGAACAAACAGTAAATTATTTTGGCAGCCTTGTGTTTTCTAAAGCAGTCCCTTTAAGCAGGAGCTGGGGTCATCCCAGGGATGGGGCCTTGAGCTGTTAGAAACTATGTTAGTGTTTCAGGCCAGGCTTGGTAGCTCACACTTGTAATCTCAGCACTTTAGGAAGCCAAGGATTGCCTGAGCCCAGGAGTTTGAGACCAGCCTGGGCAACATAGCAAGGTCCTGTCTCTACAAAAAATTAAAAAGCTGGGTATAGTGGTGAAAGCCTGTGTAGTCCCAGCTACTCGGGAGGCTGAGGCAGGAGGATCGCTTGGGCTCAGGAGGTTGAGGCTGCAGTGAGCCGTGATCACATCACTGTACTCCAGCCAGGGGAACAAAATGAGACCCTGTCTCAAAAATAAATAAATAAATAGAAAAAGAAAAACGATGTTAGTGTTTCACTCAAATCTTTATAGGTAAAGGTTGAGGCCCAGTAGAAAAAGGGGGCAGAGGGGCCGGGTGCACTTTGGGAGGCTGAGACGGGCGGATCATGAGGTCAGGAGATCGAGACCATCCTGGCTAACATGGTGAAACCCTGTCTCTACTAAAAAGTACAAAAAACTAGCCGGGCGCAGTGGCGGGCGCCTGTAGTCCCAGCTACTCGGGAGGCTGAGGCAGGAGAATGGCGTAAACCCGGGAGGCGGAGCTTGCAGTGAGCTGAGATCTGGTCACTGCCCTCCAGCCTGGGCGACAGAGCGAGACTCCATCTCAAAAAAAAAAAAAAAAAAGAAAAGAAAAGAAAAAGGGGGCAGAGGAGGCTGGCTATAGTTTGATCAAGGACCCACTCTTGACAGCAGGTCATTCTTCCTCCCTGAGGGTGATTCAGGACTTGAGTGGCCTGGGTTCCTCTCTCTATATAAAAATATTTATTGGCCGGGCACAGTGGCTCACGCCTGTAATCCCAGCACTTTGGGAGGCCAAGGTGAGTGGATCACCTGAGGTCAGGAGTTTGAGACCAGCCTGGCCAACATGGTGAAACCCTGTCTATACTAAAAATACAAAAATTAGTTGGACATCATGGTAGGCACCTGTAATCCTAGCTACTTGGAAAGCTGAGACAGGAGAATGGCTTGAACCCGGGAGGCAAAGGTTGCAGTGAGCCAAGATTGTGCCACTGCGCTCCAGCCTGGGCGACAAAGAGCAAAACTCCATCTCAAAAAAAAAAAAAAGTACTTGTCACTCAGCTTCAATTTCTATCTATTCTGTGTGTGTGTGTATTGTGTATGGAAGTAAAATACAAATCTAAAGGCTTGGCATATAGCAAAACAGCCAACATAAAAGAATCCTGAACTTTTTTTAAAATTTATTTTTTAAGTCTTTTTTTTTATGCTTAACATTTGTAGGTGCCCTTTATTACTTTGATTTCTTTTTTATTTATTTATGTATTTATTTATTTATTTTTATTATGCTTTATGTTCTAGGGTACCTGTGCACAACGTGCAGGTTTGTTACATACGTATACATGTGCCATGTTGGTGTGCTGCACCCATTAACTCGTCATTTACATTAGGTATATCTCCTAATCCTATCCCTCCCCCATTCCCCCACCCCACAACAGGCCCCAGTGTGTGATGTTCCCCTTCCTGTGTCCAAGTGATCTCACTGTTCAATTCCCGCCTATGAGTGAGAACACGCGGTGTTTGGTTTTCTGTTCTTGCGATAGTTTGCTGACAATGATGGTTTCCAGCTGCATCCATGTCCCTACAAAGGACATGAACCCATCCTTTTTTATGGCTGCATAGTAAGAATCCTAAACTTTTAATTTTAATAATCAGTAGATATTTCTGATTGTGCCTATGTATTATGTCAGCAGTTTTCAAACTTGGTCTCAGGATTGCCTAATACTCTCAAATGTTATTGAGGATCCCCAGAGAGCTTTGGTTTAGGTAGGTTCTATCAAATGTTTTCTATACAGTAACTTTTAAACTAAGGCATTCTTAAAATGTTTATTAATTCACTTAAAAACAGTCATAGTACCTATTACTTGTGTATATAAAATATATCTATGAAAAATATGCATATTTTCCCCAACAAAAACACATTTAGGGAGAAGAGAGGCACCGTTTTACATTTTTCACAAATCTCTGTAACACCTGGCTTAATAGAAGACAGCTAGATTCTCACATTTGCTTCTGATTTCTGTTGCAGTATCACGTGTTATGTAGCCTCTGGAAAGCTCCACTGTACACTCATAAGAGAGTAAACAAGAAAGGAAAATAGCGTCTTTATATTATGGTGAAAATAGTTTGTCATTAAAGATCCCCTGAGAAGGCCTCAGGGACCCCCAACAGTTCCCAGACCACACTTTAAGAACCACTTTACTAAATCACCATCGCAAGCATTAATTCTATTTTAAAAAATTATACCTAATATTTATTAAGTTCTAGATATTAAACTAAGTGTTTTTACATGTGTTGATTTTAATTCTCATGACAGCCTGATTAGGTTGGGTACGCATTATTGTCCCCATTTTACAGGGAAGGAAACTGAGGCAGACAAAGTTAGGCACTGTGCCCCGGGCCATACAGTGAGCAAAGGGCGGGGTCCAGATTTCAACCCACTGTGCCTCAACACCCTGCCTCTCCAAAAAGACTCAGACCTGCTCATCAGGTGACAAGGCGCTAGCTTGAAATATCATCCTGCTGCCACTTGAGTGCTTAACATACCTCAAGCCTCTCACCCAATGTTGTTTTGTTAAATAGCATTCTATGTGTGTGACATATTAGTTAATCCCCACCTTACCTTTGCAAAGTAGGTCTTCTTACCCCCTTCTTTTGTAGGTGAGAAAAATGAGGCTCTGAGAGGTTAAATCTCTTGTCCTCCATCTCAGAGTTAAGAAGCAGAGACCAGATTCCAACTCAGCCCTATCAGTCTCCCTCCTTCCCATCTCAGCCTGTCCTGTGTTTTGCATCCCGTTAACATGATGCTACATTGCAAAGGGCTTTTTACTTAGGGTTCTATTACAGCAGGGCCTGCCCGTGTCCAGCGTCGTCCACGGGTTTCTAAGTGCTGGCCAGCCCAGCCACCTTTTGTGCATGCAAATGAGCTGGGCAAGGGGCCTCTGTTAGGTCTATTTGCATTGGCAGCCTGGGTAATTGCATGTCCTAATTGGTACAGCCACGCACGCTGCGCTTCCACCATTTGCCTACCCTGGCACGGAGGTCTTTTTGGAAGCAGGTGCGGATCTCTCCCCGTTTGTCCCTCCCAGTGGCCTTGGTAGCCTTGGTGATTGGAACGAAGCCTCGGACACTGAGTTCAACAGCAAACAACTACCCAGCCGGCTGTGCGTGCACATGGCACAAAAGGAAGCCGTAAACTGGTCACGATGAGCGGGTGGGACGGACGCCCTCATGTCTGAGCAGTGCACCTGGCTGGGGTTTCCCTTTGGCCCTGTCCCTATTCCTAATCGCTGTGGAGAGGCAGGTGGGGTATTGAAAGGCATGACCTCTGGACCTAGGCAGCCTGGGCTCAAATCCTGGCTCCTCTGTTTCCTAGGTGTGTGGATTTAGTCACTTAACCTCCTTGTACCTTAATGTTCCAATCTGAAAAATGGGTAGAAAATATAGCATCTTCTTTATCAGCTCATCATGGAGATGAGTCAGTGCATGCAACAGGCTTGGAACGGAACCTAAGACATACATGTTTCTTAAGCACTTAGCACATGTCAGGCATTATCTTCTATGCTTGATCAATTCAGTCCCTGGGAGGCAAGTGCCATCTTCGGCTCCTTGGGATGGATGAGGAAACTGAGGCAAAGAGAGGAGAAATGTTCTGTCCCAGCTTGAAGAACCCCAGCAAATGAAAAAGGGAGGAGTCAAGCTCACTTCTTCCTGAATCCAGACCTCTGAATCTCAGTGTGCTACTATAGACGATGATGGAGGGATAGGGCTGGGAGGAGACGGGATATCCTTTGGCGCGTCCGTCTTTTCCTCAGTTCCTGGTCTCTTAAGGTCCATCGGACTGTTTTTTTAATGAGCTGAAGGGGCAGAATTTGTTCATTGCATACATTGATTAATGACTAACTCAGAATGGTTAGTAACACACATTCGGGACACATCATTTTACAGATAAGAAAATTGGACACCAGCTAATGCAATACTAGTACCCAGGTCTTCCCCATCCCTGCCTGGTGCTCTTTCTACATAAACAATAAGAGCAAAGGTTTATCTCTAAGTGGATAGTTTAAAAATCACAACAACCCTCCCCCACCCCTCAGAAATGGGAGCAAGGAGCCGGGATTCAGTAGACTAAGTATAGATTCATCCTGAACCAAGAGAACCTGGGAAAAATGGAAACAGACCCACGTGTCTTTGCAATAGCAGCGTGGGTCAGGTAACCTGCCTCTCGGAGCCATATTGTTTAGCATATTTCTACCTGATTGAAATTGGCTCTAAACATGCCCAAGGTTGAATGGAAACGGAGGACGTTATTGCATTTAATTATTTCTCCAGAATAAAAATGGATTCTAGCAGCAGCTTAGAGGTAAGGCAACAGCAGAGCAATTAGAGTTTTGGAGCTTGCACGCAAACATTTGAATGTGCAATCATTGTAATAAGTACATTAAAATAAAGTAAGTCAAAGGGTTGCATTGGCATAAACAACTCAAGGTGAGAGAGTTGGATTGATTAAGAGTAGAGAAGATGACGCCAGTTGATCACAGTTGAGAAATAATAACCAATCTGTCCTCTAGGCGGAGACTGTCAGGGGAGAGAGAGTGTTAATTGGTAGAGATACCCAGTCTGGTTTGCTGCTCATTCTTCTTCCGGCTTTGTGTGGTGCACATGTTCTAGTAGTTTTACATACACTCTTCCTCATTGAATTACCCAAGAGGTGAGGCACTGTTTGTTGGTTTGTTTTGAGACAGAGTCTCGCTCTGTCACCCAGGCTGCAGTGCAGTGGCACGATCTCGGCTCACTACAGTCTTCGCCTCCTGGGTTCAAGCAATTCTCCTGCCTCAGCCTCCTGAGTAGCTGGGACTACAGGCGCCCGCCACCACGCCCGGCTGATTTTTTGTATTTTTAGTAGAGGCGGGGTTTCACAGTGTTAGCCAGGATGGTCTCGATCTCCTGACCTCATGATCTGACCACCTCAGCCTCCCAAAGTGCTGGGATTACAGGCATGAGCCACCGTGCCTGGCCTGAGGTGAGTAGTATTATCATCTCCATGGATACCAAGGGGTTATCATCCCAATGTTTTAAATGAGGAAACAGAGACACAGAGAGTTTGAGTCACTTCATTACTAGCAGCATGGACTCGGTCAAGTCATTTAACCTCTCTCTGTGTTAGTCTCCTCCCCTTAAGGAGGACTAATACTGTCTGCTTCGAAGAGTTTTCGAGAAGATTCAAAGGACACAGATCATGGGCCGCTTTGGTGCTGGCCATATGATGGTTGTTTTCTATGGGTCTGCCTGGAGATCTCCCAAGATTGGTTTTGTAAAGGAAAGGGATCCTGGGTTTGGCTTTCTGGATCTTGAGTCTCCACAGAAAGGACAGAAAAGCCAAAATCTGTTTACCTCTTGGCAGTCAGATGAAGAGTTAGGGGGAACATGAAGTGATATGTCGCGTCCATCCTTGGATGGCTGGATAAAGAAAATGTGGCATGTACATACAATGGATATTAGCCTTCAAAAAGAAGAACATCCTACAACATGCGGCAACATGGATGAACTCTGAGGACATTATGCTAACTGAAATAAACCAGTCACAGAAGGACAGATAGCACGTGTATTTATTCCGCTTCTATCAGCTATCGAAAATAGTCAGAATCCTGGAACCAGAGAGTGAAATGGTGGTTGCCAGGGGTTGGGG
This sequence comes from Macaca thibetana thibetana, assembly GCF_024542745.1. Classification (NCBI taxonomy): domain Eukaryota; kingdom Metazoa; phylum Chordata; class Mammalia; order Primates; family Cercopithecidae; genus Macaca; species Macaca thibetana. The sequence continues at coordinate 58,774,205 of NC_065597.1, read as the reverse complement.
GATTGGGGAGGAGAATGGGGAGTTGCTGATGGACGGGCATAACGTCTCAATCATGCGTGCACAATAAAGAAACCATAGAGATCTGCTGTGCAGTACTGTAGTCAACAATGTAGTAGTGCATGCAACAATATACAATTTGCTATATGTTGCATATAGTACTATATTGTTGACTATAGTTGCATAGTAAAATAAAGTGTTTAAATAGTAAATAAAAAAATGAGCTGGGCACGGTGGCTCACACCTGTAATCCCAGCACTTTTGGAGGCCAATGTGGGTGGATCACCTGAGGTCAGGAGTTTGAAACCAGCCTGGCCAATGTGGTGAAACTGCATCTCTACTAAACATACAAAAATTAGCCGGGCGTGGTGGCTGGTGCCTGTAATCCCAGCTACTCAGGAGGCTGAGGCAGGAGAATTGCTTGAACCCAGGAGGCGGAGGTTGCAGTGAGCCGAGATCACGCCATTGCACTCCAGTCTAGGTGACCAGAGTGAAACTCCATCTCAAAAAAAAAAAGAAAAGAAAAAAATGAATTGGAGCGGGGAAGTTAGAACTCCAGCAGTCACTATAGAAAATGGCAGTGACTCCGAGGGACAGGAATTCTCAGGCCTCCAGTTCTCGCTGACTGCGCCTCTCTCTGACTTTTCTGGAAGCGATCTAATATCTGTGAGCTCTTTATTCCAGAAGACAAAATATTTTCCTTCCCTCTTATACTAGAATCTTTTTATTTCCCGTGGCTGCTGAGTAGCATCCGGGGCCAAGCAGAAGTTCACAGGGCCACCACAAGCTAATCATCGCCATTGTAGTGGCCTCTCTTGAATAGATGGCGGGTATTAATCATGAGTCTCTTTAGAATCAGTGATGGTGCCTCTTCCTGGTTTACACATTAGCCAGAGGAATTGGCCATTCTCTGATTGTCAGATTAGCATCATTGACCATTGGGGGTGGAGGGAGATGATCGCAGTGTTTTCTCTCTGGTTTTGCTAGGCGAAGTTCAGCCAGTGATGGAGAACAGGAGCTTTTCAAATGGGGGTTTGTGGAGGTTTTCTCTTGTGTGGCGGGGAACCTTGCTGATAATAAGGAAAGAGAAGAGCCCAAGAATAACACTTAGGATACGTCTGAAGAGAGAAAATGAACATGTCCATTAGGGCAGTAGCTCTTCTGGCTTATTCCCTGCCCTTTAGACATTTCTAGAAGCTTCTAGAAAATGGACTTAGGGACAGAATTTAAATTTATGTTCTTGGAGCATGGGAGTCGTCAAATAGGTTTTTCTGTCTGTTGGAGGGAGAAAAAAATTGGTTCCTGTACCTAAGTCAGCTCAAAGGAAGAAAGGAGATCAGGTTGGCTCCTGGATTAATCAGGATGAGTTAGACCATGCTACAGTAACACAGATCCCCCAAATCTCTGTGACTCAAAACAAGCAGGGGTCAATTTCTGCACCCTGAGGGTTGGTGGAGTCTCTCCTCCACATGGGCCTCACTCAGGGATGCATGACCTCCACCAGCAGGAGGGTGGCTGGATATTGTGGTATCCAGAGAATGACACCTTATGGGTTCCAGTCACTGCTCTTGGCCATACCGTGTTTCTTGTCTGTACCTAATGTGCAAGGGATAGGGACGTGCAATCCTAACACATGCCTAGAAGGAATGGAACTGAAATGGTTTTTCATAGCTTTATTGAATGCCACCCCTGCCCATCAGCTTCATCCCGACAGATGCTGATATGAGCAAAGAGGGTGATTCCCATTCCACTGCAGGGGAGCTCAATGCTTCTCGATTTACCTCTCAGCAAAACACAAGAGGCGTGATACAATAGCAAGTTTTAGAATCGGGCAGATGCAAGTTCACCACCTCCCCAAGATGAATTTGTGCAAATGACTTAACATCCCCAACCTTATTTTCCACCCTTTTCTGTCAGTGCCTACGTTGGAACTTGTTTCCAGGAGTTAAGTGGGATACTCCATCTATGGGCTTAGCATGGCACCTATCACGTGATCCATATTGAAGAATGTATCACAACCAGCGTTGGCTCCTCATTCTATAAAATGTCTAAGCGAATACATCCAATTGTCAGTACCCTATTAAGTAATACCTGTGAATAACTTACTATGGTGCCTGGCTGGTGGTAAGAGCTCAGAAAATGTGTCTGAGAGGCTGCTTGGGACTCTTCAAGGGCCTCTGGATAGAAAAACGGGAAAAGAGGAACATCAGCAGTGTTTGTTTAGGTTACAAGAATAAAGATGTAGTCTAGGTACCCACCGAAGGGGATTTTTTGTAGGTCTCTGTGGGAGAATAAGACAGATCAGAAGCAGAAGGCCCTCACTTATAGATCAGGATGTAAAAGCAGTTCCTGTGTGCGACCAGTGGCCACCCTGTGACCCAATATGGGACAGATCAGCTCTTTTTTTCTTGGATCTCTTTCCTTCTTCCTGCCTTGTTAACCTCCCAGCTCCTGCAGCCTCAAACACCACGTGCTTTGTGGCTGCTGCTTACTGTCTCCCTGTGACTTTCTTCAACACAGTAGGCCACTGGCCGGCCTGAAGATTGCAATTTGGAGGTCACACACCTAGAGCAGATTCATTTAGCTGGGTGGGAGGGGTCAGATCTTGCAGTTCAGTGTCAGCTTGCAGTGCTTAAGGGTTTTGGGTGGTGGGTGTAATAAGAATCATACAATTTCTTGGAAGTGGATGGTGTCCCTGGTAGCCCAGAGTGTGGGGTCTGTGGTCTGTCTGGTTTGAATTCCAGCTTCACCACCAACTAGCTGGGTGACCCTGGGCAAGTCACTTGTTCGTGCGTGCTTAGTTCCCCATCTGTAAAATGAAAGTCATAGCCATACTCAGCTTACAGAGTGGCCACAAGGTGTCTTAGTGTCAGAGCCTCCACCAAATAGGAGAAATTCGTGCTTACAGCTAGGAGCAATGGAGCAGAGGCTAGAGGGGCGTCTGTTTTGTTTGTTGTTGTTGTTGTTTGTTTTTTTGTTTTGTTTTGTTTTGTTTTGTTTTGTTTTTCTTTGAGACACAATTTAACTCTCACCCAAGCTGGAATACATTGGTGCAATCTCAGCTCACTGCAACCTCTGCCTCACAGGTTCAAGCAATTCTCCTGCCTCAGCTTTCTGAGTTAGCTGAGACTACAGGTGTGCACCACCACCCCTAGCTTTTTTTTTTTTTTTTTTTTTTTTTTTTTTTTTATTATTAGTAGAGACAGGGTTTTTCCATGTTGGCCAGGCTGGTCTCGAGCTCCTGACCTCAAGTGATCCACCTGCCTCGGCCTCCCAAAGTGCTGGGATTACGGGTGTGAGCCACCACACCCGGTCCTAGGGGTACCTTCTTCTCCAGGCCATCACTAAGTCATATATGGATGGTGAGGAGAGAAACAGTTAACCATGTCCAAGAGGAGGAAGCCTTTTAACTCACACTCCAGCAGAGCAGGAGTCTGTATACATTTTCTTAAAGGGTAGAAATATTTTAGGATAGAAATATTTTAGGCTTTTCAGACCAGTTTCTATTGCAACTATTCACTCTGCTGTTGTATCAGGAAGCAGCCATAGACAATACACAAATGGACAGATGTGGCTGTGTCTTAATAAAACTTTATTTATAAAAAACACGGGCAGTTGTTTGCTGACCTGCTGGGGTGGGAGCGTTGCTGAGGGTCAGCTGCTCTTGGCTACCACTGCAGTTCCGCTGGTCAGGCCCTGACGCCTTTTTCCTTGGGAACTGGTAAAAGGCATATTTCAGCCTTCCTTAAAAGGAAATCTAGCAGGGATGCTGCTCATTGCCCCTGTGTTTCCATAGCAACAAGGGCAGGTGTATGGAGCCATTACTGTTCTATGTGGTTTTAGAGGTCAAGGGGCCATGTTCTAGGACACTGGATACGCTTTCAGATTAAGGCCTTGGGAATGAGCTTCAAGCAGAAGCAGCATGTTGCAGAAACAATTCGGGGCATTGGTTGAATGATGCATTTGATCATTCAACTGATCAAAGTAACCAGGACCCATTTACCCAAAGAGGAGCTGAGTTTGGGGTCCAACCCTTCTAGAAACATCCATGCCACGCGTGGTCTCCAGAATGACTCCTGATCTTTGCCTCGACCCCAAGTGACTTCATCAGTTCTGTTCCACATACACACATGAAGAGCCAAACTCAAGCACAAGAGTGTCACAAGTTTGCATTGCTCTAGGACTTAGCATAAGGTTTATCCTGCAAGGGCTGCATTCCTCTTTAAAAAAAAAAAAAAGCCGCTGGTTTCTTTCCCACAGAGTTTACAACGGCTAGGTCTGATTTCTCTTATGGGCATAGATATATGAGCATGTCCTAAAGGCAATGGAATGTATATAATATCCTACCAATATTTTTCCCTTTATAACTTTATTATATCATTTCCAGCCCTTAAGTAAACCATCACAGCACTTTCAGCTGGAATTTAAACAGGACGCTGGAACAAAATGTTTGTTACCCAGTGGCGAAACAATCAAGGAAAGAAACTGACTTGAAAAGGTGTGGTTGATAAGAAGCATTGAGAATCGTAGTCACGGCCCTTTAGAGCTTGAAAAAGCCTTCGTTTCTGGTTGGAGCATCTCGTATTTCCAGATGGGGAAACTGAGGTCCAGAGAGAAACATCTTACCAGAGGTTAAACCAGTAGCAAAAGTGGGATGTAAAACTATGGCCCAGGCTTCCATGTGCGTATGACTCACTCTCCTAAGGCCAGTCCACTTAGCGTGATCGCTCAGTCAAGTTTCTCTTCTCTTTCCCCTCTTCTCCAGGATGGCTACTTTTCTCACCGGCCAAAAGAGAAAGTGCGAACAGACAGCAACAACGAGAACTCTGTCCCCAAAGACTTTGAGAATGTTGACAACAGCAACTTCGCACCCAGGACTCAAAAGCAGAAGCACCAGCCTGAGTTGGCGAAGAAGCCACCGAGTAGACAGAAGGAGCTTTTGAAAAGGAAGCTGGAACAGCAGGAGAAAGGAAAAGGACATGCATTCCCTGGGAAAGGCCCCGGTGAGGTGCTGCCTCCCGGGGACAGAGCCGCAGCCAACAGCAGCCGTGGGAAGGATGTGTCCAGACTGCCTCATGCCAGGAAAACTGGGGGCAGCTCCCCCGAGACCAAGTATGACCAGCCCCCCAAGTGTGACATCTCGGGCAAGGAGGCCATCTCTGCCCTGTCCCGTGCTAAGTCCAAGCACTGCCGCCAGGAGATTGGGGAGACCTACTGCCGCCACAAGTTAGGGCTGCTGATGCCTGAGAAGGTGACTCGGTTCTGCCCCCTGGAGGGTAAGTTCCAGCCCCAGTGGCTCAGAGAGAGATCTCCTGGCCACTTCCTCCTCCTGCCCAGCCCCATTCTGCTCACCTTCTCAGAGCTCCTGAGAACGGCTGCCCTGTTTTCCAAACCCCGGATGCGCACGCGAGATCTGATGTGTTCTAGTACTCCCTGAATGCTGAAGTCTTGTATCAGAAAATTTTTGTAAAATCAGATTACCTTTTGTAGGTGCTTTAACCCATTGAGTTTATGGCAAAGGATGAAATTAGAGTGAAATCGGGAGCTGATGTGACGTTTGCAGGAGCCAAGGGAGCTGTACTGATATGGTTTGGTTTCTCTTTCAGCAGAATACTGGGATGAGAATTGACATGAATATACTGTAATTGATTATGGTTTGAGAGGTTTCTAATTGGTTGCATTAACTTCAGAGGCTCTGTCCATTTTTCTTTATTGAAAATTTCTTTCCCTCTTCTTTTTCTTCCTCATTTGCTTCCTATTTCCCTTCTTCTTTCCTTCCCATTCCTTTATTTTCATTCTCCTTTTACCTCCCTTCCTTTATTTGCTTCCTGCTTTCTTTCTTCCATTCCTTTTCTTCCTTCTCTCTTCTCATTCCCTTCCTTATTTTCCTCTCTTCCCCCTTCCTTCTTTCCTATTTCCTTTCTTCCTTATTTTAATTTTCTCTCCTTTCTTTTCTTCCTGTTTTCTTTCTTCCCTTATTACATTCCTTCCTGCTTTTTTCCCTCTTCTTTCCTAATTTTTCTCTCCTCCTTCCCTCCTTTCTTCCCTCCCCTCCCTCCCTCCCTCCCTCCCTCCCTCCCTCCCTTCCTTCCTTCCTTCCTTCCTTCCTTCCTTCCTTCCTTCCTTCCACGTTTCCTTGCTCTTTCCTTTTCCCCTCCCTGTTTCCCCTCACTGGCACTCTTCTGTGTGCTGATGACCTGGTGGTAAACCAGCTCTCTTGCTGAGACATAGGGAGGGATCAGAGCTCTGATCCAGAAATTCACAGGCAGAGTGGAGGGGCCCTCTGAAGATGGGGAGACCAGTTTCACTAGCACATGTGTAATCATGCCATTGATGTATATTTCTTGGTGGTGATTTTCCCCTTCTCTAGTGCCCATGGAAGGGGAATGACAGCAGCCGCAGGTGGCTAGTGAGGTTTCGCTGTGTGCTGGACACCGCACCAGGCTCTGTGCAGTCAATTTGTTAATGACATCCACCACTCTGTGAGGCTGATGCTGATGTCATGAGCCCAATTTTTTTCAGATGAGAGATGTAAAATGCCTCTCCCAAGGTCACATGGCCTTTAAGTGACCTTTACAAGCTTACTGTTATGAAAGGAAATTTCAGACCCACTCAGAGTAGACAGAACCCCAATGTACCCATGACCCAGCCACGTGGTCGCTGGTCATTGACTCGTGGTCACTGTTGTTTAGGGCATGCCCCCTTCCCTCCCGCTAGCCCCTGCCACCTTAGCTTACGATAATCCAGCCTCTGGGAACACTCTCAAATTTTATTTTTTCCTCGAAGAAGATCTTACTTCGCAAAACGTTTGTGAATTCGTTTGCTCAGTGGTTTTCTCTGTGGAGAGGGTGACAGCATCCAAAAGGCACCTTCCCACAAAGAGTCGGGGCCACTAGCAACAAACAGAGAGGAATGCATTTGAAATAAACGGGTGTGGATTTCATTCAAGCTCAGCTACCAGCTAATAGGGAGAGTCCTTTCTGCTCTCAGGTCCTGGATTTCTTATCTGTTCAGGAAGCAGCTTGTATTCTAGGGGTCTTTTTGCTCCACCATCCCTGGGAGCCTACTTCACTATTGACTCCTGGCCATCCCTCCTTCTCATTGGGCCACACTGCAAAGCCAGCCCAGCTGTCCCTCACAAAGTGGCCAGAGGTTCACAATACTCCCTTGTTGCTTCTAAATCCAAATGCCAACACCTGCTTTTGTTATCACCAAAGGTAAAAGACCCTTAAATGAGCATGGAGGCCAGCAAGGAGGCAACAGAGAGCTCTGGGGGCTCCAGTGGGGTTGGAGGCATGTCAGAGTCAAGCTAGATGGAGTTTGGGGAGGTGTCAGGGTCAACAGATATAGCTGGAAGGGATCCACTGAGGTGCTGCTCAATGTCAAAGCATAGAGTCAGAGAATCAAGCCAGCTGCAGAACTGGGGAGTAAGGGCTTTCCGTTCCCCCAGCATTGGTGCATCCAGGAGCTACAAAAGGCTTTGCCTGGTGTCCCCCTGAGAAGGCAGATGCTCAGTTCACACAGCTCTCTTGATGCAGAAAGGAAGTGCAACATGAGAATGGCTCCCCAGAAAAGTAGCCTAGAAAGATCTCTTAGAGAACCCTTCATTCGATTCCCTGGACAGATAAGGACATGAGGCTCATAGAGGGGAAGAGACCTATGCCAGGTCACCCAGTTCATTAGAGGTGGTTTTCATTTTAAATATGTGCCTCTGTGTTTAGCACTGGTCACAGAAGAGAGGATTTAGATTAGATAGGAGGTGGCCATATACACTAAGTACACAGAAAGAGGGCTGGATGGACAGACAGCAAACCTTCCTTGTGGGCCCTATCTGCAGGGATGGGGTGGCAGCAGGGACAGCTTTAACAAGTGCATCTATATTATTTTAGTTTCTAGTAGCAAGCATGTGTCTATGCAGTACTTTTGTTTCATATCTGGTTTTGTGTGTGTGTGTGTGTGTGTGTGTGTGTGTGTGTGTGTGTGTGTGTGTGTTTTTGTTGTTGTTTTTGACAGTCTCACTCTGTCGCCCAGGCTGGAGCGCAGTGGCACCATCTTAGATCACTGCAACCTTCACCTCTCAGGTTCAGGTGATTTTCCTGCCTCTGCCTCCCGAGTAGCTGAGATTATAGGTGCCTGCCACCACACCTGGATAATTGTTGTATTTTTAGTAGAGGTGGGTTTTCACCATATTGGCCACGTTGATCTCAAACTCCTGACCTCAAATGATCCACACACCTCGGCCTCCCAGAGTAGCTGGGATTACAGGCCTGGACCACAGTGCCTGGCCTACACAATACTTTCAAATGGAAAGATTTAGAAAGGAAAGCTTCCTTTCTCCCTTGCAGTTTCAGCCTTGTCTGAGTGGTCCAGGTGGTTCCTGTCTATATTCTTGATTAGCTTTGGCACATAGAGTGTAGCAGTAATTAAGTGGAGTGCAGCGTTTCCAGAATCTTTTGTTAACCTGTGCCTGGCGGAGAAGTTTTGGAGGCCTGAGTTGAATGCCATTCCATGAGGATAATATTGAGCTCTTTCTGTATATCAGGGATAGCACGTTTGTTCTGGGAAGGGCCAGATCTTAAGTATTTGAAGATTTGGGGGCCAGTCTTCGTCACAACTATTCAAGTCTGCCGTCCGTCATAGGGCAGAGGCAGCCAGAGACCACACATACACAAATGCGCTATGTTCCCATTAAACCTAACTTATAGAAATAGGCCAGCTGGGCATGGTGGTTCACGCCTGTAACCCCAGCACTTTGGGAAACTGAGGCAGGCAGATCATTTGAGGTCAGGAGTTCGAGACCAACCTGGCCAACATGGCGAAACCTCACCTCTACTGAAAATACAAAAAAAATTAGCTGGATATGGTGTCGTGCACCTGTCATCCCAGCTACTCTGGAAGCTGAGGCAGGAGAATTGCTTGAACCCGAGGGACAGAGATTGCAGTGAGCTGAGATCGTGCCACTGCACTCCAGCCTGGGAGACAGAGCAAGACTCCATCTCAAAAAAAAAAAAAGAAAGAAAAACAAAGAATAGGCCATGGGCCAGATTTGGCCCTTGGGCTTTAGTTTTCTTATCCCTGCAAAATGCTATTACTGTCTATAGTTGGCTCTTGAAGAATTCTGGGGTTACGGGTGCCAACCTCCTTGCAGTCAAAAACTAGAGCACAACTTTTGACTCCCCCAGAACCTTAACTGATAATAGCCTACCACTGACTGAAAACTTACTGGTAGCATAAACAGTTGATAAACACACATTTTATATGTTACTTGCATTATATACTGTCTAGGCCAGGCACTGTGGCTCATGCCTATAATCCCAGCACTTTGGGAGGCCGAGGCAGGTGGATCATCCGAGGTCATCAGTTCAAGACCAGCCTGGGCAACATGGTAAGACCCTGTCTCTACTGAAAATACAAAAATTAGCCAGGTGGGGTGGTGCATGCCTGTAATCCCAGCTACTTGGGAGGCTGAGGCAGGAGAATCGCTTAAGCTCGGGAGGTGGAGGCTGCAGTGAGCTGAGATTGTGCCACTGCACTGCAGCCTGGGCAATACAGCGAGACTCTGTCCAAAAAAATATATAAATAAATAAATGTAAGTAAGCTAGAGAAAAGAAGTTAAGAAAATCATAAGGAGGAGAAAGTATGTTTACTGTTCACTAAGTGGGAGTGGATCATCATAAAGGCCTTCATCCTTGTCTTTATGTTGAGTTGAGGAGAAGGAGGAGAGGTTGGTATTATTGCTGTCTCAGGGATGGCAGGAGGGAAGAAAATCTGTGTATAAATGGACCCGTAGAGTTCAAACCTGTGTTGTTCAAGGGTCATCTGTGCTAATGTATGCAAGACTGCCTTGTCACACTGTGTCCCCACACCAGCCCTACAGGCTAAGTCTATCGTGAACCCTTTTTGTCAGTGAGGAAATTGAGGCTCAAGAAAGGGGAGTCCTTGGCGAGAAACACATGGCCAGCAGATGACAGAGCTGGTATTGGAACTCATGTTACAGAGCCTGCATCCTTTTCCATAAGCCTGTCCCTCTTGGGGAGGCAAAAGGGTCACTTTATCTCAAATTGTCAAGCCCCAAAGCTGTTCTCCCACCTGTAGGCGGTCTCTCTCTCTCTCCCTGGTGCCAGTAGAGTGAGTTCCAAGGGAGAAGGCAGGGCATTATTGGGAAACAAGGGGGGCTGGTGCTGTCTATGGTTAAGAGCCTGGGGTGGTGGAGCCAGACCACTTGGATCCGAATCCCAGATGTCCCATGCACAAGCTGTAGGACTTTGGACAAGTTGCTTGACTTCTCTGTGCCTCGGTTTCTCCATCTGTAAAGGGGAGATGAGCATCATCACCCTTAGCTTAGGGGGTTTCCAAGGGCCTAGTTCACAGCTGAGAACTGTGCCTGGTAGTGCTAGTGTACATTGCATCCCTATTTGCTTTATGACCGCTCCACAATTGTTCAGAAAAATCAAAACCTCAGCATCTTAGGCCAGGGGTTCCTGCACTTCTCCTGGTCATGCTGAGGTTATCTCCAAATGGCTTTGCAGTGTGAGTTTACTGGGGATTGTCCTGAGACCTTTGCTGCACTGGCCAGGATGATACCCCCTCCCAGGACCTGTGAGCTGGTTAATAAGATTGGCATTTAAAAGCCATTGCACACCCAGCCTCGGCGACGCTTTAATTTGCTACACCACAGACTCCCCCTTTTGCAATAAATTTACTGTGAATAGACTAATTGCAAAATAACCCTAATTGGGTAGTTATCAATGAACAACTTCCCATGGAACAAAACGGCTTACAATTAATAGCATTTAAGCCATAAACTATTCTTCTGCAGAAAGCTAAGATGTAATTACACCCCATACGGAGATCGTGTTCCCTTTCTGGAAACCATGACACCCGGATTTCCCTCTGCTTAGGAGGGATTTGAGCTTCAGCCCAGTGGTCCTTTTATTTCTTTGCTAAATGTGGAGACGGAGACAGGGGTGGAGGGAAATTTAATATATGAGTAACTATTCATATACATATGTGCGTACACACAGATGGATGCCCTGTGTTTCTCATTTTGCTTAACGCAACATCACCCAAACTGCAGCCAAGAGTATGCCGGAAGTTGAATATAATTAAGGAAACAATTCCTCATGGCTGCAAGTCTGAAACATTCAGGGGAAGAGAAATAGATTTTAAATGTTGACTTTGGTAATGGGCCCCCACACCCCCCATCCCTCGCGCTGTCTGTCCCCTCGCCCCACCACCACTAGGGAAAATGTCGAGTCCAGAAGCTTAGGAGATGGTTTGCTTTCTGTGAGGCATTCCTTGCTCTCGTGACTTTTCTCCTTTGCTCTCCAAAGAAGAGGGATTTAGAAGGAAGCCCTAGCTCCATCCCTTTGCGGGGACATCCCTGTCCACTGGCAGCCATGCAGAGGGAGATGCAGTGAGGTTTGGGGAGGGGACTCTGCTGCATCAGCCCCCAGGGATGTCCTCAGAGAAACTTGTTTCTAGCTACACACCCTAGGGTCTCTGGTTATTCAACTGGAGTCCCTAGTGTTTCAGGGGAATGAACCAGGTCGGATTGAAGGTCAAGGACAGCTTGGACAAGGGGGTTTAATTCCTGGCTCTGCCATTACTCGTGACAGGACCCTAGCCTCTCAGTGACTCGGTCTCCACAGTAAAATGGACACAAAAACTCATCTTCTGTCTTTATAGGGTGGTTGGCTGAAATGAGACAATGCATATAAAATGCTGAGTGCATTGGGGAAGTTAAGTGGATATGCTTGGCTTGTTAGTATTACCGCAATTACTTTCTTTTTCTTTCTTTTTTTCCGCAATTACTTTTGCGTCAACCTAATAGTGGCGATGGAGGAGTTGTATAATTGAAGGGGCGACAAGAAGAGGAAAGGGTTGCTTTGATAGTATCAGCCATTGCTCAGCCACATCTTGCTGGGTCTGCTCTTCAGACACAGCCCCAGTAGCTTCCAGTCCTCCCCAGCCCCCTCCCTGTCCCCGCAACTCCCACTCACCCCACTTTGGCTGTTACCTCTTGCCTCTCGAGATCCCATCCTGAATGCGCTTCCTCTGGGAAGCCTTCCAGGACCACGTCTTCCCCAGAAGCTCTGGTCCAGGGAACACACGGATCCTAGGTGAAGGGCGTACCTCTGCCCCTTTCATTGTCAAAGCGCCAGCTGACAGGTGACACAGCTTTTTCTGCCTCATTACATTTTGAACACTTGCATGTCAGCAAGCGCCCTCCGTGCAGTGGCGCTCACGGCCACCAGCTACCCTGTGTCTTGAGTTAAAATGTCCCAAGGAAGGCCCTGCTGGCTCCTTGGGTTGCTCCTGCATTTCTTCACCCTTGCTAGGTCTTGTTAAGACACCACGTAGATGCTGTAAGTGACCTGTGGGTCTGCAGTCTAGACATCTGGGTGGGGAATTAGAAATGAAAAATGTGAGAAGTTCCAGGGATGGTGATTGGCTGGGAGCAGGGTGGGCTGGACTTGAGCGGGGAACCCAGGTCTGGGCGTCTGAGTGAAGGTGGCAGTTCTCCAATGGGTGATGGGCAAAGGAAGCTGCACATGGCTGGGGAACCTGGCGCAGTGGATAGGGATGAGGATGAACAGAAGGGGATTCTTTGTGGCAGCAGCAAACTGCCTTTACCCATCAGTCTTTGCAGGAATGGATTTTTGGAATGGGGATGTTTGGGGGAAGGCTGGCCACTCGCTGCAGAGACAGACTGGCAGGTGGTACTGCCAGCTGCTTAAGGGCAGTCTCTTCTATGTCCCTCTTGTCCTGGGGACGGTGGGGTAACTACACAGCATGAGTAGCCAGCTTCTAGAAAGCGTGACTGACAGCCGCAATGGAGGGAAAATAGAACTGGGGGTGTCACAAGTGGCCCCAGGTAAGTACCTCAGTTTCCCCATTTGTCAGCCAGAGATACTAGTTTCTCCCAGGTCCTTTGCTGTATCACCAGTGATGAGAAAATGAGGGAATAACTACGAAAAGTTAAAAGGTACCACGCTAATGAGAGTGATGTGATGAAGCCACATTGACCCGGAACAGCTTGGCCAAGTGGGTGGGGAGGAGCTATTCACCTCTACTGTTGTAGCGTGAAAGCTGCCATTAACACACATCAACAAACGACCATCGTGGGCATGCCTCAGTTAAAGTCATTTATGGTCACCGAAATGTGGGTTTCACATAATTTTCACTTTCCCAAGGCCACCCTTGCAGTTCCAACTGGGCCCTTTGACATCTCATTCTGGGGAGTCCAGCAAAGAAGAGGTATCTAGGAACAGTTCACTGGAGTTGGACAAAACTAGTCCCAAAGGTCTTCCTTGGGCTTTCTAGGGAAAGGCAAGAGACTGGCAAATCCAGAGGAAATCAGCAGACCCATTCATTGGTCAGCCACCACGTTCAAGGCTATGCTCCTGGACAGAGCCTCACACACACGGTTTCTGTAAAAGGCCAGATCATCAATATTTGGGACTTTATAAAATGTGTGGTCTCTGTCTCAGCTATTCAGCTCTACTGTTGTAGCGTGAAGGCTGCCATAAGCACACATCAACAAATGACCATCGTGGGCATGCTTCAGTTAAAGTCATTTATGGTCCCCGAAATGTGGGTTTCACATAATTTTCACTTGTTGTGAAATGCTGTTCTACTTCTGATTTGTTTTCTGCCCACTTAAGAATGTAAAAACCATTCTTAGCTCAAGGGCCATGCCAAAATAGACAGCTACTGGCTGTGGTTTACCAATCCTTGTTCTAGGACCTGGGGTTAGAACAGTGAACAAGAGCAGAGAACAACACCTCGTCCCACTTGGACACCATGTCCATTGGTTCTGGGAATCAATTGTGCATCTAGATGACTGTACCCTCAGGGAGCTTCTACCTGAATAGGGGAGACCAGAGGTGACAAGTGAATAGTCACATCTGCAATCTAATGTTTGGATATGACTCAAATGATTTTTTTGAAGACATAGAGCAGGGTGAGAGGACAGGTGAGGTGGGGACCATTTAGATAGGTGCCTACAGGCCATGGGTGGTGGCTGACACCTGTAATCTCAGCACTTTGGGAGGCCAAGGTGGGTGGAGTGCTTGAGGCCAGGAGTTCGAGACCAGCCTGGCCAACATGGAGAAACACCATCTCTACTAAAACAAAACAAAACAAAACAAGTTAGGCAGGTGTGGTGGCGCATGTCTAATCCCAGCTACTCAAGAGTGTGAGGCATGAGAATCGCTTCAACCCAGGAGGTGGAGGTTGCAGTGAGCTGAGATCACACCACTGCACTCCAACCTGGGTGGCACAGCAAGACTTTATCTCAAAAAAAACAAACAAACAAACAAAAAAACTACTTAGGTGCATAGAGAAGGAACAGAAATAGATTTGGTCTCATTGTGGAAGAACTTACTAAGAATTAAACTGCTTGTGAATGGAACACTTCCTAGTCTTTGGATATGCTGAGTTCATTTATTCATTTAATATTTATCAAGAGGCTACTTTGTGCCTGACATTAGTTTAGATGATGGGGAAAGACATGCCAAGGGCCTGATCATACTCATCTTTGACTGTCTCATGCTTGGCATATCATAAGCCTCTGTCTTGCCCTCACTGGGAAAGAAGATAACGTGGTTGCTTTTGGCCTCAGTGGCTCAACCTCCCTTCATCCTGGGGTCTCTACAGAGGCCTGTGTGCACCAGCAAAGTGATGGAAATAGGCATCTAGAGTCTCAATGGAGGTGGTGTTCTGAGCATGGCATCTACCACCTGGGACCTGAAACTGTTTGTCTCCAGCTCCCTTCAGTATACCCTCATTCAGCAATTAGTCATCGAGTATCCCCTGTCGTGCCAGGAACTAGTTTGGATGGATTCATTTGGGAGGAAAGCAGACAGAATCCCTGTCCTCAGGGAGCTTGCAGCCTGTTTAAGGTGGGTAGTGAAACACAGGGACAAATGATCATTAAAATGTGCATGTAGGCCAGGTGTGGTGGCTCATGCCTGTCATCCCAGCACTGTGGGAGGCAGGTGGATCTTGAGGTCAGGAGTTTGATACCAGCCTAGCCAACATGGTGAAACCCCGTCTCCACTAAAAATATACAAATTAGCTGTGTCGCAGCTACTCAGGAGGCTGAGGCATGAGAATCACTTTAGCTCGGGAGAAGGAGCTTGCAGTGAGCTGAGGCTACACTATTGCACTCCAGCCTGGATGACAGAGTGAGACTCCATCTCAAAAAAAAAAAAAAAAAAAAATTCACATGTAGAATTGCAACAGCAATTCTGGGGAGATGCACAGTTGTGTTTTATCATTGAGCTAAGAGATGAAGGGTGGTAAAAGTTAACTAGAGGAAAGGCTGAAGGGGAACATTCCAGGTCAAGGGAGCATCATGTGCAAAGGCCCTCGGGTGGGAAGAGGTGTTGCTAGTTTAAAACACTCACAAGACCAACAGGGGACCTCTGGCTATAAGCAAAAAGGTTAATCTGCTCATAGGCCAAGTTGTAATCCTAAAAGTGCTGGATTTAGAGGATCTGTGTGTTTGCTTTGAGCAAGGAGAATGGAAGTAGAGGCATCTCGCAGTACTGAACTGAAATTGCCAGAGACCTGAGGGGAAGGTAGGCCCCCCTGTATTAGTCTGTTCTCATGCTGCTGATAAAGACTTACCTGAGACTGGATAATTTATAAAGAAAAATATGTTTAATGGACTCACAGTTCCATGTGGCTGGGGAGGCCTCAAAATCATGGTGGAAGGCAAAATCTTATATTGTGGCAGGAGGGAGAAAGAGCTTGTGCAGGGAAACTCCTGTTTATAAAACCATCAGATCTCATGAGACTTATTCACTATCAAGAGAACAGCAAGGGAAAAACTCACCCCCATGATTCAATTACCTCCACCAGGTTCCTTCCACAACACATGGGAATTATGGGAGCTACCATTTAAGATTTGGGTGGGGACACAGCCAACCATATCAGCCCCAAAAATAGGGCTCTGGCAGGCTGAGACTGGGGGGGCAGGTCTCACATCCTTTCTCCACAGAATTATGCTTCTTCCACTTTTGAGCCCTGAGCAAGAGGTCATCTTGGATCAGGAGAGCAACCCCTGTCCCCAAGTTCTTAGCCCTGGACTTAGGGTACACATCCTTGGGAGGTCCTGCCTCCTGTTACATTGTTGTTTCTCATGACAGCCAAGCCATGGAAGGAAATCCTCAGTGCCTCCAGCAATGGCATAGACTCAGTGTCCTGGGCTGTTTCACTGTCATTGAGCTGACACTGGATTAGGAGAAGCCTTTGAACCAGACTCAACTCAAAAGACTCGTGGCCCCTCTGCCACTTGATCGGCTGTAAAAGCCTTGAACAAGGCACTTGTGTTCTCTGAGCCTCACGTCTTTCCTATAAAACAGATTGCACAAGTGCCTCCGCTGCCTCCTCAGGTTGCTGAATGAAATACTGTATTTGAGTGTACTTTCATTATTCCATCGGTCTAGCCAGTAAATATTTACCAAGCACCTGTTACAACTCAGCAATAGGCCACCTCTCGATTGGCAGCTCTTGTGGTTCTGGAAGCCTGCAGGTGGGCATGGGAGACTTGCTTCCGTGGCAGGGTGGTTTGTGATGCTTTTCTTGGCGTTCCATGAATTCTTGCCCAGTAGCTGCCTCAGAACAAGGCAGAGAATAGAGATTTGAAGAGCGCACAGAATTCTTGCTCCAGGAGAGGCTTGCTCCCTTGGGCACAACTGATTGTGTGTCTGCCACCCAGGGCCCCCAAAACAGGCTTTCTCCAAGAAGGAAGGAACCCAGACATGGCCAATGAAAGAAAGAAAGAAAGAGAGAGAGAGAGAAAGAAAAGTAAGAAAGCCTTAGAGTGAAAGGACTAGCTATCTCTCCTTTCTGTGTAAGTCAACAAAACTAGCTGGCCTTTTCTCCTGTCTCAGATTTTTTGGCAGTCCAGAGCTGAGATTTCGTATCAATGCCGCTTCCTCCTGGAAGCCTTCTGTGGTGCTGTCTCCCCACACTGTACCTCTCAAAGTCTGTGTGAGGTGTTCAAGCTGTGTGCCCCCAAACCACCTTGCCTGTTCCCTGCTGGGGCACATGTCACAGGATAGCGTGGTTGCTAGAGTCCTCCGTGGCCCACACTGAGCCACAAGGGCTGAGTCCCCTTCGTGCTCTTGGGGGCCCTGAGCTGAGACTGGCTGCTATAGCAGATCCCGAGTCTCCACCATTGGATCTCCAGCCCCTGCGTGCACGGGGCTAGGACATGAGAACCCACGTTTCTTAGGCACTTCCTGAATGCCAGGTGTGGAGGCAAGCACTTTTCATGTGTGATGTCATCGCGACTCCTGCACGGCCCCGGAGAAAGGATGTTCTCTAGTCCCGTTGAACAGATGAAGAAATTGAGCCTCAGAGAGGTTAAGTAGCTTGCACAGGGTCACATTTGCAAGTGACAGACCTTGGACTCAAACCCAGTTCTGCCTGACTTCAAAACCCATGCCTTAGCTTGTCTGCTCTGCGGTACCCTTAGTAAATGTGGAATCAGATGTGTTAAATGACTGATCTAGCTTCTCCAGAGATAAAGGAAAATGCACCGCATGTTAGTCAACACCTTTCTCTAGCTATTAGTATTTGTTATTCACCTTCCCTGCAGCCAGAAAAAACAGGGAGCTAAGGTCTCTGTACAAGAAACTGCTCTTAAATAATAATGCTTAACCTCTACATAGGGATTATTAAATGCCAAGGGCTATCCTAAGAAGGTTTAGCTACATTAACTCATTTATTCCTCATTAACAACTTTGTATTCAAGGAAGTTGAGATACACAGAGAGAGAAAACTTAACCAGATTTACACATTTCACCAGTAGCAGAGACAGGCTCTGAGCTCAGAGACTTTGGTTCCAGTGGCATGGCAAGGGCCTTAACCACTGCACTTTGGTGTCTGTAGGAGCACCTGCATTCAGGCTGAAGCAAGCCCTTTGCAGCTTTCATTTCCTCCTTTTGCTCAATCTGTCTGTTGTAAAGAGACCCACACAGTCAGATAATTCACCTGTTTTTGGAGGGGGGCGCTGATCCCATCCAAGACACTAAGGACTTGTGTTTGAAGTCAGTTCATTGCCTGGGGTGAGAAATAGCCAGCCGCGGTTACCTCCCATTTCTCTGCCAGTTTCTAGTTGCTGTGGTATATTTGTGTTAGTGTAAAAATGACAAAGCAATAATTTTTCATTGTATCCTTCAGTCACCCATGAGAGATTGGATTTAGGTCACAATTTATTACCCTGTGGAATTGAATTCAATTTTTAACACCATGTCAGCCATTCTGGTATTAGAGCCTTTTAATGGCTGTGAAATTTATACAATGATAAGGTAATTTAAAACATATGTAGGAAGAACATCAGACAAATTGATGTGTATAGAACCCTGTGGTAAAAATTGAATAGGAGATAAACACGGAAAATGGTGATTGATTAAGAGACGGTTGAAATAGTGCTTGCTTTGATAAACTCTTAATGGCGAAATTAGTAAACTAATTTATTCTTTGCAATTTTGAGGAGGGTTTATGTTGCCCTAAATCAGAATCGAGGCTGAGCCACAAAGCGCAAATTAATAGCTCACCTCCAAGTGTGGCATGGATAGAGAGAGAAACCTTTCAGAGGAACTGGGAGGCTGCCAAGAGCCAGTCCCCCGTGACGTTTCCAGCGCCCAAAGCGAAAAGATGGTGAGAAGGCAGAGAAAGGAGAATTCTCTTCACAATTTGTAAGAACTTGCCCAAATAATGCAGAAAGAATGTTTGCTAAAATCTAATTCCTTAAGTCAAGACTGTATACATTCTCATTATTTTAAAAAACTGAAACATTGCAGATAAGGGGAAAATCCATCTTGATCCATCAGTCCCATCTGAGCAGTGGCACTTGTGTGTACATTTTTGTTTTTCTTTAGATATCTAAACTCAACACATGTCAAAAAAAGAGTGTGGTTTTGTGACAGGGGAATCATAAATCATATGAAACTGATGTATAAATCTGAAACTTGTAAAAATATATTAATAGTATCTGACTGTGGGATGAAAGAATTCACAAGTTACATGATTTTTTTTTTTTTTTTTTTTTTTTTTTTTGCACATGTCTAGGTCTGAGATCTGTTTCCTTGCCTGGTGCTGGAGACCTAAGTTATTTCTTTATAGTAGCTGACCATATTACTCTGTGTATGGATACACCACATTGTAATTGCTCATTCCCCTATTGAGGGACATTTAGGTCGTGGCCAGTTTTTTGCTATACTAAGTGACTGTTTTCTCAGATCTCTCAAAGATGTACATAACTAGTACCATTCTGGATACATTAGAGAAAAGCTAATTTGATATCTACAGTGGATGCCCCAGGGCGTTCGAGCTGAATTCTCTTGGGGACCCTGAGTTGAGACTGGGTGCTACAGAGCATCCTGAGAAATGGTATTGGCAGGTCAAACAGCTTGCCCATTTTAAATTTTAATAGACAGCATCAAACTGCCCTGTAAAAAGCCTATACTGGTTATAACAGCATATCCTGTATTGGTCACCAACAGGACCTTGGCAGCTTCTAAAACATCCTCATTGTCCATCCTGCATTCTGCCTGGGATCCCTCTTCGGGTTTCACGTTAGTAACATCTCTCGTGCCTGGTCCTCCGAGATCCCAGCAATTGTCTTTTGTGGTCAAAGACAGTGCTTGCCAGGCATGCCTGGGCTTGTGTTGGAAACAGAGCCCCTGGGCCCCACCCCCAGGGATTCTGACCCAGGTCAAGGACAGAATCTGAGAAGTGATACTTCTACCAGAGGCTGCTGCCTCTCCAGAACCACACTTTGAGAAGCCCAGACCTGAGAGAACATCCTGTCCCCCCCAGTTCTGCCCTTTCCCTGATTCAGTGGTTTGCAACCAGGGCCACTGAGCCCCTCGGGACATCTGGCCTTGCCTAGAGACATTTGGTTGTCTCGACTGGGAAAGGGGGTTCTACTGGCATCTAATGCATAGAGACCAGGGATACAGCTCAGCATCCTGCAAAGGACAGTCCCACAATAATTTTTCAGTCCAAAATGTCCCTGGTGCCATGGCCAAGCACGGTGGGAGACCCGCACATCTGCTTCCTCTCCATGGGGCAAGTTCACATTCGATATGGACGCATTGGCATCCGCAGTCTCACTCCTGGGCGTGAAAAGCCTCCCCCTCACCCCTCTGACTTTCTCAGCCCTTGATGACTCTTAGCCCCCTGAAGACCCCTCTCCCCAGCCTGAAGAGCCCATAATGGGACACCTCACATCAATTGTTGGCTGTTGCCGCACCTTGTGCTAAGCACATAGAACTGTGCTTAGCCGTGAAAGCTTGAGTCGGTTGGCCTGGGTTTGAATTCTGGCTGTGCCCCTCCCTCACTCTGGGACCTTGTGCAAGGGACTTCACTGCTCTGTTGCCTGATCTTTAATCTATAAAATGGGGATGATGGTTGACATCTGGTTTGCCCAGGACAATCCCCATCTGTGCCTGCCGTCCTGGTATAGTTAGTAATGGAACCCCTTTTCCTCTCAGGAGTTCTCTGGTCTCACTCTAACCTGACGAGGATTCTCCTATAGAGTGAGACTGGATGATTTGTTTCAGATAATTCATTTGACCTTTAGGGAGCCATGCATGGGTTTTGAGCAAGACAGTGCCGTGATCTCATTTAGACTTGAACAAAGGGATGGGCAAGCTTTTCATAAACCGACCATAATAAGTTATATGGTCACCCTAATGATGATGGTCTTAATAGTTCTCACCTTGTAGGGTTGTTGTGAGGATGGAATGAGATGGTCTGTGTGAATTATTAAAGCAGAGGCTGTCTCTAGAAAGCACTCAATAAAAGTTAGCTCTTCTGGGTACGCACCTAGAAGAACTGAAGGCAGAATCTTTTTAAAGAGACATTTGTACACCTTTGTTTATGGGAGCATTATTCGGAGTAGTCAAAAGGTGGAGGCAACACAAGTGTCCATGAACAGATGAAAGGATAAACAAAGTGTGGTCTACACATACAGCAGAATACTATCCAACCTTAAAAAGGGAGAGAACCCTGTCATGTGTTGCAGCATGGATGCACCTGGAGGACTTCACGCTAAGTGAAATAAGCCAGTCACCATAGATCAGATACCATGTGATTCCCCCTTACACGAGGTATCTAGGGTAATTAAATTCCTAGAGACAGGAGTAGGATGATGGGTCTTAGGGGCTTGAGGGAGAGAGAAACGGGGATTTGTTTTTTAATGGCCATAGAATTTCAGTTCTGCAAAATGAAAAAGTTGTGGAGATTGGTTGCACAACAATACGAATATACTTAACACTATTGTACACTTAAAATGATTAAGATGGTAAATTTTATGTGTATTTTACCATTTTTTAAAAATAGCTCTTCTGAAACATGCATTGCCTCATTCAAATCTTGCTCTAAATTGGTGAAGTAGGCTTCTTCATTCTCCCATTTCACAGATGAGGATTCTTCTGTAGAGTGAGGCTAGATGATTTGTTCCAGATGAGTCATTTGACCTTTACTCTAGGGCCATAGGGAGCCCTGGCTGGGTCTCCAGCAAGATGGTGGCACAATCTGATTTACACTTTAACATAGGGATGGAAAAACTTTCTGTAAAAGGCTAGATAATAAATAGTTCAGGTTTTGCAGGGTAGAAGGTCTCTGTCCTAACTACTCAACTTAATGTATAAACTACTCAACTCAGTGCATAAATGAATAGGCATGACTGTGCTCCGATAAAATGTTGTTTACTAAATGGATGGCTCGATTTGGCCCAAGACCATAATTTGCCAACCCCTGCTCATACCGGTTGGCTGTGTCCCCACCCAAATCTCATCTTGAATTGTACTCCCACAATTCCCATGTGTCATGGGAGGGACCCAGTGGGAGGTAACTGAATCACAGGGGTGGGTCTTTCTTTTGCTGTTCTTGTGATGGTGAATAAGTCCCAGGAGATCTGATGGTTTAATAAAGAGGAGTTTCCCTGCACAAGTTCTCTCTTGCCTGCAGCCATGTAAGACTTGCCTTTCATCTTCTACTATAATCATGAGGTCTTCCCCACCACATGGAACTGTGAGTCCATTAAATCTCTTTTTCTTTATAAATTACCCAGTCTCGAGTATGTCTCTATCAACAGTGTGGAAAACTACTACTCCTGCTTTGAAGAGCTCCCTGGCTGCTATCACCTTCCAGCTCTAGCATGTGGAGAACATAGTTCTAGAAGATAGGATAGTTAACTGCCTCTTCCCCACACTGTATCCCCTAAAAGTCAACCATTTCATAACCTGGAAGTGAGTAGGAGACTCCTAAGGAAGCAGCAAGTTCCCAGGGGTGCCCCATCAGTTCCAACGTTGATGCTGCCCCTTTTCCTCCCTCTCCTCATGGTTGCATTGATCGTGCGATCTCCAGAACTTTTTCGTTTTGCAAAACTGAAATTTCATGGCCATTAAGGAACAAATCTCCATGCACTCACACACTTACACTGAAAGCTCCCAAGAAGGAGGGCCCTGGCAAAGTGACCTGGAGGCCCAGCGAAGCCACGGCAGTGGTCCAGGCATGAAGGAACTGCGGTCTGTACTCCTGATGCTGGCTTGACAGCACTGTTTGTTTCAAGACTTTATTAGAATTGCATTGGGGGACCTGAAGAATTTAGAGGTGCTGTTGCCATTGCTTTCTCAGCCTAAACCTCAAAGGGCAATTAACCTGGTTATCCAGGCCTCCCTCCCTCTCCTTGTTGATTGTCGTGAACACAGGAAATGCACTATTAGGTGCATGGAATGCTATCAAGGAATTTAATTGTAATTTAAAAGGCTCTATGGAGAGGACCCCAGTGGCTGATTAATAATGCATTTGTACAGCAATAAAGACTCCAGCAGATCAGCGGAGCTCAGCCTCCAGACTTTACTTATGCGTCTGGAATCCTATGAGGTTTCTCTCTGGGGTGGCAGAGGGGTGTCTACACCAGTGTTCTCTGGCTCCAAAAACATGGAATAGGATCCTGTGAAATGTGGAATGCTGGAAATGGTCCTGTCCAGAAGGTCAAGGACATGGGGTTCTAATCGTTGGAGTTCCGGAGTTGAATCCTGGGTCTACCGACAGCTATGGAACATTGGGCATGTCACCTAAACCTCTGTGCGCCTCATTTTTCCCCATCTCTAAAATGAGTCTATCGGGTTCTCCTAAATGGAATGATGTGTAATATGTAAAAAAGTACCTGGTGCTTACAGAGTAGGTGCTGGTTCAGTACTAATTATCTTATTTACTATCCTCATCATTAAGGAAAGCATTATTTCCTTCTGGAAGGTTCAGGCCACTGAGGCTGGTTCAGGCTTGGTCCTGAAGAGCTTGAAAAAGGTCAGTTCTCATTCTCACATCTCAACCAGAAGGAAGACCTTTCAATTCTACATCCTGAATATCACTGTGGGTCCATTTCTCTCTCTTCTGCAACATCCCTGTCTTGTAGATTGTGGCAGCACATTTCTAATTTACCTGCTCATATCTGCGTCTCATACCCCCTCCTTGCCTCTCCCACACCCGCTCCCTACCTCTTCCAAGTGAATCTTCATTCTGCATCTATAGTGTGCTTCTTAAGATGTACTTGGAAGTGTGTGGCTCGTCTGCTGAAGACTTGCCAAGGACTCTCCCCATTGCAAGTCAGTGAGACCTTCAGGATTCACTGCAGTCTGGCCTACCTCCTTCTCCAGCCTTATCTCCCTTCATTCTCACCCATTCTCCCTGTTCCTGCATCCCCTTAGAGAAAGCAGACTGTAGCTGAAGGCTTCCCCACATGCTAGGCTTCCTGTCCAGACCCCTGTTCTCATGCCTGTCCCAGCAATTCATGTAGTTCCTTGGATCTGAGTTTAAACCCAGTTATCCTTTCTCAGGCAAAAGTTTTCTTTTATAGCATTTATTCCAGTTTATTAATATACGTGTATTTGTGTGTTTATTTAGCATCCCTTTTCCAAATTAAACTACAAGTTCCAGGAGGGCAGGTTCTAAATATTTTTTTTTTCACTATTTACCCCACCTGGTACTAAGTAGATACACTGGATGGATAAATAGAGGACTGAATGAGAAGATGGGTGGATATATGGAAAGATGGGTTGAGTGAATGAAAAATGGATGGGATGGGTCGATTAATGGATGGATAAAAAGATAAGTGAATTGGACAGACAGATGAAAGGATGGATAAATGGACTGGCTCAGTGAGTAGGTGGTGGATGGATGGATGGATGGATGGATGGATGGATGGATGGATGGATGGACAGATGGACTCAGTGGGTAGTGGGTGGGTGGGTGGATGGATGATGGATGGATAGATGGATGGACTGGGTGAGTGGATGGATGGATGGATCATGGATGGATGGACTGGGTGGGTGAATGGGATGGATGGATGGATGGATGGATGGATGGATGGATGGATGGATGGATGGATAGATGAATGGATGGAAGGATAGATGGACTGGGTGGGTGGATGGATGGTGATGGATGAATGGACTGGGTGCATGAGTGGGTGGATGAATGGGAGGGAGGGATGGATGGATGGATGGATGGATGGATGGATGGATGGATGGATTACAGCGGTCCAAGTCTGCAAGTGAAGAGTCCAATAAGCATCCCTTTGGGGGTAGTCTAGGCAAGAAATGACAATAGGTTCAATTAAGAAAGAAGAAAAGTTGGATTTGAAGACAATTCAGGAGGCAAATTTGGCAGAACTTGGCAGTCTATTGGCTGTAGAGATGAGGCTGGGGAGAAATCGAAGAAGATACCTGGATTTTTCATTAAAGGAACTGATTGGTGTTGCTATCACTGACTGAAATGGAGAAATTACCACATCTAGAAAATTAGCGGATGACTGCCGTACCTCACTGTCACCCTATTGTGAGATCACTTAAACTCCTCAACTTACTTTGCAAAAGCTGATGGAAGTGGGAGAAATGGAGAAGGATGGAGTCCAGCTCCAGTGGTGCTGTTGAAACAGAAATAACAGCTTTGCAAAAGTCCTAAAGTTGCCATGCACTTGGCATGACTAAGAGCCAAAAGGCGGAAGGGATAGCTGAAGTTTAGTTAGCAATAAGAAGCATAGATGCTGAAGACAAAGAGGAAGACAGGGGTCTGTTCATGCAGGATCTTCTAGGCCATGAAAGAGAATTTAGGATTTTCCCTTATTGGGGTCCGACAGCATCACAAAACCTGATTTTTCTAAGACAGAGATCCTGGGTCCAAAGACAGCTGCCAGTCCGCTTTTGTTAAAACATTACCACGCCCATTCTTTTATGTATCATCTGTGGCTACTTTCCAACCTCAAGGGCAGAGCTGAGTGGTTGCTACAGAGCCTGTGCACCTCCAAAAGCCTAAACTATTAGGTTGGTGCAAAAGTAATTTCAGTTTTGGCCATCACTTTCAATAGCAAAAACTTTTGTATAGCAGTTACTTTTGTACCAACCTAATATTTATAGTCTAACTCTTTTCAGAAGAAGTTTGCTGACTCCTGTTCTAAGACAAAAGCTAAAAATTCCTCCCTGCTATTTCCTGGGTATATTTGAACACTTTACAAATTTGACATTGTCTTCAAAAAGGATTAATGGGCCGGGCGCAGTGACTCATGCCTGTAATCCCAGCACTTTGGGAGGCTGAGGCGGGTGGATCACGAGGTCAGGAGATCGAGACCATCCTGGCTAACACAGTGAAACCCCGTCTCTACTAAAAATACAAAAAAATTAGCCGGGCGTGGTGGCGGGCGCCTGTAGTCCCAGTTACTCTGTAGGCTGAGGCAGGAGAATGGTGTGAACCTGGGAGGCGGAGCTTGCAGTGAGCTGAGATCGCGCCACTGCACTCCAGCCTGGGAGACAGAGCAAGACTCCATCTCAAAAAAAAAAAGATTAATGGGAATAAATTACAGATTTAACAAAGAATAACTACAACTTGTTTCTCCAGGGTTTCAGTTGACTTTTAGGGATGGGGTGGATGAATATAAAGGCCAGGGGAAACAGTGCTCTGACTTCAGCTCATGATAAAAATCCCCCAGCCTGTGTGCCAGATACACCTGCCCTCACCGGAAGGATGCTAAGTGAAGGTGGAATGGCCTGACATATACCACATGCTCTGCAAATGATTGTTGAATGGCTAATGCATGAACAATGACCTTCGGAAGGATTTGGAACCGGCCTCACACCTGGACCATTTTAATACTGACTTGGAAATAAGGACAGACACTTACCAGCCTGTTACTGACTTACCCGGGCTCTCAGCTAACTTGCCTGGAATGGACTGAACACCCAGTGTCATCCAAGTGACCCGAGAGGAACCCCTGCATTTGGCCAGCAGATGGCATGCAGCAATGATATCCCATGGTCTCCCAGGGAGCGGAACTAGGCCCAGATGAATATTGGAGCATCCTGTAGAAACACTGGTAAGAAATGCTGATGAATCCGTCTCCGGATTCTAATTACACTGCTGTGTCTCTCAGGAAGGAGAAGACCTCTTGCCACAGGCACACTTCACTAA
Organism: Macaca thibetana thibetana; assembly: GCF_024542745.1. Lineage (NCBI taxonomy): Eukaryota > Metazoa > Chordata > Mammalia > Primates > Cercopithecidae > Macaca > Macaca thibetana. The sequence continues at coordinate 58,747,715 of NC_065597.1, read as the reverse complement.
TCTGAAACCCGACACAGAGTCGGTTTAATTACATGTGCACTTCCTGGAGTCATGAGAAAGGTTCTGAAAAAACCAGTTCACTGCCTGTCAGGACGAAGGGCATTGATCTTAAACCTCCAACCGGTATCATCAACCAAGACACATTGCTGAGCGTGGAAAGGCAGAGGAGAGGGCAGGAGTCACCCCAAGGGAGGCCACCTTGTGGGGTAATAAAAGTCCATTTGGAAAAAAAAAATTAATAATTTATCTAAAGTATCTTTGAACTTCTTCCTGGAATGAGAATGGGGAAAAAATACTGAAAAACACAAATCTCATTCTGGAGCCCTTCAAATAATAATAATGTAGTAATTGGGATTGTAAGTTGAATACCATTATTTCCGCTTTATGGACGTTAAAGTTTGAGAAGCACCAAACTTCGTATATTACACATCCTTACAATCTTTGATCTTTTAAATCCCCAAACAAGACTCACCTGAACATTGTTCTTTACCTTACTTTCTGCATTGAACAGCCGCTTAAATGCCAATGATACCTCAGTCAAGCCTCTCTTCAGAATTTCAGAATTCTATACTCAATTGCTAAGTAGATATTATGGATTGCATTATGTCCCCAAAAATCAATTGAATTCCTAAGCTCTAGGACTTGTGAATGTGGCCTTATTTGGAAATAGGGTCTTTGCAGATTATCAAGTTAAAATGAGGTCATTAGAGTGTGCCCTAATCCAACATGACTGTGTCCGTATAAAAAGAGGACTTTCAGACCCAGAGATAGACATGCACACTGGAAGAATGCCAAGGGAACATGGAGGTAGAGACAGATGATGCATCTCAAGGCCAAGGAACATGAATTACCAGCAATCCCCCAGGAGCCAGAGGGAAGGCATGGAATAGATCCTTCCTTCTCAGCCCTCAGAAGAAACTAACCCTGCCAACGCCTTGCTCTTGAACCTCCAGCCTCCGGCACTATGAGACAGTAAGTTTCTGCTGTTTAAGCCCCCCAGCTGTGTGACTTTTTAGGGCAGCCCCAGGAAACTATAATGGGCATCACCAGTCACATGTCCCACTGAGGTCACAATCCCACATCAGCTTTTCAACACTCTCCCCTCAACCAAGTCCAGCCTTTTTTTTTTTTTTTTGGTACTCTCCATTTCAGTTGTGATATTGACACTCCTTAATCCCTCTAACAAAAAAATTCAGGTGTCTTCTTTGATTCCTGATAGCCATTTAGACTTGTAAATGAAGAAGAGGTGGTAAGACCGTATGCATGCTCACTTTCACTCTTGGCATGGAGACTGAAGCCAGCAAGATGCCAGGCCCAGGCTAGACGCTTGAATTTTATGAATCAGTTGCTAATAATTAAAAATCAGATACTTGTATTTAAATTTCAAGATCTCCAGCTTCCCTCAAGATAAATGGAAAGATCTGGCAACCTTAAGCCTTCAGGGCCACACATGACCAAGCTGATCTGTTGATGAAAGAGGTATCTCCAGACCAGCCTGGCCAATGAAAATACAAAAATTAGCTGGGCGTGGTGGCGCGTGCCTGTAGTCCCAGCTACTTAGGAGGCTGAGGCAGGAGAATCACTTGAACCTGGGAGGCAGAGGTTGCACCACTGCACTCCAGCCTGGGTGACAGAGCGAGACTCTGTCTCAAAAAAAAAAAAGCATCTCCATTGGATGGGACACAGATTTGCTTATTCCTGATCTGTGAAACTCGCTGCAGTCTCACACCAGGCCTTCCTCACTCGTGAGGTTACCTGCCTGATGTCTGCACTTTAAAACCTAATCACAACAGTGGACAGGATCACAGACGGGTTCTAGCACTTTGGGTAAAGCACATAGGGCATGAAAAGGAATGGAGATTTTCCCTTACTGAGGTCCAACAGCATCACAGAACCTGATTTCTCTAACACAGGGACCCAGAAACAAGATTCTAGAATTCCAGGATAAGGAGAAATTAAACCATCCCATCATCCAGTGTTTCATGTCAGACTGTCCCCCACTGTTTTATGGCTTGGATCACCCTTTTTCTCCACAAGTACAGTCTCTGATTAAGAAAATAACAATAAGACCAGACACGGTGGCTCATGCCTGTAATCCCAGCACTTTGGGAGGCCAAGGCAGGCGGATCCCTTGAGGTCAGGAATTTGAGACCAGCCTGGCCAACATGGGGAAACCCCATCTCTACTAAAAATGGAAAAATCAGCCAGGCGTGGTGGCGCATGCCTGTAGTCCCAGCTACTCGGGAGGCTGAGGCATGAGAATTGCTTGAACCCGGGATATACAGTTGCAGTGAGCAGCAGTTGTGCCACTGTACCCCAGCCTGGGCTACAGAGCAAGACTCTGTCTCAATAATAATAATAATAATAATAATAATAATAATAATGATTAAACAATAGAGAGCGATATGTGTGCTTAAAAGGCTAGGGATGGTTGCACTTAGAAACTGGATGTGGACTAAAGCTATTACTTGGAGGACACTCAAGGTGCACATTTACCAACACGTCGGATTTTCTGTAAACAGATGCAGGCACTAGGCAAACGTTTTTTAAGCCAGAAAGCTATATCAAGAGAGACACAGTCCTTAAAGGAACTGCAAAGAAAGCATTTGTCATAATTCCCCACTCAGTATTCTGAATGCATAATTTCTACCGTGACTCAGCGCGTCTTTGGGGACTGAGAAACAAACAGTCCCTTTCGTGTGTGTAAGAAATACTGAGAGGCATTGAGACGGGGCCCTTCGAGTTTGGAGTCTGCCACTGCCTCTTTCCAGCTGTGTGACCTTTGGCCAGGTTAGCTGACCTCTCTGAACCCCATTTGTAAATGGGGATACTGGTATGTCCTTTTGCAGGATGGGTGGGAGGTCTGGAAAGAAGAGCTCAACCAGCACCATGCTCAGCACATAGTAGGTCTCCAAAAAATAAACCTGATGATAATGATGATGATTTGGCTGTTAGTGGTTCCAGGCCACTTTCAACACATCTAAACTTGCGTATGACTTGAGTAGCTTTGTCTGACTTCTCTGAGATAAGGGAGCTTTGCCGTCTGAAATCTAGAACTACGTTTAATCAGGAATCAGTAACCTCCATTCCCAAACTGAATTGGAACAAGCTACTTTTCACACTAAAACGAAGCAAGGAATAAAATAAAGCAAGATGACTCCCCCCCTCCTTTTTTTTTTTTTTTTTTTTCAGGAAGTTTTCCCATTTTCTCGTAATGAGAGATCATTAAAACAACTAGGAGACAAATGGCACCAAATTAATAAAAATGTAGATCACATGATCCTCCGTTACCTATTTTGCTCAATTGCAGTTGAGGAATGCATTGATTAAACTGCCAGCAAACCATTATGGTCGTATTCATTACTATAGCATAATCTATTTTATTATGATAGGATAATAACTAACACAGTCTTGCAGACAGGCGTTTCTCTGTGGGCTAAGTAATCATTTACTGTGGATCTGCACCAAAGAGTGCTGGGTTCATTTTGCTCAGGGTAGACTTGAAGCTTAGGGTTGGAGACAAGATGGTTTATTTATTTATTTATTTGTATCACGTGGCTTAGTTTGCTGGATTCCCACGTGGGGAGGGGTCTTCGAGTGCTGCTGTGAAATCTGTAATGATCCCCGAGAGATTTTAGAAATGTCAAAAAAAAAAAAAAAGTGGTCAATGAGCTGTTATTTTTTTGCTGTTTTTATCTACTCTCTACCCACTAGCTGATTTGATTGATTTCTTATGTGCTTATTTACCCCCGAGGCTTATTTATTTCTTAGGCATTTATTCATTATTCATTAGGCAAACAGGTGATAGCCGTGCAGAAGTTAGTGTCTCAAGACGTAGCATTGATCAGAGCCTCATTGGAAAGGCAAAGACGTAACTGGACAGTTAAGCAGGGCTAAACGGAGGCCCAGAGATTTGCAAGAGCTGAAATGGAGGGATGGTTTTGCCACTTGGGAGTGAAAAATCTAGAGCTGGAAGTGGTGATGACTTGGGTGCAGAAGGCAGGCTTTCTGCAATTGAATCCAGGCTCTGTCACTCACAAGCTAGGCATTCTTGGGCAAATCACTGCGTTCCTCCAGTCTCAGGTTTTTCCTCTGCAAAATGGGGGTGGCAGCAGTACCCACCTCACTGTCGACACAGGTACCAGTTATGAGAATCACTCAATAAGCGTGTCTTTGGTCCGGTCTTCTTGAATCCTTCAGTATGGAGGAGCCATGTCATTAGCATCCTTTGCTTGGCTCATGAGGAAACTAGGACTTAGGGGAGAGCAAGTAACTTTGCCTGAAGTGACCCAGCCACGCAAAATCAGAGCCCAGATGTGAAGCCGAGTCTGCTGCACCCCTAAGCACATGCGCTTAACCAGGATGAAGTTGGCATTTCATTCACTGGTGGTATTTATAGCAAGGGTCACAAAATACCCCAAGGGGCCAGGCAGGATGTCAGTGCCTGGAGTACGCAGGTAGAAGCTGCCACTGACTTAGCTCCACAATAGTCTAAAGCCCCAGGCTCCCTTGCCTTGAGAACTGCAGGCCCAGGCTTGCTTGCTCTTCCATTTATTATTCTTTTTGTGAGAAATCTGAGTTTAATCTGGAATCTCTTGATTTAACTGACAACTATTTTAATTTAAAACAAAGCAGCAAAACAGAGTGTGAGCCCCAGAAAAGCCGTCTGCAGGCTGGGCAGGCCCAGGAGCTGGCAGCCTGCAAGCTCCGCTTTGAAGCAGGGTGTATCTGCAGACCACTTAGTATGCGCAGAGCCCTGCACCACACCTTCCTACTTAAATTTCTGCTCTGAGGACTCTTGCTCGCTCCTGCAGACAGAAGTCTTCTCCGTCACTAGCTTGCAGCGGGAAACTGGGCTGCTTCCTTTCCAGGCCCTCCTTTTGCTTTGCTCAGCACCAGCATCCATCACTCACTGTGTTCAAGCAGGATGGGCAGTGGCTGGCCCGCAATGAAAGTTGTCTTCTGGTGCCACCACCCATTTTCTGAGTGTTTTGAGGCTGGGCATGAGTTTGCCTTGAGGTCTCCTTGAAGCAGGCAGGGGATGCTTCTCATCAAGTTGCTTTCGGTTGTCATTTTTCCCATGGGGTTGGGGAGAGGCTTGTTGGAAAGTTCTGGTGCCTCCATAATCTACCCTATTTGATGTCAACATGCATGTATTAAATGGCCCCTCTTTGTATGTGGCAGGTGAAGGGAAGGTGCCCCCTGAAGAGCAGAGGAGACAAGTCCTGATAGTATATGTCAGAGAGTGATATGGTGGAGGCATTAACAAAATGTGACACCAAAGAGGAAGAATGATGCCCAAAGGGGGCAATCAGTGAAAACGTCATAGTCTTTGAGATAAGTAAGTAGGCAACGATACAGTTTCACCAGGTCAAGAAGGACAGTCCAAATAGAGAGCACAGTACCACCATCACCACCACTGCTAACATTACCACCAACACCATGACGAAGGCCACCACCTCGTATTGTTGCCATCTTCATTACTACCACCATTGCCAACACCACTATCACCTCTACCACTGCCGCTCCCATTAGAACCACCGTCACCACCACCTTATTCTCTCTCACCACCATCCTGTTATCTCCATCACCACCACTGTCATTGCCTCCCCAATCATCACAGCTATCATCATCACCTCCAGCACCATCACTACCAACACCACCACCATCTTCATCATCATCAATCAGTCAATAATCAGCATTACAGAGGACATACCAGAAAGCCCTTTACAAGTTTCATCGGAGTTGAGATTCAGAATTTTTTGACATGGGATATATATACACATATATATGTGTATATATATGTGTGTGTGTATATGTGTGTATGTATGTATATATGTGTATATATGTGTGTCTATGTGTGTATATATGTGTATGTATGTGTGTATATATGTATGTGTATGTATGTGTGTGTATATGTGTGTATATGTGTATGTATGTATATGTATATATGTATATGTATATATGTGTGTGTATATATGTACATGTACACACACACACAGATACACACAGTCATGCACTGTATGTTTCAGTGTTTCAGTCAACAATGGACTGCATATACAGTGGTGGTCCCGTAAGATTGTAATGGGGCTGAAAAATTCCTGTTGACTAGAGACATTGTAGTCATAACATCATAGTTTATTATTTTATAAATTGAGTGTAGCCTAAGTGTACAGTGTTTATAAAGTCTCCAGTAATGTACAGTAATGTCCTACACCTTCATATTCACTCACCACTTACTCACTGACTCACCCAGAGCAACTACCAGTTCTGCAAGCTCCATTCATGATAAATGTCTTACATAGGTGTATCATTTTCATCTTTTATACCATATTTTTACTGTACCTTTTCTATGTTTAGATATGCTTAGATGCACGAATACTTAAAACTGTGTTAAAGTTGCCTACAGTATTGCGTACAGCAACATGCTGTCCAGATTTGTAGCCTAGGAGCATGTAACCTAGGGGTGTGGTAAGCCATCCCATCTAGGTTTATGTAAGTGCGCTCTGTGATAAGTCTCACAATAACAAAATCTCCTAACAATCCACTCCTCAGAATGTATCCTGTCGTTGTGATGCATGACTATACTCTCATTTAAAGGTAAGGAAATTGAGGCTCAGAGAAATGAAGGCATTTACGAAGGTCACACAGTTCATTGATGTGGCCCCAAATGCCAAGCCAGGTACCTGACTCCAGACCCAACACTGTTATCCACCGCACCCAACTGCCTGCGGGGAGAAAGGCTCTGTAGGACATGTGAAGGGCTTAGGACACTCTGGCACATGGTCAATGCTCAACAAATTGTTAGATAGTGCTGCTTACTTCAGAAGAATGATAGTGATTATTGCCTAACCAAAGGATTTCTGTATTCAAATACATTTAGGAAATGGTGGATTAAACAAATGCGAAACAAGTTTGTATTTGACTGCAGACCTTGTGAGAGCCTTTCAGGGGCAAATGCACATTGGAAATCTCCAAGAAGCAATGCATGAACTGTTTCCTTCTGAGAATATTCCAGACTAGAGTTCCTTGAGAGGCACAGCTCACGAGACAAATGATCAAGAGCGTCGAAGTGGGGTTCTGTTAGCTCAGGGTTTTTCAACCGTGGTCCTATTAACACTTTGGGCTGGATCATTCTTTATTGTCAGGTGCTATCCTGTGCCCCTTGGATGCCTTTGGCCTCGACTTACTAGGTGCCAGTAGTACAGGTCATCCAGTTGTGGCCATGAAAAATGTCTCCAGATATTGATAAATGTATCTGGGGAGCTATATCACTTCCAGTTGAGGGCCACTGAGTTAGCTTTTTTAAAAGCATAGAGAAGAGAATAAACCTACAATCCCTACATTTAAGGGACCAGAGGATGAAAGAAAAGGTCAACACGGAGCCAAGGGAAGTGATGAAAGGTGCTCAGATGACCTAGGAAGGGCAGGACTGGGGCTGCCAAAAGAGCAGGGCATTCCAAAAAGAGGAGGCGGCCTCCAGCTGTCAGAAGCGCTGGAAGAAAAATGGAGAATGGGTGAAGACAAGCCTTTGGATTTTCTCATCAGCTTCCTTTGGAAAACAACTCTAGTTGACTGACAGATAGCAGGCAGATTTCAGGATGCAGAGCAGGACCATCTACTGCTCACGGAAGGCTTAGAGTGGTCAATACCAGGAAATGCTGGTAAAATGGAGACATCTGAACTAGCCCAGGAAGGATGGAGGCCAGTGTGGTGGACAGGCAGCAATGCAAGGGAGGAAGTGAATCAGTCAAGCTTCAGAAGAGGAGGCGGACAGGGACAGGATCAAGAGCATGATCCTGTGATCATGGGAAGGACGGCTGGGCACATTCTTCCCACAGCCCTGGTGGGTTTGGCTCTCTGTTTTAGTTCCCTAGGGCCACCTTAACAGATCGCCTCAACCATGGTGACTTAAAACAACATGAATTTATTCTCTCATCCTGGAGAATGAGAGTTCTGGAGATCAGAAGGTCACGCCCAAGGCATCAGCAGGGTTGGTTTGTTCTAGAGAGTCTAGAGGAGCATCCATGCCTCTCTCCTAGGTTCCCGTCGCTGCTGGCATTCCTTGGTGTTTCTTGGCTTGTAGATGTACCAGTGCAGTTCCTGCCTCCATCAGCACGTGACCTTCCTGCGTGTCTTCACGTGGCCTTAGGAGAAGATGAGTCATTGGATTTCTAACCCATTCTAACCCAGTATGAACTCATGTTAATTTTACTAATTATATCTGCAGATACTGTATTTCCAAATAAGATCACATTCTGAGATTCTGCGTGGACGTGATTTTTGAGGGATGCGGTTTAACCCAGTACACTCACATACAGATTATTTTTTTTACAAATGTGGATTAGTAACTTTTAAAATCGGGATATTGCCCATAAGAATCAGTATTTCTGGAGTCTTCTGGAAAACCAGGAGATTGAGCAAGTTGGAATGCATTCCCCATGGTAAAATGATTGATGCTGAGAATGGATCACCTCTGTTAGGGTGAATGGGCTTGTTGTCATTCGCCTCGGCCCCCCTCCCCAGCCTACTTCTCTCATTGACCTTACATGGGCAGCCCAGTGTGGTCTGGAATTTGAGATCCCAGCATAAGCACTTCCTCCATGGGGCCTAGCCTAGCACTTGGAGCAGACTCCATACTCTCTGGTTTCCTCGTGGTCTGATAGAGATCAGAGGCATCACCTCCTCTCAGATGTTCTTTGTGATCTAGGTGTAACTACAGTCACATTCATCTGGTCCACATAAGCCCACAGCTGGGGTCACATGCACAGGAGGATGGAGGTAAACCAGCCCTCACACGGACATGTGGGCCAGGACTGGCCCAGGCTAGAGTTCTGGAGGCATTTTGCACATTTTTTGCATGTCAGTTCTGGAATCTCGCCTTGGAAGGGCATGGTGCCAGAGGCGAATGACACTAACTTGAGAAATCAAACAGATCTGTACAAAAATTAGCCAGACTTGGTGGCATGCACTGGTAGTCCCAGCTACTTGCGAGGCTGAGACAGGAGAATTGCTTGAGCCTGGGAGGTGGAGGCTGCAGTGAGCCGAGACTGCGCCACTGCACTCCAGCCTGCGCAAAAGAGCGAGACTCTGTCTCAAAAAAATTAATAAAAGTAAAGCAAACAGATCTGGATTTGAATCTAACTCTAGCTGTGTGGCCTGAGACATATGCCTTAACCTCTGTGAGTCATACGTAGTTTTCTCATCCTTAGAATGAAGATACAATCTACTCTGCCCAAGGGTTTTTTGGGCCAGGTGTATAAAATGCCAGGTGTGAGGTGGGCCCTTAGTAAGTAGCAATCATGTAAAAATGATTGTTGTTCCTATTGTCAGATGAGTTCCAGCCACCAGATAGGCAGTTGTCACACACAGGTCAAGAGGAGCAAAATGGATGGAGAGAAGGGGAGATGAAGCAGCCTCCAATCAGAAGCCTTCTCCAATCACAAGCCTCCTCCAATCACAAGCCTCGCTGATGAGGACATGGGACTTCTAAGTATCCTATTGGCTGCTTGAGACAGGACATACTCTAAACAGCAGTCACCTCCTCCCCTCAGCCCCCAACCCCACCACCGTTCTGTGCTCATTCTTTAGGCACCACTCAGTGTTTAGGTGACACCTTATTAAACAAGGTTTGCCTGTGACCAGGCAAGTCACAATGAAGTCAGGAATTAAGATATAGCTTCCTGCATCGCCTAATTGGATTACAAGGATCATATGAATGCTGTGTTGACTATGAAGTGTGCAGGGGATTATTCAGTAATGACTTTCTTCTGTCGTCCTTCACTAATCCTGTCAATCGGGAATGACTTTAGGAGAGAATCCCACTGGAAGGAGCTATCTTTCTCGTTTACAGCTGGGTTTCCCCGGGGGCTGGAGAAACAGGGTCACTGTAGCTCACTTATTGGCCAGTGAAGACAGCCACCATGTCTAAGCAATGACTTGATTCCTCATCACTGGTCTGGGTTCCTGATCCAAACCTGCAGTAGTCGATGGACATTTCTACCTTGAGGTTCCACAGGCATCTAAGGGTCTGAAAAATAACCTGCCATCCTTCTGCCTCCAAAATCTGCTGAACTTTTTTCCTAGGTGAATAACCCTGTCATTTCTCAACTTGCCCACACCAAAAATCCAAGAGTCTCTGTTATTTCTACTCCCTTAAATCCACAAAGTCGCTGTCATTTCTGGGTCCTAAATGCCTTGTATCCATCTCTTCCTCCCCAACCATCCTGCTCTGTCCTTTAGACATGTATTGTCTCTGTCTGGTAGTATTACGGTCACTTCCCAACTCTTTCTCCTGCCCCATTTCTTCCTCTGTCTTCTCTTCCAAAACAAAAAACCTGGCTTCCAGAGTGAGCTTTAAAAAATGTTCTTCTCCTCACATCGCTCCCCTGATGAAAACCCTCATCAAACAGGGAAATACATTGCAACTTGAGTCTCTTCTACCTTCCCGGGCCACAGCAGACATTGCTAATCAATCACTGCATTGCTTCCTGCAAGGCAGGATTTGGACTCAGCTTTGCTATGAATTCATTGGGTTGACGAGATGAGAACTATTTGACATCTCAGGATCCTTCCTCACCTGCCCTCTGCCTGCCAGCCTTGTCCCTGCTGCTCCTCCTCCCTTATCTGCATCATAGAATTCACCTCCCAGCTGTCCTGGGCTCAGGGGAGTTCTGAGTGATTCATACCACCACGCCTTTGCACATGCAGTTCCCTCTGCCTGGAATGCCCTTCCCCACGTGCGTCTGCCTGGAAACTTTTACTTTACTCAAGTGCCATCTTGTCCATGAAGCCCTGAGATTTAGGTATTTTTCTCCAAGCCCCCATTGCCCCGTGCCCAGGCGTTCATTTTAGCAAGCACCCCTGTGCACCGAGATTGTTGGTTAGCATGTCTAGGACAGAGATAAGGCTTGTGCATCTTCACACTCCTGGTACCTGCCGTGGCTCCACTATGCTCAGTAGCTGTTTGTAAACAGTCAAATGGGTGATGGAATAGATCGCATCTGTCTTACTGAATGCTTACTTTATGCCAGACACCAGGCTGAGCACTCTGTCTGCATCATTGTATCCTAGCCTCACAATCTCTTTATAAGGTAGGCATGGGAGTTTTTTTGCACATGTGGAAACTGAGGCTCAAAGCAATGAAGTCATTTGCTGAAGGCCACACAGTGATGGACCCAGGTCTATCTAAAGTAGTGTTTTATTTTTTCCATGGACATTTGGCAATATCTGGAAACTTTATTTTTATTTTTTGAGACGGGGTTTCACCCTGTTATCCAGGCTGGAGTGCAGTGGTGTGATCTCGGCTCACTGCAACCTCTGCCTCCTGGGCTCAAGCCGTCCTCCCACTTCAGCCTCCCAAGTAGCTGACACTACAGGCGCCCACCACCACACCTGGCTAATTTTTATATTTTAGTAGAGACAGGGTTTCACCATGTTGACCAGGCTGGTCTCAAAGCCCTCACCTCAGGTGATCTGCCCGCCTCAGCCTCCCAAAGTGCTGGGATTATACATGTGAGCCACTGTGCCTGGCCTGGAAACATTTTTAATGGTCACAACTCTGGAAAGGATGCTCCTGGCATTTAGTGGATTGAGTCCAGAGATGCTCCTGGGCACCGCACAATGCACAGGACACCTTGCCGTCACCCCAATAGAGAATTATCCAGCCCATAGTGCTAGCAGTGCTATAGTACCAGGGTACAATGGCCCTGAGGCTTTGCACATAATGGTGGCCTTGAATGTCCCTACGGTGTGTGGCTCTGTAACTGCTGCTGGTGTTTCATTGGTTTCAGTTGCTCAGAGTCACAAGCTGCACAAATACATTCAGAAGGTGCTGCCCTCCCTTTGGTTATGTCAAGAATGGCGGAGAGAATAGGGACATGGGTCCAGATATACCTTCTACTAAATCTTGGGACTTCATCATTGAACCATAACAGCCACCAAGGATGATAGTTCTCAGTGCAAGCCATCTCCCCAATTCCGTCCATCCTGGAGGGGGTCCCCTTCAAACCCACTACCTCATGCAAATTTCCAGCAGCTGAAATGAATACATGCAGAGTTTTTTTTAAGTTTTTGCAGATGTTCTTAGGGGTAAGGTAAATATGTACTTTACGAAAATCCAAAGAAGCCACGTGAAGTCCACAGAGGGTTAACAGCACCCAATTTATTTTCATCAAGAAATTTGAACTTTGGTCGTAGAATGCAACTTAGCTGCAATTCTACATTATTTATTATTCATGGGGCATTGTAACTTACCACAGTCTCTGAGTAATCTTTTTAAGCCTGCCAAAAGAACCGGTGTTAATTGCTTACACTGGAACATATTTGCTGTTGGAAATGTCACACCATAATTATATCCCATTTCGCTGTCTGACAAGTAATATACTAAAAGAAAATTGGGTTTTTTTTTCCTTCTTCTTCTTGTGATGTGTAAAACCATTCCCGAAACCCTTCAAGCAGCACGCAGGTGGCACGTCTCTGGACTTGTCAAGAAGTTAAGCAGGAAACTTTCTGGGCTTGCTGGTGGTAATACAAGCCAGACAAGCAGGGTCTGCTTGCTGGACTTTGTAACCTGAGCTCATGCTCAGAAAGCCCCACATTAGATTTTATGCTCTGCTTTCACCATCTTGACACTCTTAATATTGTTTGAACAAGGGGCCTGGCCTTGCATTTTCATCTGTAGTGAGCCCTGCAGATTATGGAGTGGGTCCTAAAAAGGAGGAGGAAGGGTTGGGGGAGACATCGCCCATGGAGACTGGGATTAAAGAGCAGGGAACAGTTGACGTTTAAGGACATGATGAGAATTTCAGAGACACAGACCAATTATAAATGAGAAAGTGTGTGTGTGTGTGTATGTATGTGTAATAAGAATTGGTGGCTTATGAGGTCACGCAGGACAAAATGTCTAATGAGATGACTCTTCCTGGAAGACAAGTACTATATTTGGTAGGCTGAGCGTCTGTTAAACCAGAGATTGGTAAACGATAGCCCACAAGCCAAATCCAGCTCACCACCTGTTGTGTAAGTTAAATTTTATTGGAACACAGCCACACCCATTTGTTTTGGTCTTATCTGTGGCTGCCTTCTCTCTACAATGGCAGAGTTGAGTAGTTGCAACAGAGAACCATATGACCCGCAAAGCCCAAAGTGTTTACTTTGTGTCCCCCTTATAGAAAAGAAAATGTTTCAGATTCCTGTCTTAAAGTCTAGGGAGAGCCTCATGCACCTGGCTACAAGAGAGGCTGAGAAGTGTTGAAGAAGCATTGACAAGTGTCACATTCTCATCTGTAATTGTGTATAACAGAGGGGAGAATGGATTTTGGTGGATGGTTAGCTGTCTCTGGCATACCCATTTTGCAGATTTGGAAGCTGAGGAGGCTTCAAGAGGTGAAGCCATTTACCCAAGACCACAGATCAAATAAGTGACAGAGCCAGGACACAGAGGGAAGCCTGACTGGAGAGTATAAAGCATGTGCTTTCTAAATTGTGATAGCTTCCCTGCATCCACTAACAAGCGGACGTATACTGAGTAATCTTTTGCACAGATACACTGATAAGACTGCAAAATAAGATTGCGAAAGAAAACAAGCCAAATCACAGATGGCTCTTGCTCCCAAAGGGTGATTAGGCATGCGCGTGCCTGGTCTTCATAGAAGGCAGATGCTGCTCAAAGTGTATGTTGGGTCATTCATGTGTCCATGTAAGAAATGTATGGAAAGTTTAGGCTTTCTAAATGGTTCACCTTCACCCATCTCAGTGCCTTGCTTCTCCTCCTGTCCCTGTCTTTTCGCTGATAGAATGTGATCAACAGTGAGAACATCTGTACAACAGCTCCTAGATGGCAAATATACCACAGCCTTCTATTAAAATATGTCAGGGAAACCCTCCTCAGTATTTCCTTTACATTTTCCACTTTGGGAAATTGAAGCTCAAAGGTTCTCGTAGCTTCTCTCGATAACAGAGCTAGTGAGGGCTGGTCCTAGAGTTTGAACCCAAGCCTTTCTGCCTTCGTTGCCTAGGTATAGAATCACTGTATTAGGGCAACATCAGCTGCTGTAACAATCAAACCTAGCAATGTTTGTTTGCAGTGAGGTCACACAGGGCAAAATGTCTAATCAGATAACTCTTTCTGGAAGGCTAGTACTATATTTGGTAGACTGAGCTTCTCTTAAAGCAGAGATTGGTAAACTATAGCCTGTGGGCTGAATCCAGCCCACCACCTGTTTCGTAAGTCAAATTTTATTGGAACACAGCCACCGGTGTATAATGCCACTAACGTGAAGGTGGTTGATGTCTTCATCCTCTGCCATCCAAAATAGATGTTCCTGATTGACTCCCCTCCATGTTGTAATTCAGGGATCCAGGCCCTTTCCGTCTGACTCCACTATCTTCACTATCTTCACCACACAGCATCCAAGGTCACTGTGCTCTTCTGCACCCAGACAGTGGAGAGGGAAATAGCACAGAGAAGCATGCGCAGGTGTCCATGGGCAAACCTAGAAGTTGTGTGCATCACATTTCTATTTTACTGGCTAAAGCACAGCCGCTTGGCAAGACCTGACTGCAAACGATACGAAGTAGGTTGTAGTGAGTGCCATGGATAAAGCAGACATGGGTTTGACCAAGAGCCTCGACCACTCTGATTGCCCTACTACTCTGCCCAGAGTTGCTTCCCTTTCCTTTGGGTTCTTTCCAGCCCTCTGGCCCCTGTGAAATACATGTGACCACATGGCTCTGTTCCTGCAAAAGGGTCACCTTCCCCGATGCTGGGAACACATCTCCAGGAAGCATTCCTCTGAGTGCGACTGTGCGTCTGACAGGGATACGGGGCACAGCGGGAGGCAAGGTTTGTAATTTAGTTGTTATTGGCTGACAGGTTAGTCTTAGAATATGTTCCCTGCAATTCAAGGCTTGCACGAAAGAGACAGAGAGAGGCACTTAACAAATGTCAGCCTTTTTTTTTTTTTTTTCCCTGGCTCAGCTGCCTCACACTGACCCTGAAGCGTTTGAGGAGTGTCTCTGTGCGAGTCCATCAGCGCCTAGTCCCACCCACCCTTGGTGTTCTCGATTCCTCTTCCCCGTGAGGTTTCCCTGAGTGTGGTTCACGAAGAACAGCCGTCACAGTTGCCAGAGGGGACCCTGAAAATACTGAAATACTGCCAGGTGGTGATCTGGAGGGAGAGTGCAGGATTCTGTGTTTTATTTTTATTTTTCTTGAGACAGAGTCTTGCTCTGTCAGCCAGGCTGGAGTGCTATGGCATGATCTCGGCTCACTGCAATCTCTGCCTCCCGGGTTCAATTGATTCTCATGCCTCAGCCTCCCAAGTAGCTGGGATTATGGGTGTACACCACTGTGCCCATCTAATTTTTATATTTTTAGTAGAGATGGGGTTTCATCATGTTGGCCAGGCTGATCTCGAACTGGTGACGTCAAGTGACCCACCTGCCATCACCTCCCAAAGTGCTGGGATTACAGGCGTGAGCCACTGTGCCCGGCCCAGATCCTGCATTTTAATACACTCCCCAGACAATCTTTTTCAGGATCATGGGTTTCAAGCAGTTTCTCAACCTCAGCACTTGACATTTTGAACCAGATAATCCCTTCTGTGGGGGCCATCCCATGTGTGGTAGGATGTTTAGCGGCATCCCTGGCTTCTACCTCCTTAGATGCCAGTAGCAGTCTTTCTTCCAGTTGTGACAAACAAAAATGTCTCCAGACATTGCCAGATGTCCTCAGGGAGACCAAATTTTCCCTGGTCAAGAAGTGCTGGCTTAGGGCATAACTTAGTATGTTTCTGTGGCATAAAATATAAATGTTCTTCTAGGACCCTTGTTCTCTCCAGTACTAACTCCCAGGTATCTGGGTGGGGTCCTGGGACTCAGTCTCCCTCAGAGGGACATGAGTGGAAATGATGGTTACTTCCTGGCCAAGCCAGTTGACGGGGCGTGAATTCGTCATGCCAATCACTGTCCCCTCTGTGCACTGCAAGAGAAGGGTGCTGAGGAGTGGGATTGTGGAATTGAAGCAATATGGATCCTCAAGTCACCTCTTGGGAGGACGGCCCTGTAGGAGAGCTGCTCAAGCTGCATAGAAGAAGGAAATAAGCCTTTGTTGTGTTCAAGCCACTGATTCGGGGATCCATGTGTTGAGCCCAGCATTGCCCTGGCTCATACTGGATTTTAGTGCTCTATGTAAAGCACAAAGGAACTGTCAACCTCCTCTCTTATCAGTCATCTGAAATACGTTCTTTTTATTTTTTCCTGGAGACAAGGTCTCACTCAGTTACCCAGGCTAGAGTGCAGTGGCATGATCATAACTCACTGCAGCCTTAACCTCCCAGGCTCAAGCAATCCTCCTGCCTCAGCCTCCCGAATAGCTGGCACTACAGGTGCACCCCACCACACTCTGCTTGAAACGCATTCTTAATACATTTAAGGTAGGATGCAGTAATGGCTCTGGAAGCAGGTTAGCCTGGGTTCAAACCCCAGTTTGGCCACTAGCTGTGCGATCTTGGTCATGCTACATAACCTCTTTTGAGTCTCAACTTGTTCTTCCTCGGCAAAAGTGGGGTAATGATGGCATCCGCCTCAGTGTCTGTGTGATGATGAACTGGAAAAAAATGCCACCAACCAACCAACCAACCGACCGAAAACGCTCTTGATACCATGCCCGACATATAGTAAGTGCTTAACGAAGTGCTGGCCTTTGTCAATATATTTCTGGCAGGGTCAGTGTACGCGTTGTTTCTTGGGTCAGCATTTTTAGTGGAGTCCTGTTTCTTGCCAGTCAATCAGCTTCCCTTGGCTTTATTGACCATAGGATGTAGTTCTGTGAATATTGAACAGGAGTGATGGCTGCCAGACAGGGATCAGGACCCCAAACAATATGTGAGGAGGTGGTGATTGTTAACACAGGGGCGAGGAAATGTTGATGCCACCATGAAGCCACAGGGTGGAAAACGAGGAGTGTCTGGATCATTCACTCATTCTGCATTTATTGCCTGAGTGCCTATTTTGTGCCAAGGGTCAGAGGTAAAACAGAAAGCCTGTCTTTCCACATTTTCATGTACCTCCAATACTACACAATCTGTTGCTTTTAAGAAACGGGCATAAACAAGCAAAGGCACACTTTCTGCCCAGGGTGAGATCTCAGTCATAGTTGGAGGGACAACCAAATGATTTTATCTGCCCGGGCAAACGATCCCAGGAACAGCATCAGAAGTTAACACAGGCCAGGTGCGGTGGTTCACACCTTTTATCCCAACAATTTGAGAGGCCGAGGTGGGTGTGGATCACCTGAGATCAGGAGTTTGAGACCAGCCTAGCCAACATGGTGAAACCCCATCTCTACTAAAGATATAAAAAGTAGCCGGGCATGGTGACACGTGTCTGTAATCCCAGCTACTCAGGAGACTGAGGCAGGAGGATCGCTTGAACCTAGGAGGCAGAGGTTGCAGTGAGCCAAGATTGCACCATTGCACTCCAGCCTGGGGGACAGAGTGAGAGTATGTCTCAAAAGAAAAAAAAAAAAAGGTTAACACAGATGTTGACCTGAGTTCCCCAAATTTATCCAGACTGCCTCCAACCCCGGCTACCCACTGCTTCTCTCACACGTGTTATATGAGAACACCTAGGTGGCCTGGCCTGGATGACAGCTTGCTTTGATTTCAGTTGTGCTCGTATTTTTTTTTTTAATGGCAGTTTCAACAAATCCTACCCACTGATGCATTGTTTAACCAAATGTCATTTCTCTGCCTTTCTCATTTAAGTATCATCTGTTAGGTTTACACATTGGTACACCCATGAAATTAACATTACATGTGTTTCCTTTTGGAGCTGACTAAATTTAATTTAATTTAAATTGTTTTCACTGTCAGTGGACTTCCCAAGCTGTGGTAGCACAGGTTCTGTCTCCTTAAAGGCTTATCTTAACTGTACCCTGTCAAAAAATCCTAGGACCCACCCAGTTTCCCCTGCAGTTGTCTGGTCTAGGGGCCAGCCCATGTTTAAAATGAGCTTCCTCCGTCAGTTCATTCAGAGAGGTTCTTATTTAGAAAAGTTTATTCTGCTGCCTCAGCGGGACTATAGGCATGCACCACCACACCCAGCCAATTTTTTTTTTTTTTGTATTTTTAGTAGAGATGGGGTTTCACCATGTTGATCAGGCTGGTCTCAAACTCCTGACCTCAAATGATCTGCCCGCCTCGGCCTCCCAAAGTGCTGGGATTACAGGCATGAGCCACTGCACAGAAGAATCGCTTGAACCCAGAGGCAGAGGTTGCAGTGAGCCAAGATCGCACCACTGCACTCTAGCCTGGGTGATAGAGCGAGACTCTGTCTAGAAAAAAAGAAAGAAAGAAAGAAAGGAAGGAAGGAGGGAGGGAGGGAGAGAGAGAGAGAGGAGAGAGAGAGAGAGAGAAAGAAAAGAAAAGGAAGAAAAGAAAGAAAGGAAGGAAAGGAAAGGAAAAAGGAAAGGAAAGGAAAAAGGAAAGGAAAGGAAAGGAAAAAAAGAACATTATTCTCAGGAGCCCCCTGGCTTAAATGAAGCTTCCAAGCCACGATTCAGAAATCAGGGTCTCTCTGGTCTTCCAGGCAGGTCGAAGAGTGATGGGTGAACCGAGACAAGAGCTCTCAAACCAGTGTTAGGGAACTTGACTTGATTAATACAAGCACCAAGGCAGCGTATTGGTTATCCCTTCAATGATTCTGTAATGGCTCAAGACAAGACGTAGCGTTCATTCATTTCACATTTATTTAGAGATTCCCCAACCACGTCCGTCTGGTCCAGTGCACAGCCCCCCAGTGTGTCACCCAGGAGCAGGCATTTGATAATTATTTCTCTTTTTTTTTTTGAGACAAAGTCTTGCTTAGTCACCCAGGCTGGAGTGCAGTGGCACGACCTTGGCACACTGCAACCTCTACCTCCTGGTTCAAGCAATTCTTGTGCCTCAGCCTCCTGAGTAGCTGGGATTATAGGCATGTGCCACTACGCCCGGCTAATTTTTGTATTTTTAGTAGATACAGGGTTTCACCATGTTGGCCAGGCTGGTCTTGAACTCTTGACCTCAGGTGATCCACCCACCTTGGCCTCCAAAAGTGCCAGGATTACAGGCATGAGCCACCGTGCCCGGCCGATAATTATTTCTCAAATAAATGATAAGTCCATCCTGTCCACTGCTATCTTCCCCCTCACCCCCCACCCCCTGCCACTGCCCCAGGGTATAGCACACTCACGGGCATTTATAATTATTCATCAAATGAACAAATGAATTTGTGCTGGCACATGCTTGGGAGGTATTTAAAAGTTTTTACAGTGATCTCAGGCTGTGCCCGTGGAGGATCTTCTAGTCACTCCCAGGAAGAAACATGACAGAGGGACCTTACCGGTTGTAGGAGAGAAATTGAATGAGCTTGGAATATGCACATGGCTTAGACTTGGAGGGAGATGGGGGCTGGAGGAATTGCAAAATAACAATTTCCACATATTTGAGGGGTTGGTTTGCCACAGAAGCAGCAGCGCTATCTTTGAAGACCAAATTAGGACCCGTGGATGAAAGCTTCGAGCAGGCACATTTTGGAAGCGATAGCTCACAATCACTGCTGAGCGCAAGTGCTGCTATGTAAGCCACTGAGGCTTCCATCTTTGGAGGCATCTAAGAAAAATTACCCAGAGGCCCTGAATTACTTACTCAGTATGTTCTTGTCATTACCTTACAGAAGTCTTGAAACTACAGAAAAGCACCAAAGGAAAGTAAAAACACAAAAGTCCTCCCTGCTCCCCTCTCCCTACCCCTGAGTTTGCTTTTTTTTTTTTTTTTTTTTTTTTTTTTTTTTTTTTTTTTTTTTTTTTTTGTTTTGCCTTTTTTTGAGAGGAAGCCTCGCTCTGTCACTAGGCTGGAGTGTAGTGGCACCATCTTGGCTCACTGCAACCTCCGCCTCCCGGGTTCAAGCAATTCTCCTGCCTCAGCCTCCCGAGTAGCTGGGACTACAGGCGTGCACCACCAAGCCCAGCTCATTTTTGTATTTTTAGTAGAAATGGGGTTTCACCATGTTCGCCAGGCTGGTCTCGAACTTCTGACCCTGTGATCCACCTCTCGAAGTGCTGGGATTACAGGCGTGAACCGCTGCGCCCGGCCCCCCAACTTTTTTTTTTTTATTCTTCAAAGTAAGACCCTCCCTGCCTTGAGACCTTGACACATGGTCTTATGGTCTTCCTTCCTTCTAAAGTGATATCTCTTCACCTGGCTCACTCTTCATATTTCTTTTCTTTTTTTTTTGAAACAGAGTCTCGCTGTGTCATCCAGGTTGGAGTGCAGTGGCGTGATCTCGGCTCACTGCAAGCTCCCGAGTAGCTGGGACTACAGGCGCCCGCCACCACGCCCAGCTAATTTTTTGCATTTTTAGTAGAGACGGGGTTTTACCATGTTAGCCAGGATGGTCTCGATCTCCTCACCTCGGCCTCCCAAAGTGCTGGGATTACAGGCGTGAGCCACCGCGTCCGGCTCACTCTTCATGTTTCACAGCTCAGCTTCACTGTGGCTTCTTTGGAAAGGTCTGTAGACCTGGTTTGCGTCAGATCACCTGACCCCATCTCTCTCCTCCCCTGGCCGCCTGTACTTTTCCTCCATTGCATCCAATATTTTGTAAAATATGTTGATCTGTTTTCTCCATCCAACATCCACTGGACTATCAGCTCCTTGAAGACAGATTCAACATCAGTGTTCATTTGGGCATTCTCAGTGGCTGGCAGGGTAGCTGCTCTGTGAACATTTGAGAAGGGAAGGAGGAGGGTGGGAGGAAGGAAAGAGAGAATACCTGTATTCGCTGACAGCGAAAAGATGTCAAGAGTACATTACTGAAAACAGAACGCGTATGACAAAGCAGAACATATAGGATTATATATAATGTGAGTGCATAAAACTATTTGCAAAATGTTCTCTGAACGTTTCTTAACAATGGTGATATTTTGGCACTAATATCTGGGTTTCTTTTGTTGTTGTTGTTGTTGTTTTTTTTTACTTCATATTGTTCTGTATGCTTGGATTTTTTACAGTAGCTGTTATCTATGTAGACAGAGAAATCGAAGAAACAATCAGAAGCACCTAAGCAGTGAAGCTAGAACAGAGTTTGAAACAAGCTCCTCCTTGGTTTTGTCCCAGGAGCTGCTGCTCCGCGAGTCATGTGGTCTCCTTGTCTGTGCATCAGAGCCCCGGCCTGAGGCTGAGTCCAGCTCACACCATTGCAGGGAGATGGATCTATTAAGATCTCAGTGCGTTTGAAGTGCTCGCTGTTACCCACTGTCGTGAACCCTGTGGCATGTGTGTTTCTATGTCCATTTATTTCTTCAACAGGAATTTACTGTGTGTTCCAAGTGCCCCTGGCATTGTCACCAGACACTCTCCTAGGCCAAGTAAATGAGACACCATCCCTGCCCTCTAGGAGCAAAACCAGATGTTGTGTTGACTATTGCTGCTGGTTGCTATTGTGATCAACCAGAAATTTCATTAGCAGTAGGCTTGACGAAGAGAACCACTGTGCTTAGAGATGTAGTCCTTACCTTTCAAGAGGCAGGATGGCAGAGCATCCTGGAATCGGTTTGCTTGGACTGACATCCTAGCTCCATTACTTCCTAGCCACTTGACCATGGGCAGATTATGCGCTCGCTCTCTGCCTCAGTTTCCCCATCTGTAAAATGAGAATGATAGCAGCACCTCATCGGTTTGCTGCAAGAACGATGATACGTGTACAGGGCTTGGCCGAGTGACCGGCGCAGAGTAAATCCTACCCACATGAGCTTTTATAATTATTCCTGTCTGCGTTATGTGACGTGACAGCATAAATGTGACAAATGGGAAACGATTTGGAGAAATGTCCCTTTTTTAGAAGAAGGCACTTGCAGAACATATTTATGGTTTATGATCAGGAGGCAGCGTTAATGGCCCATAATGTGATTACTATGAGGATTTTTATTAGGAAAATTCCAACCAATTTGGCATTAATTAATGTACTGTTAACTTTAGAGTGTTACTCACTTAATCCTTGGAGGGTCGGAGAAAATAAACCTGTTGTCAAAACCCTTACCCTGAGAAGTAAATAAGAGTTGTTCCCTCCTCGAGAAGCTTCATTTGTAATAAAAATAGATGAGTCGCTGCGTTTTTCCATGGCAGTGTTTATTGAGCCTGCGAGTCCCTTCCAGAGAGGAGAAAGGAGGACACAGATGAAAATGTCAAGCGACCGGAAGGCTCATAGGAGAGCTTGCACACAGCAGCCTCTGGGTCGAGAGGGCAGGGAGTCCAGATAGAGCAGGCTTTCTGGACACAGCAAGAACAGAGCGCAGGATATGGGGGCTCCTGCCTCTCTTTCACTCCACGCCGTGAAGCAAAGCATTCCATGCCACCCTACCTGGGAATTTCGAAATAGGTCCTGCCTGCCACCTACTCTTCAACCATGGTTAACAAGCCTGTTGAAAGGGCTTGTTGCTCTCTTCCATTGCAGGCCTTAAGGTGGTACCCAAGACCCCGTGTGATGCTTCTGCTGTCTGCCCATCCTCATCTTCTGTACTTCCTCTTGGCCTCAGTTGTAGCCACACTGGCCTTCCTGTATGTCTTCTCCTTACCGTACTCTCATTCATGACAGGCCCTTTGCATATGCTGTTCCCTCTGCTTGGGAACACTTTTCCCTCTTCTCTTACAGTTAACTCTTCACTCAACCTGTCAATTGTAGCCTAAGGGGCACATCCCTGACCTCCTTGAGTTGTATATTAGTCTGCCTGGGCTATCATTTAAAAAAAAATACCATAGACTGGGTGGCTTAAAAAACAGAGATATTTGTCTCCATTTTGGAAGCTACGAATCTGAGATCAGGGTGCCAGCATGGTTGGGTTCTGGTGAGGGCGCTTTTCGTGGATTGCAGATGGCGGACTTCTCACTGGGACCTCATGTGGCAGAGAGATAGCAAGCTCTCTGGTGTCTCCTCTCCTAAGAGTAAAAATCTCCTAAATCCAAGGCTCCACCCTTAGGACTCCATTTAACTTTTTTTTTTTTTTGGAGGGACAGTCTTGTTTTGTCACCCAGGCTGGAGTGCAATGGTGCAACCTCTGCCTCTGCAAGTAGTGA
Source organism: Macaca thibetana thibetana (assembly GCF_024542745.1). Lineage (NCBI taxonomy): Eukaryota > Metazoa > Chordata > Mammalia > Primates > Cercopithecidae > Macaca > Macaca thibetana. Next base: position 58,724,601 of record NC_065597.1, on the reverse strand, counting down.
TTCTTCTGCCTCAGCCTGGAGTAGCTGGGATTACAGGCACCTACCACCACGCCCGACTAGTTTTTGTATTTTTAGTAGAGATGAGGTTTTACCATGTTGGCCAGGCTGGTCTTCACCTCCTGACTTCAAGTGGCGCATCCACCTCGGCCTCCCAAAGTGCTGGGATTACAGGTGTGAGCTGCTGTGCTCGGCCCAACTTCATGTAACTTTAATCACCTCCTTAAAGGCCACATCTCCAATACAGTCACAGGACAGGCTAGGGCTTCAACATAAGAATGGTCAGGGGACACAATTCAGACCTAGCAAATAGTATCTTTGGAAAAGGAAAGGATCTCCTGGTACCAAAAAACAGAAGCAGAGGTTTCGTGAGATTGAACGACATTTTGGCTTCACAGAAAGGGTGATTAGAGGAGCACAGAGGGAAATGAGGTTGGAAAGAGGAGAAGAGAAAATGTAGTTACTTGCAAGTCATTATTTAAGGCAATAATAATGATGGCCACCATTTCATTTTCTGCATACCACGTATTGGTCCTCGAGATATTTATGTGTTTATTATCTGTCTTCTTTCTCAGGAGAGGCTGCTTCTCATGAGCAAAAGCTCTTGTGGCATGTGGATGACTATTATTCACTCCCACAATGGTGCCTGCCTGGCATATCATAGGCATTCGTTCCGGTTACTTCTGCTAGGTAGCAAATCCTCCCAAACTTAGTGGCATAAAACACCATCACTTTTGATGCTCTTGGATTCTATGGATCAGGAGTTTGGAAAGAGCACATAGGAGACGGGAAAGACATAATGCCCCAGGTTCAGAGCTACTGCTCTCTACTGGGCACTTCTCTGAGCACAATTCCATCCATCAATTCCTCCCTATGAAGGAGAGTCAATATGTATCCCTATTTTACTGATGATGAACTAGAATCTTTGAGAGGTTATATGGTTTGCCCGACCTCCCAGAGTTAATGGGGGAAGAGCCATGGTTTGAACGCAGATCTGTTGGATTTCAAAACGGAACTTCTTTCCACTCTGCTGCGTTGCCTTTCCAGAGTGGCTACCTTTGTTTGCCAAAAAGAGGGAGGCCATCTTGGCAGGGAGCCTTCTGCCTCCCAGGGAGATGAGTGGTTCTCAAGCAATAGACATGCTGGTCCCCTAGGGGGCATCAGAAAGTGCAAGTGAGGAGAGGCTGTTAGGGGGACTAGGGATTTCAGTGCCTGTAATCATGGGATAACACCACTCAAAAAGAATTGTCTGTTCCCAAATGCCAGTAGTCCCTGTTGAGAAATACTGCTTGAGAAGGGAGGAGGATCTGTGAAATATTGATCTGTGCTGAAACCCTCTGAAAGGTTGCTCAAATGGCTAGGTGCGGTGGCTCATGCCTGTAATCCCAGCACTTTGGGAGGTTGAGGCAGGCAGATCACAAGGTCAGGGGTTCAAGACCAGCCTGGCCAACATAGTGAAACCCTGTCTCTACTAAAAATAAAAACTATTAGCCGGGCATGATGGCGGGTGCCTGTAATCCCAGGTACTCGGGAGGCTGGGGCTGGAGAACTGCTTGAGCCCAGGAGGCAGAGGTTGCAGTGAGCACAGATTGCACTATTGCACTCCAGCCTGGGTGACAGTGCGAGACTCAGTCTCAAAAAGAGAAAAAGAGAGAGAGAAAAGGAAAGAAAAAGAAAGAAAAGAAGGAAGGAAGGAAGGAAGGAAGGAGAAAGAAAGGAAGGAAGGAAGGAAGGAAGGAAGGAAGGAAGGAAGGAAGGAAAGAAAGAAAAGAAAGAAAGAAAGAAAGGAAGGAAGGAAGGTAGGTTGCTGAAATACAGTAGAAGCTGTTTCCTTGCATGGTTTAGCTCAGGGGTTAAAAGTCCCCATTTTAGTGTCTAACAGATGGAGGGTTGAATTCCAGTTCTGCAGCATATTAGCTGGCTAGGTCAGGTAACCACATGGAGTCTTAATTTCCTTATCTGTAAAATGGGAATAGTCAGAATGCCTCCCCCAAAGGTCTGCTGTGAGGAGTAAATGAGGTAAGCTCTTGTATTCATTCTCCCATTGCTATAAAGAAATACCTCAGTGAGTAATTTATAAAGAAAGGAGGTTTAATTGGCTTTCAGTTCTGTGAGTTGTACAGGAAACACCAAGGCTTCTGTTTCTGGGGAGGCCCCAGGAAACTTACAATCGTGGTGGAAGGTAAAGGGGGATGTAGGTACGTCTTACAGGGCCGGAGCAAGAGCAAGACAGGGGAGGTGCCACACACTTTTAAACAAGCAGATCTCTAGAGAACAGCATCAAAGGGTATGGTGCTAAACCATTCATGAAGGATCCACCCCCATGATCCAGTCACTGCCTCCAACATTGGAGGGACCAGGCCCCACCTCCAACCCTGTGGATTACAATTCAACATGAGATTTGTTTGGGGACACAGATCCAAACCGTATCAAGTCTGTTAGAAAACGCTCAGCCCGGGGCTTGGCACACAGTGGCCACGTTGCTATTATCATAATAGCACTTTCATCCTTGATGCACAGAAAAGGTAACATCAGCAGGATGGATAAGAGCTTGCAGGCCACAGCGCAGCATTTTCACAGATGCTATGTAACAGGCCAAGTGACTGGGACCCAGCGAATTGCGGTGAAATGTACCATACGCCATCAATATCTATCCCACCAGTTTCCATTTATTGAGCAGTACATCATTAGAATATCCCAGGGCTCTGAACAATAAAATCAATAAGACGGTTCAGCCGTGGGCTGTGGTTTAATAACTCCAGACTTGAATGGGGTGGGGGGGAAATCAGTGAGCAGGAAAATGTCCTGAGCGCTTGGTCGGGGGTGGAGAGAGACTTTTTCTCAGAGTGGGAGAAAAATAATGAATGAGGTAGCCTTCAGTCTCTGGTGGAGCGAGTGGCCATGAGCATTTGAGGCAACAGCCAAAGATGTGTTTGGGTAAAATTCTTTCCACCTCAAGAGATACGTTTTTTAAAAGGTGGTTGGAAAGAAAAGGTATCCAAAATGTGGTTTGCAACCCTGACTGCATGTCAGAATCACGGGGAGTTTCAAAAGAGTCCCAATACTTGTACCCACCAAACTCATTAAATTAGAATTTCTTGGGGTGTGGCCCAGGCTGAAGGTGTTTTTCTAAAACAAAGATGTTCGGATGATTTTAATGTGCAGCCAGGGTTAACAGCCACCGGCCTAGGCAAACATGAGCCTGTATCAGAATCACCTGAAGAGCTTATTGCAACACAGAGTCCTTGTCTCCCACTCGCAGAGTTCCTGAATCAGAAGGTTTGGGGTTGGGGCTGAAACTTACATTTCTAACAAATTCCTGGGTGTTGCTGAGGCTGCTCACCAGAGACCACATCTGGAGAGCTTATCCTAGAGCAGTGGTTCTCAACTGGGAGCAGTTTTGCCTCTCCACGCCCTACCCCCCGCCAGGGAGACACACGTCAATGAATGGAGACATTTTAGGTTTTGTCACAACTGGGTGGGTGCTACTGGCATCTCGTGGGTAGACCCAGGGATGCTGCTAAACATCCTACAGTGCACAGGACAGCCCCCTCCACAGCAAGGAATTATCTGGCCCCGAATATCAATAGTGCCAAGGTTGAGAAATCTTGCTCTAGGGGAGACGATGGTTTTGAAGCCATTCCGAGAACATGATGCTTTGGTTCCCATCCAGCTTAGCATGGGAGCCTGAGTGAAGATGAGGATGCCAGATTCTTGCTAGCCAAAGCCTGGTCATAGAGCATGGTGTTTGACTTCAGAACAATGTGTATCCTAATTTCTTGTCCACCTCCTGGCTCTATGACCTTGGGCAAGTTCCTCACCCTCTCTGAGCCTGGGATGATTATCTATAAATGGGGATAATTTTCATTTGCAGCGTTGTTACAAGAGGTAAAAGCCTCATGAATGAAGGAACCACATGAATGTTAAGTACTCAGCAAATTGGAGTAAGAATCCAAAGGACAGTGTTTCTCCGCAGACCCCTGTCTGTCTAGCAGGAAGGTGCTGTCCCAAAAGCCCACCCCGGGAGACTCCTGACAAACCCTCCTGGGCTCCTAAAGCAAGTGGGAGCCCTAATCAAGGAAAATCAAATGTTGTCTGGACCTTTGGGTCTTTGCAGGATGGATGGGACTGCCTGAGCATCCCCTTGCCCTTGGCCTTTACCTCCTCTCATTTGTTTAACAAACTCAGCACATCCTAGTTTGGAAGCAAAGCTCATGGAGTCTAATTAACATTCCCCAAGCTTCCTTCACATCCCTCCAGCCTTCACAATTCTGCCATATTCACATTCCACCTGCCCTATTATGCTTGTAATATTTTTACTGCAATAGACTCGCCTTTATGTAAGCACATTTTATTTTAAAAGTAATTTTGTATCACAGCCATAAGTGGAAATCTTGCTGTTACTTGCCATGAGGAGACAGCAACAATGCAAAGAAATCAGTGAAACAAAAACAATGGCATTCAGTACTAGCCGGCACTCCTGTTACCTGCCAGAGATGCCAGTCCTGGGGGTAAGACTCCGCTTTTTGGAAAAGGAAGTTCAGTAGGGGAGTGCTGCTGAAGATTGTTTGCATTGACCTGAGACTTTGCTGGTGGAGTTCTCAGGAGAGGTGGGTAAGAATTGAAAAGAGATTCACAGTGCCCCTCTGACTCAATGCCTTTCGATGTCCTGAGTGAGCAGCACATGAATCTTCTCTTGGGTAACTCTGACATCTCATTTAAGAACACACTGGGCAAGGTGGCTCATACCTGTAATCCCAGCACTTTGGGAGGCTGAAGGGGGAGGATCACTTGAGCCCAGCCGTTCAAGATCAACCTGGGCAACACAGGGAGACCTTATCTCTACAAATAATTTTTTTTTTTTAAGACAGAGTCTCGTTCTGTCACCCAGGCTGGAGTGCAATGGTGTGATCTTGGCTCACTGCAACCTCTGTCTCCCGGGTTCAAGCAATTCTGCTGCCTCAGCCTCCTAAGTAGCTGGGATTACAGGCGTGTGCCACCATGCCCAGCTAATTTTTGCATTTTTAGTAGAGACGGGGTTTCACCATATTGGGCAGGCTGGTCTCAAACTCTTGACCTTGTGATCGCCCATCTCGGCCTCCCAAAGTGCTGGGATTACAGGCATGAGCCACCGCGGCCGTCCTACAAATAATTTTTTTTTAAAAATTAGGTGGGCATGGGATGCATGCTTCTGGTCCCAGCTACTCTGGAGGCTGAAGAGGGAGGAACACTTGAGCTCATGAGTTTGAGACCAGCCTGGGCAGCATAGGGAGACCCTGTCTCTACAAATAGATGTATATATATATTTTTTTAATTAGCCAGGTGTGGTGGTGCATGCCTCTAGTCCCTACTCAGCAGGCTAAGGTAGGAGGATCTCTTGAGCCTGGAGTTTGAGAGTGCAGTGAGCCATGACCACATCACTGACCTCCAGCCTGGGCAACAGAGCAAGATCCTGTCTTACGAACTGGAAAAAAAATAAAAAATAAAAAACACACACACACATAATCGCCATAGTCCTCAGGATCAGGTCCCTGTTCACCAGTCTCCAGCCATGTGATTACTTACAAGTTCAAGTGCGATGGGCGAGGTCCCTGGAGTCACATCACATGAGCTCCTCCACAATCAGTCTGTACAGCCTTATTTTGCCTCATTTATGGCTGTGCTTACAGCATCACTTGGAGGTGAGTTCTCTTTGACAGATGAGGAACCTGAGGCACGAGAGGCAGTGACCTGATAAATGGTGGGGCTGGGATGCAGACCCAGGCTAAGCCCCTCTGTGGAATAGCTGAGTTAGGAAGTGCAGGATGGGCTCCTAAAAACAAAACCTTACAAATAGTGACCTTATGATCCACCAATTCCATTTCTGGGTATATACTCCAAAGAATGGAAACAGTGACTCAAACAGGTACTTGTACACCCACGTTCATAGCAGCGTTATTCATAACAGCCAAAAGGCGAAAGCCACTCAAGGGTTCATTGACAGATGAGTGGATCAGTTCTGCTATATGCATTCAATGAAGTATTACTCGCCCTGAAAAAGGAATGAAATTCTGACATAGGCCACAGCATGGACAAACCTGGAGGACACTGCACTGGGTGAAAGGAGCCAGACACAAAAGGACAAATAATGTACGACGTCACTTACATGAGGTTCCTAGAGGATTCAAATTCAAAGAAGTAGAAAGTAGAATGGGGCTTTCCGGGAGCTGAAGGAGGGGAGAGTGGGAAGTTATTGTTGAATGGAAAGAAAGTTTCAGTTTTGCAAGATGAAGAGTTCTGGAGATGGATGGTGATAATAGTTGCACAATAGTGTAAGTATGTTTATTATACTAAACTGTAGACTTTAAAATGCTTAAAATAGGCCAGGTGTGGTGGTTCATGCCTGTAATCCGAACACTTTGGGAGGCCAAGGCGGGCTGATCACTGAGGTCAGGAGTTTGAGACCAACCTGGCCAACATGGCAAAACCCCATCTCTACTAAAAATACAAAAAAAAATTAGCCGGGCGTGGTGGCGGGCACCTGTAGTCTCAGCTCCTCAGGAGGCTGAGGCAGGAGAATCGCTTGAACCTGGGAGGCGGGGGTTGCAGTGAGCCGAGATCGTGCCACGGCACTCCAGCTTGGGTGACAGAGTGAGACTCCATCTCAAACAAACAAAAGAAGGCTAAAATGGTAAATTACATGTTATACATACAAAGCATCCCTAATTCAAACATCCAAAATCTGAAGTACTCCGAAATCCAAAACATTTTGGACACATAACGCTACAAGTGGAAAATTCTATGCATAGATACTTAATGCAACCTTTGATTAATGCACACAATTATTCAAAATATTGTATAAAATTACCTTCGGGCTATGTGTATAACATGTATATGAAACGGAAATGAATTTTGTGTTTAGGCTTGGGTCCCTTCCCCAAAACATCTCATTACATACACACAAATACTTCAAAATCTGAAAAAGTTCAAAATTGGAAACACTTCTGGGTCCAGGCATTTCACGTAAGGGATACTCAGCATGTATTATCTTGGGCTACAACTTTTTTTTTTTTTAAAAAGGAGAATTGCGGGATGTTCAGAGGGGCTGTGACAGGGAACTCAAAGAAGGGATGGGGGCCAGGCACAGTAGCTCACACCTATAACAACAGCACTTTAGGAGGCCGAGGAAGGGAGGATTGCTTGAGCCCAGGAGTTTGAGACCTGTCTGGACAGCATAGCAAGGCACTGTCTCTACAAAACATTTAAAAATTAGCCCACATGGTGGTGATCACCTGTAGTCCCAGCTACTTGGGAGGCTGAGGTAGGAGGATCCCTTGAGCCCGGAAATTGGAGGTGACAGGGACCTATGATGATGCCACTGCACTCCAACCTGGGTTATAAAGCAAGACTCCATCTCTGAAAAAAAGAAAAAAAAGTAGTTAAAAATACGTTTTAAATGAAGGGATGGGGAAGAGAGGGAGGGCTCCCCAAGGAAGGGTCATTTCTGCTGAGACCTGATGGGTACTGGCCTGGCCACTTTCACCTTTGGACCTGTGTTCTTTCAGCTCCCCTCTGTGGACCCCATGACCCCCAGTTCACGTCCTCTCCGCCCCTCTCTTCTCATTAAGCTGGGCAGGAGAGGACCTGGTGGCCCTGCATGAGCAGCAGCTGGAGTGTGCAAAGCAGTTCTGGGCCGCTGACTGATTCCTCCCAGCGGGGCTTGGTGCTGCTAGGCAAGGGTCTGCAGACCACTGGAAAGCCTCGAGGAAAAGTGAGGGCACCTAGCCCCCAGCCAGTTTGCCGGATGAGAGGAGACAGCCATGGGCAACCTCTCAGGCCTGAGTCTTCAACTTCGCCCCCACCCGGCCCCCACCAGCAGGACCCTGTATGTGGATGAAGCTGTCTGGCTAAATCTGTCAGTCAGAAATCATTCATTGAGGCGTCTCCCCCAAACTTAGCTCTGTGCCAAGTCCAGGGGCAAGGCTGGCATCCTACAAAAGATAAGAGCATGACCTTGGCTCGTAGGGGACAAACTGACAGCTATCAAGAAAACCAACCTGGGCCAGGCACCGTGGCTCACGCCTGTAATCCCAGCACTGTGGGAGGCTGAGACAGTTAGATCACCCAAGGTCAGGAGTTCAAGACCAGCCCAGCCAACATGGTGAAACTCTGTCTCTATCAAAAATACAAAAAATTTAGCCAGGCGTGGTGGCAGGCGCCTGTAATCCCAGCTACTCAGGAGGCTGAGGCAGGAGAATTGCTTGAACCGGGGAGGCAAAGGTTGCAGTGAGCCAAGATTGCACCGTTGCATTCCAGCCTAGGTGACAAGAGTGAAAGTCTGTCTCAAAAAAATAAAGAGAAAAGAAAATCAACCTGACTCTCAAGGGAGTACAGTTCTCTAGGTGACAATGCTAACTCCTGGATTGGGTTAGAATTCCAGACGATCCAGAAATTTCCAGAAATATCCAGAAATTTCATCTCCCTCATTTGGTAAAATATGGATTTTGGAGTCTGGCAGACCCAAGTGATGGTCTCCATTCTCACGTTAACTCCTAACGTGGCACCTGCCTCCTGAGACCTTGGGACAGTTAAGTAATGAGATCACATTTGGATAGTGCTTAGGCCATAATGAGTGTTTATTTTTGATTTATTTACTTTTAGAGACAGGGTCTCACTCTGTCACCCAGGCCGGAGTGCAGTGACACCTTCGTAGCTTACTGCAGCCTCAAACTCCTGGGCTCAAGCAGTCCTCCTGCCTCAGCCTCCAGGGTAGCTGGGATTACAGACGCAAGCCACCCTGCCCAGCATAATGAGTATTTCACATGCATCTGATAGCGTTACTAGTCTATGAGAGTCTACAGGACCAAGGAAAGAAATTAATCGATTTGCCCAGGCCCCCATGGCTGGTTCATAGCAGAAGCAGGAATTTGAACCTACCTCGTTGCTCTTTATCCAGTACTCTTGTCACCACACCCCACCACCTTTTCTAAGCCCATTGAGAGCAGGGGATTCTTTCTGGGCACCAGACAGCTCTCAAGTTTAATCACCAGAAAACCTCTTTTGAAATTTCCCACTAGGAAAAAGGCATCTCCCACCCAGATCTCACAAAGAACCTTGAGCGTGCAGGCTTTCTCCCCCAGTAAGACTAATCCCACTCCCCTGCAACGCACCTGCTGCTGCTGTGAAGCGTTTCCTCATCTGTGATCATGAGTCACCCTGGAACCCAGCGGGTCAGAGACAGACTGCTCTTCCCACTTTATAAACGAAGAACTGACAATCAGAGAGGGCCGCTGTCTTTCCTGAGTCCACACGGTGCAAGGTTACATTCTAGACCCCATCTCTGAATCCCAGTCACACCTTCCCAGGCAGCATAGAAGCTGGGCTCCAGCTGGGAGCTTCCTAACCCAAGCCCCATTTGTATATAACCTTGTTTCCATGTCTCTTAAGTTCCCAAGACCCAACCTAACCCTCTTAGTTGGAAGCAAGTCAGAAAGTGCCCCTTGCAGCAGCCGGAAGTAGCCCTTTCAGAGTATAAATAGAATCGAGGGCTTTGTTGGTAGAATAACTATTCCAGTCAAGCAGCTCCTTCACATTTGTTATTAATTGTGGTCTAGGCAGACGCTGCAGAGGGAAATTCCGGTTGTAGATGTTTATTTGCAAGCAGCGGGCTCTAGAGTACACACAGCCCTGGGAGCCAGTGCAGCCTTGAGGTAGAACTCTGGAGCTGGGCCTGTTGGTTAAATCCTGGTCATCGTGGATGAGCAGCCACAAAGAAATGATGGCTATGACAGTATAATTTATTGAGCATTTACTAGATGGCAGGCACTGTGCTCTCTCCTGGATGTGAACGTCCATGTGAGGTGGATTCTGTGATTATACATACCCATTTTACAGATGAGAATACTAAGGTTTGGAGAGATTACATAGCAAGTCCAAGGTCATTCACATCTGCCTGACCACAGGTCATGTTCTAAACCCCTGCACCTTGCTTTGTGCTCGCAAATCATTATTACAGGACACTGCTAATATGATCTTTGCCAGTACCACAACATTGGAACAGCCTTTTGACCCTTGCAAAGCACCTTCATCTCTGCTATGTCTTTAGAGCCCAAGGATTACATAGTCCTTGTTTGACCCACAGCGCTGCCAAGAAGTAGGGAGTTTGAGTAACGGAACTAACACAGCACAGCTATCTACTGGGGGAGCTCTCCGGGACCCCTCCATCCTCACCCTTCACACCTGCACTGCAAAAATATACTTGCTGTTCTCTCCCGATAAACCTGGCTTGTTAACATTCATCTGAAGTCAGCTTCTCCTGCTGCCTCTAATCACTCTGATTTTTCCACTTATTTTCTGTTTTGTGCCATGGGAATCTGATCACATTGTTAAATTCTTTTTTTTTTTTTTTTTTTTTTTCAGCTGGACACTATTTGGGTTTTGGTCTTTCAAAGAGTTCCATGTTCATAAAGACCCACATAGCTCTGACCACGTGTCATTGTTATCTGTCCTGCAGCTGAAAGCTGACACATTTCCTCTAGGGACGGATTTTCTTCTTTTTGAAATGAGGACAGTTTGATTGAACATGGTGACCATGACAGGGCTCTGGGATCACAGACTCACTCCATTCTCAGCTCAGCTACTTTATAACTGGGACCTCTCCAAGCCTCAGCTTCCTCGTGCCTACAGTAGAAAGATAATAACTCTGTTTTCATAGCAGTTTTGATAGAAGTGAATAAAATCATGCACAGAAATTGCTTAACACATAGTAGGCACTCAGTAAATGATTGATCTTTCTCCTGACTCGCTCTCTTCCCCGTCTGCCCCCCATCCCCATCTCCATTTCTCCTTCTCTGCATGTCTCCTTTCTTTAGATATTTTTGTTCCTTCCCACCCACCCCTTCCCCAGAATAGCTGTACTCAGAAGAGCTCTGGATTTTTTGTTCCCCGTTTTCTTTGCAGCTCCCCAGACTAACTGTCTGACCCAAAGATGACTTTATATTTGAGCCAATGGAGCTCTCTTGCTGAAGTGATTTGTCTTTGATTTCACAGGACTCCTGCCTTTCTCCAAAAGAAAAGCATCCATGTCTGTGTCTGTCTGTCTGTAAATCAGTTCTGCCTTTTAGAACCCTAAAGAGAAGTTGCAAAAGTCCTCAGCATCAACATCCAAGCCCTTTTTAAAGACCAGCATAGAGTCCTTACACCTATCCTCTATATCCCAAATCTCCACTTCTGCAGAGAGCAAGTGGAAGTATCAGGGCTGGCTTTGGACTCTGCAACACTCAGCTTCCCCTTTCACCTCTGTCCTCACTCACTGTATGACCTGGGAAACATACTGACCTCTCTGAGACTCAGAGGATGATAATGAATTCTTCACAGGGTCAAATAACAGTGAATGCATAGGAGGCACTTAAGAAACAGCAGCTCCTCTGGATCAGAGCAGCCACTCTTCTTCAGAACACATTCATTAATTTGCTCATTCAAAAACTATGGCAAAAGATGTTCATGGCTACAGGGAAAAGCAAGGGTTAATCTCAAAGGCCCCATATACCTTAAGTGGATGGATGGTGTTTGGGATGATAAGCTCTTGGAGGCTTTGCTGGTTGCATAGTTGGAGGGTTTGCTGTATGCTTGGATAGATGAATGGTTAGATATGGATGAGTGGACAGATGAGTAGCTAGATTATGATGGATAGATGGATGGATGGATGGATGGATGGATGGATGGATGGATGGATGGAGCAAAGGATGAATGGTTGGATTTGGATTGATGAATAAATGCATAAATGAATGGGTGGATGGGTAGAGGGATGGATGGACAGATAAGTGGTTGGATTTGGATGGATGAAAAAATGGATGAATGAGTAGGTGGTTGGGTGGAGGGATGGATGAATGGGTGGATAGATGGACAGATAAGTGGTTGGATTTGGATGGATAAATAAATGGATGAATGGGTGAAATAGTGGATGGATGGATGAGTGGTTAGATTTAGATGGATGAAAAAATGGATGAATGAATAGGTGGATGGGTGGAGGGATAGATGAATGGGTGGATAGATGGACAGATAAGTGGTTGGATTTGGATGGATGAATAAATGGATGGATGGATGGATGAGTGGTTACATTTGGATGGATGAAAAAATGGATGAATGAATGGGTGGATGGGTGGAGGGATGGATGAATGGGTGGATAGATGGATGAACAGATAAGTGATTGGATTTTGATGAATGCGTGGAATGGTGGGTGTATGGATGAGTGGTTGGATTTTGATCGATGAATAAATGGATGAATGAATGGGCGGATGGGTGGAGGGATGGATAAAGGAATGAATGGGTGGAGGGATAGATGGATGGATGAAAAGATACAGCCTTATTAATCACCTAGAATCAGCATCTCATCTAATACAGAAATGCTGGAATAGCTGTTAGTCCTTAAGTGCATGCCTACCTGCCTGCAGCAACTAACTTAAGAAGTATTTGGCTAGCAACAAGCAACTAAAAGCAATTGTTAGAAACTTTTCCTTCCAAACTCTAGGTATGATCATATGGTGTATATTAGTGGTTCAGGGCATGATCTTTGGAATCAGACCTATGTTTGAATCTCAGCTTAACTAATTAAAGTAGTGTGACCTTGAGCCAATCCCTTGGCCTCTTCTAAGCTGTGGTTTCCTCATTTGGAAAGCGGGGATAATAGCATTACTTTGTAAGATCATTACAAGGATTAAATTATCTAATGAATGTCAAGGGCTGGTCAATGCTCAATAAAAGGTATTGTTATTTTACTGATCCCAAATGTGCCTTCCTGTAACTTTTGTTTCACCCAGAACCAGATGTGTGTCAGATACTGTTCAAGTGTTGCAGATTCTATGGTAAACAAGGCCAAAATAGCCGCTCATCTCTTGGAGCTAATGTTCTAGTGGTGTGTTCAGTTAATAAGCAAGTAAACAGATAAACAGTTGCAGACAGTGTTACATGCTATGCAGAAAGTTGAAATCGGGTGAGGTGAAAGAGAATAAAAGAGGTGGTGGTGAGTCCCTTTTTTGGACTGTGAACTAATGAAGATGCAGTCATGCAGAGATCTGGGGAGAAGGTGTTCCAGGTCACAGGAAGCCAGGGAGAAGGTCCTAAGGCAGAAATGAGCTTGTTCGAGGAAGAGAAGGAAGGCCAGGGGACAAGATGGAATGTGAGACCCACCAATCAAGGGCAGAGAGATCTGAGTAGTTAGATCACACCAGCCGTAGAGGCTGTGTAGTGTGATTTGGACATTATCTACGTCAATCTCGTCCTGTCTCCTGGAACTACGTAGAAGGAGCCTCGTTCATTCAGCAACCATTCTGCCTTCTGATGACAGCTTAGACTCCCGATGTCCTAATCCCCCAGCCCCGCAGTCTCCATCTCAGTTCTCCGGGTTTAGATGCTGGGACACTTGCAGTTACTACCCTGACAATGTCCTGGGTCCCATAAACCCAGAACTCGTAAGAAATTGGGTTGGACCCAAGCGAAATCAGGCTGAGGAAAGCTAGGAGATTTCTAGTTGAGATTTTAATAAACTCAACTAGAAAGTTCTTTTTATCTGAAGCAAGGGAAAGAAAGAGAGGAGTCTTGAGGGCTAATTTTCGAAATAAAAGATGTCTGGGACTATTTATCCCAGTGGATGTGGTATAGGATTGGATTTAAAAGAACATGATAGATGACAGTGGGTGATCTGTAGGCTTACTATTGCAGGAGCTTAAGGCAGGCCACAGGCACCTGGACCCTCATCCCCACTTGGCAACATGCTCCATGTTAGTTTTCTTCTCAGGCAACCTATCTCCATGTGGGAACAGAAAGGCTCATAGAATCTTCTAGTCTCCTGTGTAACAGAGAAAGAGCCTCTCACTGGGCACAGTGGTTCATGTCTGTAATCCCAGCGCTTTGGGAGGCCAAGGTGGGCAGATCACCTGAGGTCAGGAGTTCGAGACCAGCCTGGCCAACATGATGAAACCCCATCTCTACTAAGAATACAAAAAAATAGCTAGGCATGGTGTTGCGTGCCTGTAGTCCCAGCTACTCAGGAGGCTCAGGCAGGAAAATCGCTTGAACCTGAGAGGTAGAGGCTGCAGTGAGCTGAGATCGCACCACTGCACTGCAGCCTGGGTAACAGAGCAAGACTCTGTCTCAAAAAAAAACAAAAACAAAAACAGAGACAACCTCTCTTATGTAGTAGTTCTAACAAACGTCTAGCATTCTGTCTTATTGGTTAATTAACTTGGTTGAGACATATGTTCATCTCTAAATAATACTGTGGCTATGGAGAGTCAGCATTCCCATTGGCCAGGCCTAAGCTATAGGTCCACCCCGGAAGTAGACGATGGAGTTAGGTCTTCCCCACCCATATGGACTGAGAATAGAGGAGAGGATGATGATGCCGCAAAAGGTATTGGATGATGAAGCTTCAGTTATGCAAGATGAGTAAATGTAAAGATCCTGCTGTACAACATTGTACTAATAGGCAGCAGTACTGTAGTGTACACTTAAACATTTGTTAAGAGGGTAGATTTCATGCTATCTGTTCTTACCACCATTAAAACAAACAATATATTGGATGCTATTAGAAGAAGGGAGAATGAATTCTTGACAGGCAAAAACAACACATGTATCTTACATTCACTAACTCGAAATTAACTGCTTCTTCCTCTGTGATTCAGAGATACATCTCATAGCTCTCACCTCCTCCTGCCTTGTTCAGTAGCTAAATATGTGTCCATGTGTCGCTTCCAGCCTTTTTAAGCTCCTCAGGATGGAAACTGTGTCGTAACAACCCCAGGGTCCCCTAACCCCTTTTGTGCCTGACAGTGTGAGAATCTAAGACATGCTTAGTGGCATTAAATTATGTTTTAGGGCTCAATTTGATGACCGTGCCCCTAAAATAGGCCCCAAAAGAAGCACCAGAGAAACTTCCTGCCCCTGCAAAGGATAACAGAGCCTCACTTTCTCCTCGCTGGTCTCTTGGATTTTCCCTAGGTAAAGCCAACAAGAACGTGCAGTGGGATGAGGACTCTGTAGAGTACATGCCGGCCAACCCGGTCAGAATCGCCTTTGTCCTGGTGGTCCACGGCCGCGCCTCTCGGCAGTTGCAGCGCATGTTCAAGGCCATCTACCACAAAGACCACTTCTACTACATCCACGTGGACAAGGTGAGAGGCCCCTGTGATCGCCGCTTGCTGGGCTTCCTTCAGGGTCTGTCGGTCCCTCTCTGATACCCTCCTTCCGCATCGCTAGTCCGGGCTGCCTGCTTTCAGAAAAGGCTTGGAAGCTGACCAGCTGCCTCTCCACAGAGCATGTGGTCCTAGAGTGCTGTCTCTATGTGTGTGTTGGTTTCAAAGTTCCCAGCTGTGACTTACAGTTTTGTCCATAAATGCTGTTTTTTGGGTTTTATTTTTTATTTATTTATTTATTTTGAGACAGAATCTCGCTCTGTCGCCAGGCTGGAGTGCAGTGGCGTGATCTCCACTCACTGCAACCTCTGCCTCCCAGGTTCAAGCGAGTCTCCTGCCTCAGCCTCCCAAGTAGCTGGGACTACAGACGCATGCCACGATGCCCAGCTAATTTTTGTATTTTTAGTAGAGATAGGGTTTTACCATGTTGGCCAGGATGGTCTTGATCGCTTGACCTCGTGATCTGCCCGCCTTGGCCTCCCGAAGTGGTGGGATTACAGGTGTGAGCCACCGTGCCTGGCCCACAAATGCTGTTTCTTACCTCTCCCTTCTGCCCATTGCCCTCTGCCTGCCTCTCACATACTTTGTGGGAATAGCTTACCTGTATTAGTCCATTTTCATGCTACTGATAAAGACATACCCAAGACTGAGTAATTTATAAAGAAAGATGTTTAATGGACTCACAGTTCTAAGTGGCTGGGGAAGCCTGACAATCATGGCGAAAGGCATGTCTTATATGGTGGCAGCAAGAGAGAAAAACGAGAGCCTAGCAAAAGGCGTTTCCCCTTATCAAACCATCAGATCTCATGAGACTTATTCACTACCACGAGAACAATATGGGGGAAACCACCCCCATGATTCAATTATCTTCCGCGTGATCCCTCCCATAACATGTGGGAATTATGGGAGCTACAATTCAAGATTAGACTTGGGTGGGGACACAGCCAAAGCATATCGCCATCCCAGGAGTGGGTACACTTTTTCTATAGAAGGCAGGGTAGTACGTATTTTAGGTATTGCAGGGTACATACTGTCTGTCACAGCTACTCAGGACTGCCCTGTGCTGAAGCAGCCAAGGAGAACATGTCAACAAATGAGCATGGCTATGTACCAATAAAACTTTATTAACAAAAACCTGCATCAGCCCTGCTAATCCTGAGCTCCCTTGTCCCTGAGATTTCTATTGGTGACACAATTACGCCTTTAGTCAAGAAGGCAAAGGGGGATGTCTTGTCCAAAAGGTTGGCTTCTAGCAGACCTGTGAGAGGATAATGGAGGAGCAATGAGTAGGAAGGGGGACAGGAAACAGAAATTCTGCCTCTGAAATATAGATGGGTTTAGATAGAGCCATATTTCCCAGCTTATCTTCCTCAGACCCCATGCAGCTGTCATGTATAAGAATGCAAAATTGGCCGGGTGCAGTGGCTCACGCCTGTCATCCCAGCACTTCGGGAGACCGAGGTGGACGGATCACCCAAGGTCAGGAGTTCTAGACCAGCCTTTCCAACATGGTGAAGCCCCATCTCTACTGAAAATACAAAACTTAGCTGGGTGTGGTGGCGCATACTTGTAATCCCAGCTACCCGGGAAGCTGAGGCAGAAGAATTGCTTGAACTTAGGAGGTGTAGGTTGCAGTGAGCTGAGATGGCAGCATTTCGCTCCAGCCCGGGTGACGGAGCGAGACTCAAATTGGCAGCATTTCGCTCCAGCCCGGGTGACGGAGCGAGACTCTAAATAAATAAATAAATAAATAAATAAATAAATAAATAAAGCAAGACTCTGTCTCAAAAAATAATAAAATAAAATTTTAAAAAATGCGAGACTCTGTCTAAATAAATAAATAAATAAAGCAAGACTCTGCCTCAAAAAATAAATCAATAAAATAAAATTTAAAAAAATGTGAAGTCCTGGGCACCGCCAGCCCAAGCCTAGTGAACCGTTAGCTCAGAAGTGGGGCCAGGGAATCTGCATTTCAAATGGCTAATTTGAAATGTAAAAAATAATACAAGTTTGAATTGCAATACAGAAAGACACCCCAGTTCAGGATCATTTACTTGGCAAAGGCCACTGTCCTCAGAAGTACCCAACCAGGAGGGAAGAGACAGAGAGGGGATGGGGTGAGGGGCATGCCTGGGTGTTTTCTAGGCCACTGAATGTCATCACCCTTTCTCTTCTGGGAAAAGCGCTCTAATTACCTGCATCGACAAGTGCTCCAGGTCTCCAGGCAGTACAGCAATGTCCGTGTCACCCCCTGGAGAATGGCCACCATCTGGGGGGGAGCCAGCCTCCTCTCCACCTACCTGCAAAGCATGCGGGACCTCCTGGAGATGACCGACTGGCCCTGGGACTTCTTCATCAACCTCAGTGCGGCCGACTACCCCATCAGGTAAGGCAGCTAAGGGCCCCAAACCAGCCTCGTCTGACGTCCTGCTCTGGCTGGTCTTGGCTGGGAACCCATGAGGCAGAAGGAGACCGACACATAGTCTCCACAGGATCTCTCAGGATAGGATTCTGATTGGACCTGAGAATCACTGATTCATTCACTCACTCATTCACGCATTCAACAGATACAGACTGTGCACATGGTTTTCCCAGCTCTGTTCGCTGATATACCAGTGCACTAAACAGACAAACTCCAACCCGCATGGGGCTTTGTATTAGGGTTCTCTAGAGGGACAGAACTAACAGGATAGATGTATATATAAAGGGGAGTTTATTAAGGAGTATTGACTCATATAATCACAAGGTGAGGTCTCACAATAGGCCATCTTCAAGCTGAAGAGCAAAGAAGCCAGTCCGAGTCTCAAAACCTCAAAAGTAGGGAAGCCGACAGTGCAGCCTTCAGTCTGTAGTCGAAGGCCCAAGGATCCTAAAGCTGGAGAACTTGGAGTCTGATGTTCAAAGGCAGGAAGCCTCCAGCACGGGAGAAAGACGTAGGCCGGGAGACTTAGCCAGTCTATTCCTTCCATGTTCTGCCTGCTTTTATTCTGGCCATGCTGGCAGCTGATTAGATGGTGCCCACCCAGATTGAGGGGGGGTCTGCCTTTCCCAGTCCACTGACTCAAATGTTAATCTCCTTTGGCAACACCCTCACAGACGTGGCCAGAAACAATACTTTGCATCCTTCAGTCCATCAAGTTGACACTCAATAGTAACCATCACAAGCTTCCATTCAAGTAGGGAGACATACAACAAAATGAGTTAAATGATGTCTTAGAAAAATAAAGCACAGGGCGAAAGTAGGGGAGAGTTGTAATTTTACCAACGGTGACCTGGAAGGTTTTCGCGGATGAGAACAGAAGAAGATGAAAAAGAGAGTGACACCTACAGAGAAAGTGGTCCAGGCAGGAGGAAAGGCAGGGGCTGAGCCCAGAGATGGGTCCAGGCTTGGCTTGTGTGAGGAACAGCCAGGCTCAGTGGAGCTGTAACAGAGTAAGTGAGGGGTAGCGTAACAAGAGATATAAAGGCAGAGAGTAATTTGAGGCCAGATGGTGGTGATCCTAGAATTTGGCTGTTAGTCCAAGCAAGATGGAAGCCACTGGCATGATACTTTGAATGATATTGTGAACAATGTATGTATGTATGTGTGTATATGTGTGTGTATGTATATATATGAGAGACAGAGTCTGACTCTGTCACCCAGGCTGGAGTGCAGTGGTGTGATCTCAGCTCACTGCAGCCTCCACCCACCAGGTTCAAATGATTCTCCTACCTCAGCCTCCCACGTAGCTGGGACTACAGGCACCCACCAACACACCTGGCTAATTTTTGTATTTTTAATAGAGATGGTGTTTCACCATGTTGGGCAGGCTGGTCTCAAACTGCTGGCCTCAGGTGATGTGCCTGTCTTGGCCTCTCAAAGTGCTGGGATTATAGGTGTGAGCCATTGTGCCAGGCTGATATTTTCTCTCAGGAGGGCAGCTTTTTCCTTTGACTGTGTTTTCCATCTGGATTCGCTGACAAGTGTGAAAAGGCAAGTGTATGGGAGTGAAGAGGGGATCTTCCTCCCTCTAATGGCACAAGGCCGTAGGGTACAGCATTCCCAGGAGATCTAGATGAAGGAGTCCTAAAAAAGATAAAACTTTTATTAAGGCAACTTTCAAACACGCACAAGAGTACCAAGAATAGTGTAATGCACTCCCACATAGATGTCACCCAGGTTAATTCATGGCCATTTTTCTTGTGTCTGGACTTTCATCCTCTTCCCCCAGCAGTGGATTATTTTGAAAGAAATATATCATATAATTGTATCTCTAAATATTTCAGTATATATCTAGAAAAAATAAGATCTCTTTTTTAAGACAGCATCACAATGATGCTTATGCCTCAAATATTAGCAGGCAGGTTTTAATGGCATCAAATATCTAGGTCACATATTCTCAAGAGTTTGAGTTTTGAATCAGAACCCAAAAAAGGTACAAGCGTGGAAGGAAGGCCTCTCTTTAAAGCTACAAGCAGCTTCTTTCTTCTTCACAGCATGGTCGTTGGGGGTCTTCTTCAGTCCTGGGCTTGGGGGCATCCCCCCTCCATCTGCTGGGAGACCCTAGACTGTAGAAGGCGCTGGGGAGGCACACTCTCTGGTCAGTTTGAACGGGGTACACCTGACACCCTTGAACCTGAGAAAAATGACGGGCACTAGAAAGATAACTGTTTTCCTTTGTCCATAGGACAGAGGGATAGATGGGAATGGTTACAGAACATTACTGGTAGAGTTGTACTTACCACAATTGTGTTCATTTGTTCAACAAACATTTGCTGAGCAACTACCGTGCTGCGTGCTAAGTAGTACATTTTGTGAACAAAAGCAATGCAGCTTCCTGTACTTCTCCCCTGCTCATGGAATGTGTATCCTAGATGAGAAGATGGGGTTAGATGATCATGCCAAAGACACATCAAGCAAGGTGTGAACAAGCCATAAAGAAAGGAAGATGTGGGCTGGGTGCGGTGGGTCATCCCTGTAATCCCAGCACTTTGGGAGGCCAAGGTGGGTGGATCAGAAGGTCAGGAGTTCAAGACCAGCCTGGCCAAGATGGTGAAACCCTGTCTCTACTAAAAAATATAAAAATGAGCTGACCTCGGTGGTGCATGCCTGTAATCCCACCTACTCAGGAGGTTGGGACAGGAGAATCACTTGAACCCGGGAGGCGGAGGTTGCAGTGAGTCAAGATCGCGCCACTGTACTCCAGCCTGGCAACACAGCAAGACTCTGTCTCAAAACACCAAAAAAAAAAAAAAAAAAAAAGGAAGATGTGGGAGTGGGGAAAAACTCGAGGGCCATAATCAGGAGGTCAGAAGGGCCTCTGAATATTCAGCTTTGAACCGAGACCTAGAGGACAAGAAGGGATCCACTGGGAAGGAAATGTGAAAGAGATCCTTCTAGACTGGGATTCGTAGCAGTGGCACTGCTGATGTTTGGGGATGGATAATTCTTTGCTGTGGGTGCCGTCCCGTGCTTTGTAGGATGCGTAGCAGCATCTCTGGCCTCTGCCCACCAGATGCCAGGGCCACACCCTGCCCACCTGTGCCAACCACAGATGTCTCCAGACATTGACACATGACCTCTGGGAGCTAAAATTGCCTCCACTTGAGAACCACCATTTCTTATAGACGGAACAGCCTGGGCACAATGTAGCACAGAAACAAACTTGTTGCGTTTGAGAAATTTAAACAATGGATAGAGTAAAATAAAACAATGAGGAGAAATGAGTTTAGACAAGTACATGGCAAGGAGGGGTTAGAACATTCCTTCTCCATCTTTCATGAAAGGAATGAGTTTGGAAATGTCCCAAAATGCTGAGCATAGCAGCAAGTGTGGCAAACACTTGCTTCCACCCTTACAACAAACCGGTTTTACAGAGGGACAAACTAAGGCCCCGTGTCATGTGATGAATGCATGGCAGAGTGGGGATTAGAACCAGTTTCGTCTGGTTGCAAAGTTGGTATTCTTTCTGACTTGAAGTCGGCCTCTTAGGGAACTCAGCAGAACTGGACTATCAGGATGGCCCCAGGCCACCTTGAAAGCACAGAAGGAACAGTCCCACCCCATGAGCTTGTGGCTGGGCAGAATAGTGGTTAGACTGCCTTGCAGCAGGGATGTCCAGGATGGTCGTAGGAGGACCCCCGTTGTCTGTTCCTGAGTGGTAAGGGCTATGCTCAAATTCCCACATTCTTCCTTCTCTGGATTCCCATCGGAGGCCTCAGAGGTCATGCCAGGCTAGGTTGGGGACCTGCATTAAGCCAGAGACCTCTTGAGGCCAGGTAGGCATGCGCGTTGCTGCCCCCTGGAGGCCACTGTTGGCTTGCTTTGCGTGGCCACTTCCCTGAAAGAATCCAGCTCCGCTCAGCACCCAGGAGGCTGAGTGCCTGCACTCTTGTCAAACTGCTTAATGCTCGAATCCGAGTTCTGCCACTTAGCTAGCAGCATAACCTCAGGCAAGTAAATCCAATTTCTGTGAAATTGGGATATAATAATAGAACCTAGCAGCCCGTTGGACACTTGGAAGGTGCTCAACGAATGTCAGCCATTTATACGTAAGCTGCATCCAAGGTCTCATCTTGTATCTCTGAGAGGTCCAGAAATCATTTCTCAGGCCATGCGT
Organism: Macaca thibetana thibetana; assembly: GCF_024542745.1. Lineage (NCBI taxonomy): Eukaryota > Metazoa > Chordata > Mammalia > Primates > Cercopithecidae > Macaca > Macaca thibetana. The sequence goes on along the minus strand of NC_065597.1, from coordinate 58,702,835 downwards.
GCAACCTATTTTGGAGTTCAGAGAAGAGAGTTGTCTTATTTGTGGCTTTTTTGCTTTAGTGCCCCAGGTCACTCTGTATCTCTTGGCCTTTCTCATCCTCTTCCTCTACTTCACTGATCTCATTTCCATGGTGCCTCCCATGAATTCCTTTGCCCACTCTTCTTTGCCAGCCTCATAGCCAGAGGCACTTTATGCATCAAGCACTGCTGGTTCCTCTTGCTGTTGTTTTCATGAAGTTGCCCTACACAAAAACATATGAATTTTGCAGATGAATGGTTTCATCCTGGGCAATGCTGATAGGTTTTCAGTTTCCATCTGCCGCCCCATCTGTAGCTTCCAAAACCACTACTTCTCCCATCCCAGGAAGAATGAGCAAACTCAGGAGTCTTCTCAAAGGGGCAATAGTGCCCAAGTCAGGCACTTCTAAGAGGCACTGAAAACTTGGGGGATACTTAAGGGCCCAGCCAGCCCGGCGTGGCCGCTGTGAGCAGCTCTGTGATTTGACATCACCTCCCTGTGTCCCCTGCACAACCTTCACTGTGGAGGGTGCAGGGGAGCGGGCAGATTCTTCCTCTCTTAGATATTAACGATGCATTGGTCTTTACTGGTCACTAGCCTTGTTTGGGCCCTGGACACAGACATGCTGGTTTCAGGTGCTGCCTCACCACCAGCTGGCCATGTGGATCCGCACGAGTTGCTTCAACTTCCTGCATCTCAAATTCTCCACCTTAAAATAAACACAATATTAGTGCCCGTTTCACAGGGCTCTTAGGAAGTTTCTGTGAAATCTTGCATGATAAGGACCTACCGCGGTGTCTAATGATAGAAAGTGGTTGATAAATACACGCTGTTATTGTAGCCATGGAGTAATTTGGACATTTTAGGTGGGACTTAGGCATCCTAAGTCCTTAGACGTCCTAAGATGTATCCTAAAAATATAAAAATGAGCCAGGCACGGTGGTGCACGCCTGTAATGCCACCTACTCGGGAGGCTGGGGCAGGAGAATCGCTTGAACCCAGGAGGCGGAGGTTGCTGTGAGCTGAGATCGCGCCACTGTATTCCAGCCTGGTGACGTAGCTAGGCTCCGTCTCAAAAAAAAAACAAAACAAAAAAAACAAAAAGAAGATGTGAGAGTGGAGAAAAACTCTAGTGCCCGTCATTTTTCTTAGGTTCACGGGTGTCAGGTGTACCCCGTTCAAACTGACCAGAGAGTGTGCCTCCCCAGCGCCTTCTACAGTCTAGGGTCTCCCAGCAGATGGGGGGATGCCCCCAAGCCCAGGACTGAAGAAGGCCCCCAACGACCATGCTGTGAAGAAGAAAGAAGCTGCTTGTAGCTTTAAAGAGAGGCCTTCCTTCCACACTTGTACCTTTTTTGGGTTCAATTCAAAACTCAAACTCTTGGGAATATGTGACCTAGATATTTGATGCCATTAAAACCTGCCTGCTAATATTTTAGACATCTAAGTCCCGCCTAAAATGCCCAAATCACTCCATGGCTACAAGTAACCTTGGGACTTGAGTTACTTTCCCTTTTCTCTTTGATAGAGTTAAAAGAGTAGTAAAGTATTTCTTGAACTCACATCTCTGTCAAAAGAGGGAAAAGTAGCCAAGCATGGTGGCGCACAACTGTAATCCCAGGACTTTGGGAGGCCGAGGCAGGTGAATCACTTGAGGTTACGGGTTTGAGACCAGCTTGGCCAACACGATGAAACCCCATCTCTACTAAAAATACAAAAAATAGCCAGGTATGGTGTGCGCACCTGTAACCCCAGCTACTCAGGAGGCTGAGGCATGAGAATCACTTGAACCTGGGAGGCGGAAAGAAAGAGAGAGAGAGAGAGGGAGGGAGGGAGGGAGGGAGGAAGAAAGGAAAAAAGAAAGGAAGGAAGGGAAAAAGGAAGGAAGGAAGGAAAGAAGAAAGAAGAAGGAAGGAAGGAGGGAAAAGCAAAGATAGGCTGTGAAGACTGAATGTTTCAAGAAAAACAGAATAGAACCAATTCATTTGTGGACCTAAAGAATATTCCTGAACTTGGCATATGCAAGCTGAGAAGCCAAGAGTGTTTAGAGACTCTAGGTGTTCCTGCTCTGCTGTTGACACGACTTCCTGGTCCACGTAGGCTCCGGTTGGAGCTGGTTGTGTACCCAACACGTGAATGTAAGTGGAAAATGGATACTTTCAAACTCTGAGGCCCTGCTAGGTCTTGAATCCTCAAAAGGTATGATGGTTTTATTTGTATGTTCTATTTACTGAGGCAGGGAATTACACCTGGCATACTTTAGATTGGCTGCAGGAAGAGACGAAACCAGTAGCACTTTGCCCTGTATCTTGGTTTGGACTTGTAGTAAGAGACCTTGGCTGGCTGTGGTGGCTTGTGCCTGTAATACCACCAGCACTTTGGGAGGCCGAGGCAGGTAGATCACCTGAGGTCAGGAGTTCGAGACCAGCCTGGCCAATATGGCGAAACCCCATCTCTACTAAAAATACAAAAATTAGCTGGGTGTGGTGGTGGGCGCCTGTAGACCCAGCTACTTGGGCGGCTGAGTCAGGAGAATTGCTCGAACCCAGAAGGCGGAGGTGGCAGTGAGCTGAGATCACGACATTATACTCCAACCTGGGCAACAAGAATGAAACTCCATCTCAAAAAAAAAAAAAAAAAAGAGACCTCATGCATCACACTGTGTCTTTCCCTAAGGCCAGTGTCTTGGGGCAACTCAGATGTAAAGAGAGGAGGGTTGAGTGTGTCCTTTACCTCTCCCAGGGTTCACATTCCGTCTGTGGTGTGTACACATATGTGTGCACACAGGGGGCAGTGTATGTGTACAGAAACCACCAGGCAGGGGAATCCATGTTGACATTTTCCTGCTACTTCTGCCTCTTGGGTATCCACAGCAACAAAGTCCAAACTATCAGGGCCCACCACATGGACATGTAAGTTACATTAACCACAGATCCAAATGTCTGTCTTGAGATACTACCAGAGCCACGGGCTGACGGTGGGAGAGAGCTGCTCTGCGGTGCCTCAGTGGGAAACACCAGCTGGTAAAGACGGGAGCAGGTGGCCAGGGCTTCTCTACAATCTCCCAAAGACCAGAGTTTATATGGGACCAGGCCAGCAAGACTAAGCCCCAGAGTAACAGCGCGGACACTTACTGCACACCTACTGTGTGCTGGGCCCTCTTCAGGGCCCTTTACCACATATTTTGTCTTAATCCCCATCCCCCAAAACACAACTGCTACTGGGTAAGTAAGTTTAGAGAAATTAGTATTAAAACAGAGCAGAGGAAGCTTTGCAGGGAGCCAAGCCCTTGATAATGTTCAGCACAGATGCCAGTCACTCTGGGATTTGAAATGAAGTTGAGCAGTATGGAAGTCCAAGCATCCGTGTACAATCACTCCTGGACTTTTCATCCCTTTAGTCTGCTTAAGTGGGACCCGAATGGATCAAAGAATTCCTGTAGTTAAGACCATGCGACGACTACAGTGAATGTATATGTAGCATTTCGTACATTCCTAGCGTTATTTTAAGTGCTTTACAATTCAAGGGTGTCCAAGGGAGAGAATACAGTTATGGCTCCTCAGTTTCTTTTCCTGGTTGGGCCAGTAAAGCCTTTCCTTGTCCCTCTTTTCTGCTCATCACTAGAGACAGAAACTAAAAACCATGGCTTTAGGCTGCTAAAAGCCTAAAACAAAAAAACAAAACAGAACAGAACCACCAAATAAGGTAGGTTGGACAAGCTGGTTTACATTATTTTGACAGCAACTCTGAAGTATGCACTCTTGATATCCCCATTTTTCAGATGAAGAAAGTGAGGTACAGAAATGTTAAGAAACTTGAACCCAAGGCTATGGCCAGTAAACTGTAGAACCACGATCTTTTTTTTTTTTTTTTTTTTTTTTTTGGAAACTGGGGTGAAATTTATGTAACATAAAATTAACCACTTTTAATTGTTGAATGGCATTCAGTACATTCACAGTGTCAGACAACCGTACCCTCCCTCTAATCCTAAACATTTTCATCATCCCAAAAGAAAACCGTGTACCCATTAAGCAGTCACTTCCCAAAGACGTCTCCCCAGTCTGTGCGACCACTAATCTCCTTTCTGTATCTATGGACTTGATTTGCCTATTCTTGACATTTTTATCTATTTGTTTTGAGATGGAGCCTCCCCTCTTGTTGCCCAGGCTGGAGTGCAGTGGCGCGATCTCGGCTCACTGCAACCTCTGCCTCCCAAGTTCAAGCGATTCTCCTGGCTCAGCCTCCCAAGTAGCTGGGATTACAGGCATGCACCACCACACCTGGCTGATTTTGTGTTTTTCGTGGAGATGGGGTTTCACTGTGTTGGTCAGTCTGGTCTCGAACTCCTGACCTCATGTGATCTACCCGCCTCTGCCTCCCAAAGTGCTGAGATTACAGGTGTGAGCCGCTGCGCCCAGCCTATTCTAGACATTTTATATAAATGCCGTTACATAGTATATGACATTTGCTGACCTGCTTCTTTCACTTAGCTTAATATTTTTGAGGTTCCTCTGCATCGTAGCATGTAGCAGCGCTTCATTCCTTTTTATGACTGATAGTCTATCATGTTGATATACTTGTACCACAATCTTTGTCCAATTGTCAGTCTATATACTCATCATTCTGAAGAGCTTCCCAAAGCCCCTGTCTCCTGGCCATGTTGTATCTGTGCTGTATGCCCTGAATTGAGGACCTCATCTGGTTTAAGAAGATGCAGCTCCATCATATGGGACTCTGCCCAGCAGTGGTGCTGGAGGACTCTTGTTAAGCCGTGATGACTTCTTGGCCGTGAGGGATTGTAGATCTGAGCATATTGGCCTGATGACCTTTTCCATTCACACCGGATCTTCTCTACCCATGCTAGCCCCTGGACCTCCGCTGAACGGGAAAGGAACTCCCAGTGATTCTCATTGTCCGGGGAAGATTCAGGTTGAAGATGGAAATGTGGAGGAGTAGAGTGTGAGGTCCAAGCTTCCCTTTTTCCCTTCTCCCTTCTCTCAACACCAAGCCCCTTCTGATGACAATCTTGGGGTGCTCTGGGGAGGAAAGTGCTTAGGTCAGCCCAGTGAAGATACTTCTGTACTCCCACAGATGAGGTCAGGAGTTGGGGCTCCTTCTGACTTTACCCATTCACCCAAAAAAATATTTATTGAGCACCTACTATGTGTTGGACACTGTGCTAAGCAGCAAGTACTCAAAGGTGAGGAAAAACATATCCAGCCCTGCCCTCATCGTGGTGGTCAAGGGTGATGGCTGGAGCCAGTCCACTGGGGTCCAAATTGCAGCTTCTTTATTTACTAGCTGTGTGAAGTTGGATACACCAGTTCCTGTGCCTCAGTTACTTCACCTGTAAAATGGGCATAATAATGGCACCACCCCATAGGGTTGCTTTGAGGGTTAAGTGAGTCCATATATGTAAAGTGCTTAGCACACAGCAGGGGTTATCCTTGTGATAGCCATGGGACACCAAGAATCAATTTCTCTCTCTCCCTCTCTCTCTTTACTCTCTCTTTACTCTCTCTCTTTTCACTCTCTCTCTCTTTACTCTCTCTCTGTCTTTTCACTCTCTCTTTTCACTCTGTCACCCAGGCAGGAGTGTGGTGCAATCTCTGCTCATTGCAGCTTCCACCTGTCAGTTCAAGCAATTCTCCTGCCTCAGCCTCCCAAGTAGCTGGGGTTATAGGCACTCTCCATCACATCTGGCTAATTTTTGTATTTTTAGTAGAGACGAGGTTTCACCCTGTTGTCCAAGCTGGCCTCAAACTCCTGACCTCAAGAGATCTGCCCACCTCAGCCTCCCAAAGTGCTGGGATTACAGGTGTGAGCCATTGCGCCCAGCCAAGAATCTATATATTTTTAAAGCGTCCCGCACCCTGCAGGTGATTGTACTAGTGAGAATTGAAATCCACTGGTCCAGGGAGAGAGAGAGAAATCTGTCACATAGTTAGAGACATAAATAAAGGCTACATGCTGTGTTGGAAAATGTTAGTCTCAGTACTTCTTGGGAAAGCATATTTGGTGGCCCAACACTCAGATGTTTAGGTGTTACCATCTCCCCTGCATTCTGCTTTCTCAGCAACCAAACCACTTTTGTTCTTTGGGATGTTCAGAGACACACACTCTGCTTTCTGAGATCCCAAAGTTCACGGGTTCGAAACCATCCAACAAAAGCTCCACCCAGATAATGTGTGAGTCTGAAAGGGTATATCTGCTTAGACTGTTGTTCACAAGGAGACTGGAAAAACATGCCAGTAATTTTGCCATTAACAGTTTTGCTTGCCTCTAGTCGCAAAATAAACACATCCTCAGCCCTGTTATTTTTCAGGCTGATGGAGCACACACTCCTGCTTTTGCAGAAATGCGGTTTGCTTCCCTCTTGCCGGTTGTCCTGGGTCTCCTGAGCTGTATTTTAGGCTGAACAGCTCTTTAAGCTTTCTTAAGGCCAGGAGTGACCTAGAGCATCTGCTGGACAAGCAGAGTGAGCCTAAAGTTCTCGGAGTTCTCATGAAAACCAAGGTTCTGCAGAAAGCCGAGAGTGGTCTGTGGGCTTAGGACCTTCTGGGAAGGATGTGATGGAGGACAAGAATTGATGTGACTGCTTCACCCACAGGATGCCATCATTTGGCTTAGAGAACTTTTAGCTGTATTGTTTGTTTGCTTGCTGTTTTATTTGTTTTCTCATTATTTCACAACTGAAAAAAAAAAAAAAAAAAGATTCCGAGTCCTGGGAGAAAATAATGTGATTAGTTCTCTCTTGAGTCGTGTATCCATTCTTTAACTAGCAGAGAATAGAGCACTTTGGCCATTCATTCATTAAATAAATGCTCATTGAGATTCTGCTAGATATTAGGCAATGCTCTAGACCAGCAATGTCCAGTGAAACTTTCTGGGTGATGGAAATGTTCTACAAGTACCATCCAGTAAGGTAGCCATTAGCCACATGTGGCCATTGACAGCCCGAAACGTGCCTTGTGGGACTGAGGAACTAAATTTAAAATTTGATCTGATTTTAATTTAAATTAAAACCCTGCCCTCATGGACCTTACATTGATGCCATGGGGTACAAACACTTCCACTAGAGAGAATTATATTACTGTTCCCAAAAGAAAAGAGAGTCCAGGCTAAACAGTACAGAAATAAATGTGATCTCTGTCCTCTGCCAATTTGATATTCTCACCAGATCCCAGATTGACCGCACAATGAATTTTGCGCGATGTATTTTCTTCCGAACCCCTCCCTCTCCAGATCTCAGAATTCTCCTTCCTCTTGGCAGCGGCTTTCTATGTGTCTGTGGATGGGATGTTTCCAAACCTGGCATCTTCCTGCCCAATGCATTGAGCATTTTTGCTTATTGGCAACAAGAAAAAGAAAAAAAAAAAAAAACATCTTTTATGTGACTTTTTCTCCAGTGGCCAAGAGTATGGACGGCATCCATGCTGGGATGCTCCAAGTGCATCCTGGGAATTTGGATGCGAGCCCAGGGTGGTCTACAATGTGGGTGGTCTTTATTGTAGAGTCTATTATTCTTCCCTTGCCTGTTCCTTACATCTAACTGCAAGTGAAGATTCTTTTCAAGGGCAATCTGGAGGAACCACATGTGTTAAAAGTGGGATGAGGGAAGAGCATTTCTACCCTTTTAAAAATTGATGAGGGCAAAGATTTGGCTGAGTACAGGACGCAAACGACAGGGTTAAGGTCCGATCGTTAGGCATACAGACTCTGTGGATTATTCTTATTATCATTCAAGTATTTTCTCTCCCTTGCTCCCACCCTGGGTCATTGTCCAGCATGGCCAATAGTAGCCACCTAAAGTAGATGCCTGGGGAAGCCTTTTAAGACCTGCCATACTCCAGTAGCTAATCATATTCACTGATGTTTCTTGACCTCTTACTGTGCATGCGATTCTAGGCCAAGTGATTTCTATGTATTATCTCATGTAATTCTCACAACAGTCCCAGAAGGTAGATAGTGTTACTGCATCCCGCTTCGCAGATGAAGAAACCAAGACTGTGAGAAGTAAAGGAATTTTCCCAGTGTCTTACAACTGGTGGGGATTGGAGCCAACATTTAAATGCATGATTCCTTCATCGCGGGGAGTAGGGGCAGAGAGGAAAGGACCTGAGTTTTTTGCCAACAGGTCATAATTTCACCTGTTAGATCTGGGGTAAAGCCCTCCCATGCGTTTTTCCCCCATCTAAAGCCTTGGTTTCTGTATCTGGATGAGAATCCAGGTATCAAGAGATGAGCAGGGTACATCAGAACCTGAGATCCAGAGTCACCTCATGTTTAGCCAACTGCCACGTTGCCCCCACTTTCTGCTTTAGTCCCCATGGCCTCCCGGTAAGATGACATATAGAATAGTATCAGGACTCAGAGTGTTCAAGTGACTTGCCCAGCGTCACATGACTTGATCGTGGCCAAGCTGGGATTTGAATGCAGGCTCAGCTGACGTTGAAGTTCACCGTGCTTTATGCAGTGTGTTGTGTAAGTGGTTGACCCCAGGGAGGGAAAGCCAGTCACCCAAGGATGCCAACGGTAAGATGTGGCTGCCCAAGCCAGTGTAGATCCATCTCCAGATGGCCTCTTTCTTCTCTGATTAATGGAAGATCCAAGCTTTACTGACTGTGTGCTCTAAGTATAGACCTAGGAACCATCTGTCCTGCATTAGCAAGGACAACCCCAGCCTTCAAATGCCTTTGTAATCCTGTCCCCATTGGACCTCAGACTCTCCTTATCTCTCCCCTAACTGGCTATCTGGAATTCTCATTCATTTAAATATTAGCCTAATGCAAGCATAATTAGAAAGGAATGGCATCTGTCCCTCCCCCTACCCCCCACATATGCCTAATTCTTTCAAAGCAAAATCAAAGCAATGCTGGCGTATTCTACACCATCAAGTCATTCCACTACAATGTAGAAGCGGTCATGCAGTGTCAGCCTGACCTGGATTTGAATTCTGTTGCTATGAGTTGAACCGTGCCCCACTAAAATTTATATGTTGAAGCTCTAACCCCTGTACTTGGAGATAGGGCCTATAAGGAGGTAATTAAGGTTAAATGAGATCATGAGCATGGAGCCTTGATCCTATAGAAGTACTGTCCTTCTTTATAACAGACACCAGAGAGCTCGCTCTCTCTTTCTTTGCCATGTAAGGACAGAGCAAGAAGGTGGCCTTCTGCAGGCCAGGAAGAGAGTCTTCACCAGAATCAAATTGTCAGGCACTTTGGACTTCCCGGTCTCTAGAACTATGAGAAAATAAATCTCTATTGTTTAACCCACCCAGTTATGGTGTCTTGTTATGGCATCCTGTGCAGACCAAGGTACCTGTCTTCACCCCCTGTATGAGAGCTGTATGCTCTCAAGCAACAAATCCAACCTTTGTGAGTCCATTTTCTCACCTGTAGGAGGAGATGACCATGTTACCCATCAGGGAGCTGTAAAAGGAAGAATAGCCAAGTGGGACTCCAGGCACAGCTTAGCATATTTCAAGGTCTCTGATGACAGCTGGATCAGAGCATGGTGGCTCAGGTCTGGCACCTCCATGTGACCTCCTCTCCACCTTCTTACCATCAAAACATTGGGACCAGGATGCTCAGTCATGCTGATGGGTGCAAAGCGAGGAGAGATGGTTGAGTCCACCAGGGAGACCTTACTGGGCCCACCCCATTGCAGCAAGTGGTTGGTATAACTGGTCTTGGCCCCAAGAGGCTTAAGTACAACCCAGACCTGAGGCAAAAAAACATTAAAAAAAAGAAGAAGAAGAAGAAGTGCGATTCATTGTGGGGGGAGGAAGGGTTTCACAGAACAGTTATCTAGCCCACCAGTAACCATGTCTCAAGCAATCTCTCCAGCACTAAGTAATCTTAACCTCAGTTCCTCCTTCCTTTAGGTAAATGCAGGAGAGAGATGGGCAGAGGAGAGTCTGCTATGGGTAGCAGGCTGGAGTGCCCTCCCCAGAGTACTTTCCTCATAAGATTGTTAGAAGCATGAGAGATAGTGGAACACAGGACCTCATCCAGAACTGGGCAATTTTTTAACAAGGAAATTGTTTGATGATAATGGTAATGATGACAATGATCATTAATAATCCTGTGTAGTCATTAATTCTGGACAAAAACATGGTCTGGCCTTTTGTGTTCCTCTCCTCCTTTGTTCCTCTTATATGTCTCTATACCTTGTACTAATACAGAAATGCAGATGGGACAGGGGGCACCTGCCTTTGAGGAAGTCTGTTCCTGATGAGAATGAGGAAGGTGGTTGCCTTGAGCTGAGCCATCTTTGCCTGTACTCGGGCCCCCATGTTCCCTCCCTGCTGCAAGGCTCTTTGAAGCCCTTGTGTTTATTTGCCTTCTGTACCCCAGTGAGGTGAAACAGCATATTCCATTTCTCAAGTCCATTTCTCCACTTACTTTGGAAAATCAAGTCCATTTCTCTAGTTGCTTTTTGAATGCAACTGTAATCTACCTGAAATTTCAAGTGAGAAACTTCCCTCCAATTTCCAACCTCACCGACCCTCACCCCATCCCCAGGCTCCAGTGTGGTGCCTCTGGCCCTCCCCTGGTAGCCCCAGGCAATGTCAGAAAGTGATTTGGACATCTGGGCAGGTCAGCTTCTGAGGGAATCATCGTGGAACAAAAGCCAACGCAGAAAGCAAGTTTTCATGGTTCCTGAGTCTCCCCTGCTGCCTCCTCCCACTCCCACCCAGCTTGGGTGGAGCAGGCCCATACAGGTCAGATTGAGTGTCTCTAAAACTTGGATTCTGGTCTCGGCCCACTGCCTATAAAACCAGTTAATCCCAAAGTGGAGAATGGGAAGGGGAAGGCCATTTGGTAGTACTGACCAGTTTTCCTGTGGTGGGGGATGAAGGGGAATCCCACACTGGTGGTTGTTCTCTTATGGAGAAGGAATGAAAACTGTGCCCCTAAAAGCCACCAACCGTCCTGTGTCCTTTCTCCTCCAGGGAGGGATTCTCCTCGGTGCAATTTAATCGTATTCATCAGTCAACATTACTTGGCAAACCGAGCCAGGGGCACAAACATTGCCACCCTTTCTCAGTCTAATCGAGCTCTTCGGGATACTGGAATCTGGTTTAAGGCCAAGCAGAAGCAATTTTTGATTACAGAGTCAATCTTTGTTTAAAAGTTTGCCACCCTGGGGAAGTTTCTAACAAGTTACTTTAAACAATGCATTCTCTGGACACCTACAGCTAAATAGTCCCATTAATCCAAATTGCTTTGCCGGGTTGTGGTGGAACCGTTCAGGAGCTGGGGCAGTGTCTCAGACAGGCTTCATGACGGCGATGGCTGCAGTACTGAGGGGGCACTGCTTTGTCGTGAACTGAGCGACCGGGAGATGGCCCCACCCCTGAGAATTCCCTGCCACTGAGTTTGTGCAGGTGCTGAGTGCTTCTCCCATGGTCTCCTTTAATCTGTCAGCCATCTGGTGAGATGGTACCTTCATTGTCCCCATTTGCAAGAGAAGGGACTTGAGCAGATGCTCAGCTACCCAGAAGTGGAGCTCAGTGGAGCTTAAACCCACCCATGCCCTTAACAACGAGTCAGGGCTTCCCAAGTAGGCCCGTGGGCCGCTTGCAGTATGCAAGTAATTTAAAGAGAAATGCAGGCGAGTCTTCAAAAATGTCCATGTTTATCTATATTAACACATAGAGGGGAATAGGAACATGTTCAGCCCAGATTTTGGAAGCTGAAGTTTCCTTAAAAAGTTGATTTAAATGAGAAAATATTAACAAGGCAACAATACAAGGGGTAAGTGGCTCTTCAGTCATTTGGCAAGTACTTATTGAGTGCCTGCTATACTCCAGCCATTTCTGCTGAGGGTTGGGAATACAGCAGTAAAGAAAGCAAGCACTGTTGTGCACCCTTCATGCTATTTAGAGAAAGAGACAGTAGCGGGTCATATATCGGATAGAAATGAGTACCAGGAAAGCTACTGCATGGAAAGAGGATTGCGGGGGGCAGTCAGGAAGACACTTCGATGAGATGGATATGCCAGAAAGTTATGAGGAAGATTGTGAATGACCCAAAAAAGAGAATTATCAGGTGAGGGATCAACAAACTTCTTTTCTAGCTTTTATTTGAGGTTCAGGAGTACATGTGCAGGTTTGTTACATAGGTAAATTGTGTGTCCTGGGGGTTTGGTGTACAGATTATTTCATTCCGGTGATAAACAGAATACCTGATAGGTAGTTTTTCATCCTCACCCTCCCTGCCTCCTCAAGGAGACCCTGGTGTCTGCTGTTCCCTTCTTTGTTTCCATGTGTACTCAATGTTTAGCTCCCACTTACAAGTGAGAATATGTGGTGTTTGGTTTTCTCTTCCTTTGTTAATTCACTTAGGATAAAAGCCTCCAGCTCCATTCATTCAACAAACTTTTTTTTTGAGACAGGGTCTCGTTCTGTCACGCTGGCTGGAGTGCAATGGCACAATCACAGGTCACTGAAGCCTTGACCTCCCGGGCTCAAGTGGTCCTCCCATCTCAGCCTCCTGAGTAGCTGGGATTACAGGCTCATGTCACTACACCTGGCTAATTTTTGTATTTTTGTAGACATGGGATTTTGCCACGTTGCCCAGGCTAGTCTCAAACTTCTGCACTCAAGCCATTTGCCTGCCTCGACCTCGCAAAGTGCTGAGATTACAGGCATGAGCCACCTCACCCAGCCTCAAAGTTTTCAATAAAAGGCCAGATAGTAAATATTTTAGGTTTTGTGGTACATATATAGTCTCTGAGGATAATGAAACTCTGCCATTGTAACACTAAGGCAGCCATAGACAGTATGTAAATGAATGGGCATGACTGTGTTCCAGTAAAATTTTCTTTATAAAAGCAGGTGGCAGGCAATAGTTTGCCCTTGATCATTCTGCCAGATCTCCCATGTTTCAGATCATGGCCTTGCCCAGAACACATATATCTCAACCCTTTCAAATGTAGTGCCAACCCACTCACCCATCTTCCTAGGCATGGCCTTTGCTTCATTATCTTGGACGATTCTGTCAACCCAGATGGGGTTGAATCTGAATCACAAGTGCTTCAGACTTCAGGACCCTGGATAGAGAATGAGTGATGGAGATCCCCAAGGCCTTCTGGTCTACCTCCCCTAGGCCTTGACCTGGATTTCCACCCAGTCCTGGGTAGCTGAACCTCTTATTAAACAGCAGGCTCCTTTTATTTTATGTTCTCCTAACCTACTTCATGTGCCATTTCTGACCTTGAGCTGACAAGGAGCACATGAAACACAGCTCACCCATCAGTGTTGCCTGACCAGGGGCGGCTGAGAGGAGACAGGCAGTTTGCACACAGACAATCCTCCATGGCTATCCAGCCCCGCAGAGTTCCTGCAAGCCAGAGCATACTGTGTTTTCTCACCACCCAGCCTTCTCTGCCTAAACCCAGGATAAATACCTGGTCCTCATTAGCACTGTAATTCACCCTGCACCACCTTCCTCAATCTGAATCAAAAAGGTTAATGTCATTGAATGCTGAGACTCATTGATTTCAGCACTTACCCCAGGTTTCTGCTCCCCTGCTAGAACCCAGGGCTCATTTATCTTTCCTTGGTGGACCAGGCAAGTTGCTGACTAATGCCTTAATGCCAGCTAATTCTCAGAGATTTCCCAGAGTCACTGGACATGTGTTCCTCTAGTACTTTCTATAAATCCAGTTGCTCTTGTGTGTCTAGTTTTCTACTGACTCACTGCCTAGATGTGTCTGGGCTCCCCTCCTGTAATTTATCTTGGAAGTCCGTCTCAGGTTGCAATGTTAATTCAGGAAGAGAGAGATTTTTAACCAAGGTGATGGCCACAAAATACATTTTAATGAACTATCAGTAGGGCCTCGCTGTGAATTTGTTCATTCATTCATACATTCTAGTCAGTCCACAGATGCTTCTTGGAAACCTACTGTGTGCCAGACATTTGCCAGGACCTGGGGTTACAGACACCAATAGAACCATTAACATCGCTGCCTTTGAGGAGTACACAGATTAAGCCATTAAATAATGGCATCTTCATGACATTGTCAGGAAAGAAATTTACATGCATATAATGCAGGAAACAGACATGCATATAACCCTTCTCTTCTAAAAGACCAGGGAAAGCATCCCTGGAGAAGCACCCATCCCATAACCATGTCTCAGGCAATCTCACTGGCACTAAGTAATCCTACCATCAGTTCCCCCCTCCTTTTAGGTAAAACTAGGAAGGAGATGGGCAGCAGGCTGGAGTGCCCTCTGCCCAGTGGTTTCCTGAGAGTTGAAAGAAGAGGAGGAATTAACTGGGTGAAAAAAAGGGACAGTGAACATTGCAAGGAGAAGGGGCTGTATGCAGAAGGGCACTGAGGCAGGAGACAGCATGGCTTCTGCAGTAAATGAAAAGAGGCTTACGTGGACAGGATGTGGCAAAGGGATACGCCAATAGAAAAGGCCAGAGAGGCAGGTGGGGGCCAGACCCTGAGAGCCAGGTTAAGGAGTCCAAGTTTATCCTATAAGCAATGGGCAGCCTTTGAAAAGTTTCCTATTAGAAAATGCCGTGATGAGATTGCTTCAGTTTATAATCAGTGCTTGGCAGTGGGAAAAAGAAAGATTTAAAAAAAAAAAAAAAAAGTGGAAGACTGTACCAGCCTGCTGGAGGAGGGGAAACATATGATAGCTAGTATTTCCGGCTAGTGGATATGTACATTATAGCTCAGGTAATTACTTTGCACCAGGCTAAATGCCTCCTGTTGCTTTGTTGCTATTATTTTCTCTTGGTGTTGAGCTTTCCCGCAGCATACCTTATTCTTAGGCTTCGTGGCCCTGGGTTTCCTGGAGAGACGCTGTAAGCTGGATCTGGAACTGGACCTACAAACCTCCTCCTGCTATTCGGCAGGAATTTTCCAAGGCTCAGGCCATCAGCCCAGTGTAGCAAAGCGGTTGAAAGTGTGCACTTGAGGAGGCAGCAGAGCCTGAGTTCAATTTCCAGCTGTTCTGTTTACTGGCCACGTGACCTTGGGCGTGTTGCTCAACCTATCTCTGCCTCAGTTTTCTCATCTGTAAAATGGGAACCATCAGTTACCTGCCTCAGCCTTTACTGTAAGGATTAAGCTGTGAAATGTACAGCACCCTGCCTGACCCAGAGAAACTGCTCGAGAAACGATGACAGTGATGGTGACCCAAGCTGCCCAGGTGACAGTTCCACAAGTGGAGAGGTGACACCTGTTTTGCTCACCACCGTGTCTTTTATTCCTGGCACAGTGCCTGGCACATAGTGAGAGCTCAGTCAGTACTTAGTGAAGTAAGGCATGAAGGAGCAAATGAGCGCTCAGTGTTTGTTCCATGTAACACTGCTGTGGCTGCAGTGACTGTGGTCCTTTATTCCTAGGTGCCATGAGAGTCACTGGTATTTTATTGCATTTTTTTGCATTCCCCATTTATTTTTTTTTTTTTTTTTTTTTTTTTTTTTTTTTTTTTTTTTTTTTTTTTTTGAGACGGAGTCTCGCTGTGTCACCCAGGCTGGAGTGCAGTGGCGCAATCTCAGCTCACTGCAAGCTCCGCCCCCCGGGTTTACGCCATTCTCCCACCTCAGCCTCAGAGTAGCTGGGACTACAGGCGCCCACCACCACGCCCGGCCAGTTTTTTGTATTTTTAGTAGAGACGGGGTTTCACCGTGTTAGCCAGGATGGTCTGGATCTGCTGACCTCGTGATCCACCCGCCTCGGCCTCCCAAAGTGCTGGGATTACAGACTTAAGCCACTGCGCCCGGCCTACATTCCCCATTTATTAAAAACATCTCTGGGCTTACTCCTAGATTGAGGACCAGTGGAGGGGTTTTGTCTTGACTTACGTCTTTTCACCTAGAGGCATTTTCAGATTTTACCGCCATGAAAATGGAAAACATTCCAAAGAGCTGGAGACTTTATTTCAAAAGGACAATGAGCCGTGGTAGGTTCTCATGAATCCTAAGGTTGGCTCAGCTGCTTCTGCACGTAAACTGGAGGTGCCTGCACAGATATCAAGGATCTGTGTCTGGGAGCCTGGCAGGCCAGAGGGACATTCACACATCATACCTGTCTGGCTTCCACGCAGCCTGGCAGAAGGTCTGGATCCCATGCAGTCCCTTGATGTCATGGAGCAGATACCTAGTCTGTTCCCATTTTCCTTGAGAGAGGACGGGGAGGTAAGTTCTGCAGGTGTCCACATTCCTTCCCGGTTCCATGACCACGCCTGGTATCCTGTGGGCTCCAGTGGTGATGCGTGTGGACTCTGAGGTCAGATGGTCTGGGTGCAGATCCCTGTTTCTGTTACCTGTGGGCTGTCTAACCTAGGACAAGTCCCTTAACATCTCTGTTCACCTTTCTCTGTAACATGGGTGATAATGATAATATGTACATCATGATGATGTTGGGAAGGCAAACTGAGCTGATATATAACAGGTGCTTCAGCAAGTAACTATTATACCCTATACTTATTATTGTTATTATCATCATGATTATTAGACAAGTTACCCAATTTTCAGAAGTTTGTTCCATTGTAAAATGGAGCTACTGCTGCTTATTTTAGGGGGACTGTGAGGATTAGGTGGATAGCGTATATAAAATAGGGATGATACACCAAACATGGTTATTGTTGTAGCTGTTGTTTTATTTCTCAGTTTGAAATTTTGGGGTTCAACTGGCATATTTTTATTGTGGCATAAAAATAAAAACATAATAACATTAAAATATGTTAGCCGGACGCGGCGGTGTGTGCCTGTAATCCCAGCACTTTGGGAGGCCAAGGAGGGCGGGTTAGTTGAGGTCAGGAATTCGAGAGCAGCCTGGCCAACATGGTGAAAGCCTGTCTCTACTAAAAATACAAAAATTAGCCAGATTTGGTGGCACATGCCTGTAATCCCAGCTACTTGAGAGTCTGAGGCAGGAGAATCACTTGAACCCGGGAGGTGAAGGTTGCAGTGAGAGGAGATCACGCCACTGTACTCTACCCTGGGCAACAGAGTGAGGCTTCATCTCAAAAAACAAGTTATATTTAATATGCCAAAAAAAATATACAATTGAAATTAGTGGCACTTAATACATTCGCAATGGTGTATGACCATCATCACTATCTAGTTACAGATATTTTAGTCACCCCAGAAGGAAAACCTGTACCCATTAAGCAGTCACTCCTCATTCCCCTCTGACCCCCAACTCCTGGCAACCCCCAGTCTGCTTTCTGTTTCTGTGGGTTTGCCAACTCTGAATATTTCATATAAATGGAATCATACAACACGTGGGTATTTCACATCTGGCTTCTTTCACTTAGCATAATGTTTTCAAGGTTCATCTGCATTGTAGCTTGTATCAGTACTTCATCTCTTTCTGTGGCTGACTAATATCCCATTGTCTGGATAGACCTCATTTGGCTTATCCATTCAGCAGGTGATGGACATTTGGGCTCTTTCTACTTTGGGCTATTGTGAATAGTGCTGCCATGAATAGCATGTACAAGTTTTGTTTGAACACCTGTTTTCCATTCCTTTCAGTATTACAATGACTCTTAACATATGTGGTTCAGCTACTTAGGAGAAAATGGGAAGACGTAATAAGATAAAGTAGAAAAAGAGAGGGATTTCAGCTTCTTTAGATGAATCTCTTTCTTTTGTTTTTTGTTTGTTTGGTTGGTTTTTTTGTTTGTTTGTTTTGGCCACGCTCTGGAGAGCCAGCCAGGGAACCAACCACAGAGAGGTGGCTCTTGGTTTGGTCTCTAACTCTTGGGTCCATCAACAACATCCCAAGGACCACAGCTTCCCTGGGAAAACCTTTGATGACTGCACATTGCAGCCTGGGGAAGCCTGCCATCCTTCTGCCTCACTCAGAGCCAAATACAAAACAAGGGCTACCAGATAATCAAGCAATTACTATGTGGCAGGCACTGGATTGAGTCTTCCACACCCATGGTCTCATCAAATCTTTGCACGACTCAGACAAGGAAACAGAGGCTCAGAAGGATAAAGAAACCTGCAAGGTGGTACTGCAAGGACCAAGGAGTGGAGATGAGCTTTAAACCTACTTCACCTTTTGCTGAATGATGTTTCTGCAGAACAGTGGCACATCAAGCTATTGTTCAGTCGGGCTTATCTCAGCGGGACCTGCTGATGTGTCTGCCTTAGCATGAAAGGAATTCTGTCTGAGTTTGTGAATTCCATACCAGGAACCCGGCACAGACTTAGAGATTGCATTCAACCTTTGTCCCTGTGTGCATTGAGCAACTATAATACGCCAGACATTGTGCTAGCCAAGCCTTGCTCAACTGACGTTCCTCATTTGAGCCACAAAACACAGGAAGTGGGCAGAGTGCCTGTGTTCTTGATTCTAGCAAGGATGGTACGTGACTACGCTCTTAATGCATACAGGGAAGCTAATCCAGGATGTACATGGATGCCTCAGAACACCAAAGCTCCTTTCTCACAAGGATTTGGTCTTCATCTTTGCTGTTTTTTCAGCATCTGAAACAGCATCTGACTCATAGCAGGTGTCACATAAATGTTTGCTGAATGAGTACGTGGAGATAGTGTGGTGTGCACAAATCTGCCTTCATCTACCACACGTCCTGTTTGATAATTTATACTACGATCCTGTTTTTACCATGCAGCCATTTAAATACTCAGAGACCTGGCACTGAAAAGAATTCATCAGCGAGCAATGAACTTGTATCAGCATCTTCCTGGCAGGGTTTATGTGGTCAGATCCCAGATGACATTTGTTACTAATTTGGATTTTTGTTGTTGTTAGTAAAACACTGTATCGGTCACCATAGGAACACATTAGAAGTAGGACTAAGGTATTGCCGCTGAGTACATTCCTCTCTGGGAAAAGAAATAAATACTTGTAAATGAATAGCTTTTACCCAAGAAGCAGGAGGTGTGAGCTCACGTAGAGTCAAATAAAACCCAGGCTTAAATGTCCTCATTGAAATGAGCCCGTACAACTCAAAGTGATACCCAGCTGTCGAAAAAGCAGAATTCATGTCTCAAGTCAGAAATGAACACAGTTGGCCAGGTGTGGTGGCTCACACCTGTTATCCCAGCACTTTGGGAGGCCGAGGCAGGCGGATCACCTGAGGTCAGGAGTTTGAGACCAGCCTGGCCAACATGGCAAAACCCCGTCTCTACTAAAAAGTACAAAAATTAGCCAGACGTGGTGGCAGACACTTGTCATCTCAGCTACTCAGGAGGCTGAGGCAGGATAATCATTTGAACCTGGGAAGCAGAGGTTGCAGGGAGCCGACATCCCGCCACTGCACTCCGGCTTGGGTGACAAGAACAAGACTCCATCTCAAAAAAAAAAAAGAAATGAACTCAGTCTTTGGCACACAGGAAGATGCTCAGCAAATGCTTATGGCAGGGTCTGACTTGCTGAAGAAGTGGGAAATGATATTTACCAGGAAAGCTGATAGAGCTTGCAGAATCGTAGAGTTATGAAAAAGCCCAGAACATTTAGAAAACTTCAAGTAATTCCAAAGATTGAGTAGGCAGGATGCAGGAAGAGGAAGGAAAGAAAAGGAGAAAGGAAAAGGAAAGAGAAACGGAAGAGAGAGAGAGAAAAAAGGGAGAGAGGAGGGAAGGAAGGAGGGAAAAAGAAAAGAAATTTAATTCACAGCTGCAAGAGTAACACAGCTAATACTTACTGTTTACTGTACACCAGGTACCCATGCTAACAGCTTAACCTGACATCATTCCTTCTAGCCCCAAAACAACTCCACAAGGCATGTCATATTGCGATTCCTGTTGTTATAAAGGCAACAGTGCTGTTCAGAAAAATTGTCATCTGCCCAAGATTGGGCAGTTAGTGAGGGCAGAGCTCAGCCAGTTCTGCTATTGAGTAAGACGCCAGCCTATTTTCTCTCCCAAAAGAGAACTGGAAGTTAAATTGGCCATTTTTTAATAATTTATTTGGATATTCTCTTATTATTGTTATTATTATACTTTAAGTTCTAGGGTACGTGTGCACAACGTGCAGGTTTGTTACATATGTATACATGTGCCATGTTGGTGTTCTGCACCCATTAACTCGTCATTTACATTAGGTATATCTCCTAATGCTATCCCTCCCCTCCTCCCCACAATAGGACCCGGTGTGTGATGTTCCCCTTCCTGTGTCCAAGTGATCTCATTGTTCAATTCCCAGCTATGAGTGAGAACATGCAGTATTTGGTTTTCTGTTCTTGCGATGGTTTGCTGAGAATGATGGTTTCCAGCTGCATCCGTGTCCCTACAAAGGACATGAACTCATCCTTTTTTATGGCTGCATAGTATTCCATGGTGTATATGTGCCACATTTCTTAATCCAATCTGTCACTGATAGACATTTGGGTTGATTCCAAGTGTTTGCTATTATGAATAGTGCCACAATAAACATACGTGTGCATGTGTCTTTATAGCAGCATGACTTATAATCCTTTGGGTATATCCCCAGTAATGGGATGGCTGGGTCAAATGGTGTTTCTAGTTCTAGATCCTTGAGGAATCGCTACACTGTTTTCCACAATGGTTGAACTAGTTTACAGTCCCACCAACAGTGTAAAAGTGTTCCTATTTCTCCACATCCTCTCAAGCACCTGTTGTTTCCTGACTTCTTAATGATTGCCATTCTAACTGGTGTGAGATGGTGTCTCATTGTGGTTTTGATTCGCATTTCTCTGATGGCCAGTGATGATGAGCATTTTTTCATGTGTCTGTTGGCTGTATGAATGTCTTCTTTTGAGAAGTGTCTATTCATATCCTTTGCCCACTTTTTGATGGGGTTGTTTTTTTCTTGTAAATTTGATTTGAGTTCTTTGTAGGTTGTAGATATTAGCCCTTTGTCAGGTGAGTAGATTGCAGAAATTTTCTCCCATTCTGTAGGTTGCCTGTTCACTCTGATGGTAGTTTCTTTTGCTGTGCAGAAGCTCTTTAGTTTAATTAGATCCCATTTGTCAATTTTGGCTTTTGTTGCCATTGCTTTTGGTGTTTTAGACATGAAGTCCTTGCCCATGCCTATGTCCTGAATGGTATTACCTAGGTTTTCTTCTAGGGTTTTTAAAATCATTTTTGAACATTTGTTTTTAGGCTATTAAAGCATTTTTGCTCAATTGAAATTTCACCCAATATAGGTGGAAGTGAATCCTCGGTAAAGAAACCTCACCCGAGGTGTCTTGAGGCCCCAGCTGCCCAGCCCCAACCTGGGGTTCCCCCAGATGCAGTTTAAAAACATGATCTATATGGTAACTTCTCATTTAAATCATTTCTGAAGTTTTCTTTGCCTAGAAACTGTCAAGTTACTTCAAACCCTGTGCCCTCTGTTTAAAAAGAAAAAATCTGTTTAAAAATCCGTTTTAAATTTCTCCTCAGCCCTCTGAGATAAACAAGCAACCTTGGAAATCTGCGAGTAAAGAGTATACTGGACGCAGCATGTCCTGATCCTCCAGAATCTACCTCTCTGTTGCAGAAGCCACAGTGTGTGTTTTTCCATGGCATGTATGACTTCCTGTCTGTGTTGCAATGCATTTTGACCTTGTTCCAATACATACAGGCTAGTGAACGTGGCAAGCCGCCCAAGGAGAATGAGATGCTTGGATGACAGTATCAACTGTCCTTCAAGCTCAATCTCACCTTGGGGCTGAAATCCAAACTGACCCAATCCCAAAGTTCTGGGAGTTAGAGATCCTTGCTGTATCCTACTCCTGGCACAGTACAGACTCTAGTCCTAGAGAATTCATAATAACAACAACAATAATAAGAGCTGACATTCTAGCATTCTGTGGGCTAGGTTACCTAAGCTGTAGTAGATCTCTCTTGTTTTCACTGGCTCAACGCTCATTACCCTACTCTGGTACCAGTTTCTGTATCAGCTAGAATTTTGTGGTTGCAAGCAACAGATTACTCCCTCTTATTTCATTACATCTTCAGCTCTATGAAGTACATAGTGTTATTATCCTCAATTTTAAAAATGACAAAATTGAGCATCAACTAACTAAAAATGACCTGCCCAAGGCCACACAGCCAGTAAGTGGTGGAACTAGGACTGAAACCTACATTTCTCTGATGTCAGATCTGCATTATTTTAACCACTCCAAATTCCGATACATTAGTGTTGGTGCATTAGGAAGACCTGTGTGGTGAAGTGGAAATGGACAAATTAGTATTATAGGTCATGGTGATTATTTGAACAAACCCAGGGCAGGATGCATGGTGAAAAAGGTACGTGTTCTCAGCCATAAGCACAAAGAGAAAGGTCGGCATGTCAGTACAGTTCAGTGCCATTCAATGGTCATTTATACTCCAGCACTTCCCAGTGGAACTGACACTGAGCAAGCTTTTGCAAAGGCAAGCAGGAGTTTTCTAGGTGAAAGTGTAGGAAGGATGTTTCTGGCATTAGGGATGCGATGGACAAAAGCCCTCATTCTGTCTCGCAACACAGTTGTGCTGAGCAGTTTCTGTGGGCTACAGTGAAATGGGCCTGGGAACCCCAAGAGAAATAGGCATAAGGCTGATGGAACCTGTCATGTTCCAGGCCTCTGTGCTGGACAGTAGGAAACATAGATGACCCAGATAAAGTTCTTGTCCTCAGGTAGCTTACAGTCAAGCAACTTGAACATACATAACTTAAATTTTTGCTAGGAACTACAAGTGTGTATGAATTGAAATGTCACAGTTTGGTAGGAAACTAGCAAGGGGTGGGCATACCTTTCCCTCTGCATTTCTAGCGAAGAATATAGAAACTTCTTTCCAGGGAACTCCAGTTACTGGGCACCTGCTATGCACCAGGCACTGTATGTACCATGCCCACAACACAAGTAACTCATAGACCATTGTTAAATGCTCCCATTTGGCAGATTAGAAAACTAAGGCTCAGCAAGCCTGTGGAACTTGCCCAAAATCAAACAGCAAGAAAGTGGCAAGGATCAGAGAGAAACTACTGTAAACACCTCTCTGAAAACAGCTTTCCTTGTAGCCGTCTCTTGGCTTTCCTACTTAAATCGTATTACTTTTAAGATTCAATCTTTCGATGCCCTCTGAAGTGGACCTCCCCTGGTTCCCCGAAGATCAAATCAAATAACTGGCTGTAATAAATCATTGTATGGGAATCAGAATTTGGTTAACTAAATGTTCTGCACATTTGAGATGCCTCATGGCATACGAGGATAAGCAGACTTAAGAGAAGCAAAATACAATTAAATAGACTTCATATACATATGTGCATGCTTGCACACACACGATCCCCAGCCTGCCCTCCCCCCCGCCAGCCACCAAGCGGAGTGTCAGTTTAGTTCATTCATGATTCCGGTGGCGTCCCAGGTTCCTACATGGCCCCTGGGTGCTGATTCTTGTCAATTACCTTTCCATTACAGCTGTCTAAAGGAAGGGCTGGTGTGTTAAGAGTTCTCATTGATGGAACTTCAGATAAACTGCCTCTTAGAAAGGCGTGTGTATGTTTAAAATGAAAAATGTGTTTCTTACAAATGTCCTGTGAAAGTACTGAGGCTTTGTGAAATGGTTTGCCGGTCCATTCAAATGCAATGAGTGTGTTTTAATGCCACATCATTTTTGTCAGTATAAAAAGGTAAATCCAATTAAAACTGATTGGGTTGTATCATCCAAGTCATTCTCCAGTTTGCCGCCTGCCTTTTTAGAAGGAGGTACTGTCCCCTGGTGTCCCCAGCATACTTTTTGTAGCCTCCCCTGAATGCCCATGTTTCAATTCACCTGCTGTCTCACTTCATATCACAGGGACCTACCTATATGTCTGCCTCCCCCAGTGTTCTTTGCGTTCCTTGAGGACAGGTGCCCCAACCATCTTACCCACTCCTGTCCCAGGCGTTTGTCACAGGGCCTGACCTATTGAAGAAGTGGATGTCATATTTTTCCCAGGGGACCAAACAGTGCTTGCAAAGTCTTAAGAGTTATAAAAGAACACAGAACATTTAAAAAACTTCAAGTAATTCCAAAGATTGAGTAGGCAGTGCCAGGTCACAGACAACCTTGCATGCCTTGTGAAGGGATGAGGACATTGTTCTACAGATGATGGAGAGCCGCTGAAGGTATTGAGTCAAAGGGTGACATGGTCAGAGTCATGTTTTAGGAAGATTCTGCAGCTGCTTCCTGGAGGATGGGGTAGAGAGGAGCCTGGAGGCCAGGCCAGCATTTTATCCATTTCTCTTTTCCTCAGTTGTTCATGGTGGCTGGAATTATGCCTATGGAATGCAAGAAAAAATATACTTTTTAGCATTTTTCATACCTTTTCCCCCATATCTTAGCAAAATAAGTCTCTCTGTAAATTTAAAAAGAAAAAAAAATAACGTCAACTTTCATTTTAGATTCAGGGGGTACGTGTACAGGTTTGCTCCAGGGTTATACTGTGTGATGCTGAGGTTTGGGGTATGAAGGCCCCCATTACCCAGGTAAGTGAGCATTCTACCCACATAGGTTATTTTTCAGTCTTTGCCCTCCTCCTCTCCCTTCTCTAGTCGTCCCCCGTGTTTGTTCCCATTTTCATGTCCATGAGAACCCAATTTTTAGCTCCCACTTATAAGTGAGAATATGTGGTATTTAGCTTTCTGTTCTTCTGTTAATTCACTTAGGACAGTGGCCTCCATTTGCATCCCTGTAGCAGCAAAGGACATGATTTTGTTCTTTTGATGGCTGTACAGTGTTCCATGGTGTATGTATACCGCATCTTCCTTATTCAATTCACCATTGACGGGCACCTAGATCGATCCCACGTCTTTAGTATTGTTAATAGTGCTTTAGTGAACATACAAGTGCATGTTCTTTGACTACATTTGAATCAGGGATTTGCCCTTTTTACAGTTCTTTTGTTCTTGTCTCTTCTTCGGTAAGTCCTGAACTTGGCCTTTATTCACTGTTGCTCTCCAATCCTGGACTTCCCTGATTGTTCCAGTAGGTGAGAAGATGTTGTCAATAAGGTCCTTGCATAAACTCTCTGGAGTGTGGAGGAGAGAGCAGTGGCAGTGTCTCCTCCCCTAAATAAGCCCTGGGGAAGGATGGGTTAGAATCCATTCACAAGATGTAAGGATGGGTTAGAATCCATTCACGAGATGGAAGTGAGAGGTGACAATGTGTTAGCAGCCCTCACTCTCAGCGCCTCCTCGGCCTCGGCATCCCCTCTGGCTGTGCTTGAGGAGCCCTTCAGCCCGCCACGGCCGTGGGAGCCCCTCTCTGGGCTGGCTGAGGCCGGAGCTGCCTCCCTCTGCTTGCAGGGAGGTGTGGAGGGAGAGGCGGGGGCGGAAACCCGGACCGAGAGCCGTGCTCGCGGGCCAGTGCGAATTCCGGCAGGCGCTGACTGCCCAGGGTAGTGAGGGGCTTTGCACCCGGGCAAGCAGCTGCGGAGGTTGCACCGGGTCCCCCGCAGTGCTGGCCCGCCGGCGCTGCACTCAAATTCTCGCTGGGCCTTAGCTGCCTTCCGGCAGGGGCAGGGCTCGGGACCTGCAGCCCGCCATGTTTGAGCTCCTCCCCCTGCGGTGGGCTCCCGCGCGGCCTGAGCCTCCCGGACGGGCGCAGCTGCCTGCTCGGTGGCACCTGGTCCCACCAACAGCCCAAGGGCTGAGGCGTGCAGGCACCGCTCGGGACTGGCGGGCAGCTCCGCCTGCAGCCCAGGTGCAGGATCCACTGAGTGAAGCCAGCTGGGCTCCTGAACCAGATGGGGACTTGGAGAACTTTTAGATCTAACAGGAGGATTTTATGTGTACCAGTCAGCACTCTGTATCTAGCTAACCTAGTGGAGACTTGGAGGACTAGCACTCTGTGACTCTGTGTCTAGCTCAAGGATTGTAAATGGACCAATCAGCACTCTGTGTCTAGTTCAGGGTTTGTGAATACACCAATTGGTACTCTGTATCTGGCTAACTGTATCTAGCTAACTAGCACTCTGTGACTCTGTCTAGCTCAAAGATTGTAAACGCACCAATCAGAACTCTGTCAAAACGGACCAATCAGCTCTCTGTAAAATAGACCAATCAGCAGGACGTGGGTGGGGTCAGATAAGGGAATAAAAGCAGGCTGTTGGAGCTAGCCAGCAGCAACTGCCTCGGGTCCCTTTCATTCTGTGGAAGGTTTGTTCTTTCGCTCATTGCAATAAATTTTGCTGCTGCTGACTCTTTGGGTCCACACTGCCTTTATGAGCTGTAACACCGCCAAGGTCTGCAGCTTCACTCCTGAAGCCAATGAGACCACGAAGGCACCGGGAAGAAGGAACAATTCCAGACGCTGCCTTTAAGAGCTGTAACACTCACCACGAAGGTCTGCAGCTTCACTCCTGACCACGAACCCACCAGAAGGAAAAAGCTCCAGACACATCTGAACGTCTGAAGGGACAAATTCCAGACACACCATCTTTAAGAACTGTAACACTCACCACGAGGGTCCATGGCTTCATTCTTGAAGTCAGCGAGACCAAGAACCTAGCAATTCCGGACACAGAAGGATGGGTTAGAATCCATTCACAAGATGAAAGGGTGGGTTAGAATCCATTCACGAGATGGAAGGATGGGTTAGAATCCTTTCACGAGATGGAAGGGTGGGTTAGAATCCATTCACGAGATGGAAGGATGGGTTAGAATCCATTCACGAGATGGAAGGGTGAGTTAGAATCCATTCACGAGATGGAAGGATGGGTTAGAATCCATTCACGAGATGGAAGGGTGAGTTAGAATCCATTCACGAGATTGAAGAGTGGGTTAGAATCCATTCACGAGATGGAAGGGTGGGTTAGAATCCATTCACGAGATGGAAGGGTGGGTTAGAATCCATTCACGAGATGGCAGGGTGAGTTAGAATCCATTCATGAGATGGAAGGCAGGGAGAGGAGGAAACTTGGTGGACTTCGGATTTTACAGGAGCACAGGAAAAATACACACACCCTGGACAGAGGTTCTACCTGTGTCAACTCCTGTTGTGTAACTTACACTCAACGAAAGTCCCCTGGAAGGGAAGTAGGAGGCTTCAGAAGGCAGCTGCAGTTTCCTGTTTGTTTCCGGCCTCTGTGTCTACAGAAATGGATCACATTCCTGAAGCTTATTCACCACGGGGAAAGCGGGATTGATAAGAACTCAGGCTCTGGCCCTTGGGCACTGAGGTCTGCATCTCCCCTCCACCACTCGTAAGACCTGGCACAAGCCGTGAAAGCTCTTCCAGTCCTAGTTTGTTCATCCGCAAATGAGTACCTCCTGGATGGGTTATTGTAAAATTGAAGGACTAGCACTTAATACTTGATGAGCAACAAAGGGAAATCTTTCTGCAGTTGTTATTATGAAGCATTTTCTCATGAGTACCCTGACTCTGGGATTTCTTCCCCGATATCACCCCCAGTTCATTGGGCGAAGACATAGGAAGGGGCATTCCTGGCAGAGGGTGTGGAATGGACAGAGATGTGGATACAGAAGTGGATGATAGGCCAGGCACAAGGCCTCATGCCTGTGGTCCCAGCACTTAGGACGCCGAGGCGGGGGGATCACCTGAGGTCAGGACCAGCCTGGCCGACATGGCAAAAACGCATCTCTACTAGAAATACCAAAAAAAAAAAAAAAAAGAATAGCTGGGCATTGTGGTGCATGCCTATAATCCCAGCTACTCAGGAGACTGATGCCGGAGAATCTCTTGAACCCAGGAAGCGGAGGTTACTGTAAGCGGAGATTGTGCCACTGCACTCCAACGTGGGTAATAGAGCGAGACTCTACCTCAAAAAAAAAAAAAAAAAGAAAAAACGTGAATGATGGACTGAGCCTTTCCTATAGATTAGGTGCTGTCTGTGCTGAGCATAGTAGCCACAGAGATGAACCCTGCATACCGGGCCTCCACTTGGGCATGCATTAAGCAGTGAATATTTACTGAGCATCTCAGTAAATGTGTCAGGTCCTGGAGAAAAAGAATGGAATTGGACTCAATGCTTGCTCATCCCAGGACTACAGCCATGGTCCTGAAAAGCACTGTCTGAGGTGCTGCCCCATAGTCCAGATGCTGGGTCTGTTGGCAGACAGATGGGCACCAGCTGTAGCAGCTGCTCCAGGCACAGTAGAGGATGGTTCTGCTCCCACCTCGTTGCTTGACAGAAGGTCCTTTCCACTTCCATGTGAGCCTCCTTTGTTTTCCAGGGTCCACTGGTGGTTGGTCCTTTGGGGAACCCATAAGGCCCCTGCGTAAGCCTACCAGCCTGCTGGAGAAGCCAAGAGCCTGCCAGCTCTGCAGGACATCCCAACTCCATCACCTATGCAATTGCCTTCTTCCTCCCCATGCTCCTGGCAGCCGCAGGCTTGATTTCTGTGCAGTGGTGTGAGTCTTGGGCATTCTCAACTCTTAGAGAAGCCTCATTCCATGTAGTTTGCTTTCTGAAATTAAAGACTTAAAAATAATCTTAGAATGAACAATTCCATATCTGGGAATTTGATCCTACAGAAACCTGTCATGCCCACATGTGAAAAGATAGTTATGCAAGGGTGTTCAATGGAGCAGTATCTGTAACGGGGAGAAAATGGAAATGACCTAAGTGTTCATCACTAGGGCATTGGCTATGCCTTTTTATTTTATTTTATTTTTTTTTAAGGTGGAGCTTCACTCTTGTCACCCAGGCTGTAGTGCAGTGGCGCAGTCTCGGCTCACTGCAACCTCCGCCTCCCAGGTTCAAGCAATTCTCGTGCCTCAGCCTCCCTATTAGCTGGGATTACAGGCGCCCACCACCATGCCTGGCGAGTTTTTTTGTATTTTTAGTAGAGATGGGGTTTCACCATGTTGGCCAGGATGGTCTCAATCTCTTGACTTCGTGATCTGCCTACCTCAGCCACCCAAGGTGCTGAGATTACAGGCATGAGCCACCACGCCTGGCCGGCTATGCCCATTCTATAAGATCCTGTGCAACTGTTAAAAGGGTGAAGTCCACCTGTATGTGCTGATGAGTCAGAAGTGGCATATGTCGTTACGCAAAAATCCATGTACATACATGTTCCCATTTATATAATAACAAATGGATACAAATATAATGACATCTACCTCTTAGGGTGGTCATGAGGATTAAGTGGGTTAATAGATGCAAATACCACATAGTAGGCACTCAAGTGTTAGATGATGATGATGATGTTGCTATTGCTGGTATTTCAGTCTTTATCTTGCTGTGATCTAAGCTTTCATAATGATTTTAAAAGCATAGGAAAGCGTTACAATAGGCCCTGCTGTGATCTTGTTTTCTATACATTGGGTTCATCATAGGAAGGTGAGCTTTTTGCCTCTGTGGAGTGGGCAGTTCTCCTGTGGTCGTGCAGCCCTCAATGGAGCCATGTGCCTGGGGTCACCAACTCATCTTCATTTGCTCAGGACCATCCAGTTTTAAAACTACAAGTCCTGTGTCATGGGAACTCCCTCAGTCCTGGGCAAACCAGGACAGTTGACCCCTTCCATGTGTGCCCCTGGCAGCCCAGTTGATTTAGGAAGTATACAGACATGTGGTCGTTAATGCTTTTAATGTGTAACGGGGAAAAA
The DNA here is from genome assembly GCF_024542745.1 of Macaca thibetana thibetana. Lineage (NCBI taxonomy): Eukaryota > Metazoa > Chordata > Mammalia > Primates > Cercopithecidae > Macaca > Macaca thibetana. The sequence continues at coordinate 58,673,322 of NC_065597.1, read as the reverse complement.
ATAACATACAAGTGGTACAACAGAATGGAATATTATTCGGCCTTAGAAAGGAAAGAAATTCTAAGATATGATACAGTATGGATGAGCCTTGAGGATACGGTGCTAGTTAAATAAATCAGCCACCAAAACACAAATCCTGTACAATTCCACTTATGTCAGGTACCTAGAATGGTTTAAATAGTAGAGAGGAAGTAGAATGGGGGTTGCCAGGGGCTATAAAAAAAGAGAGAGAGATAATTGTTATTTAACAGAGAGTGTCAGTTTTGCAAGATGAAAAGAGTTCTGGAAATGGATATTGGTGATGGTTGCACAACAGTGTGAATCCATCTAGCACCAGTGAACTGTACACTGAAAACTGGTTAAGACGGTCTACAGACATACCACCCAGAACGCACCCTACCTCGTCTGATCTCAGAAAATTGATTAAGATGGCAAGACTCCAAAAAAAAAAAAAAGTACATCAAATATCATAAACATTGGTGCATAAGATGAAGCTAAAGTGGTATTTAAATTAAATATACATATAAAATAACTTAAAGATTATGGATACACTAGAAGCAGAAGTTGGGGAAACAGTTGTAGCCTATTCTCAGCTCAGATTGAAAGCGCCTCAACCCTCAACCTTCAACTTCCTCGACTTACCTGATTTCACATTCCCTCATGCAACAGCATAGTCTTTTTTTTTTTTTTTTTTTTTTTTTTTTTTTTTTGAGACGGAGTTTCGCTCTTCTTCTTCTCCAGGCTGGAGTACGGTGGCGCGATTTCGGCTCACTGCAACCTCCGCCTCTCTGGTTCAAGCAATTCTCCTGCCTCAGCCTTCCAAATAGCTGGGATTAGAGGTGCGTGCCACCACACCCAGCTAATTTTTGTATTTTTTACTAGAGACGGGGTTTCACCATGTTGGGCAGGCTGGTCTCAAACTCCTGACTGCAAATGATCCACCCACCTCGGCCTCCCAAAGTGCTGGGATTACAGCCGTGCCCGGCCTCCCCATAGTCTTTCATGTGCATTTCTGCCCCACAGTGGCTGGTTCATTGCAGTCCAGGAGGAATAATTCTAGTGTCCCCTGGACTCTGTGCACACTTGGCAGCATCAGAGGTTTGAAATCCTGAATCCTGACATTCACAAAATCCTGCATGTAACTTTGGCTTTAGTCCTGTCACCTCCACCATTGGACCGTGAGCACCTCTGGCAGGGTCCTTGACAGTATCCTGCAGTGGGGAAGGGGTTCTGGGGCATGAGTGCCAGGTGAGCACCAGGAGCCCGGAGAGGTACAGTTGGTTTTGTGTTGGGCTCCTTCCTAGTGGAAGCTGAGCAGGCTTCATCTCTTGTCACATGCCACCAGCAAACAGGCATGGCTTGCTTGCCTCTGTGTGTCCAGAGCACCTTTTCCATACAGCATGGGCTCCTGGGTGCTATGGGAACCTGAGAACTCTGCCCTCTCTTCCTTCATATCTTAATGTCCGGAGCTGTTATATAGATAAGACAGACACAGTGGTACCATGGCCCTCTGGGAGCCGGTCCCTAAGTCTGACACCAGCTGGGAAGAGGCCTTGGACATCTCTTAAACTATGCTCTGCAGAACATTCCATGGGTCTTATGCACAGAAAGCCTTCCAGGTTCAAATCAGGTTGGGTCTTTATACTGTTTTCCACAGTTCAAGGTGTCTTAAGCTTCTGATGTGCAAGATGGTAATAATAGTGCTATTATATAATAGCTGACATTTATCATGGGCTTACTGTATGCCGAGTACTATGGCACAGGTATTAGGTGTATTGTTTTTATTTAATACTCTCAACACCTAAGGCTTATTGAAATGAAAGTAATTCATTCATAGTCCAGGCTCTCCAGAAGAAACCGTGAGGAGCAGATAAAGATGGAAAGTAGAGAATTAACTACCGATAGTCATACTTGACTTAGAGCAATGCTTCTGAAACTTTAAAGGGCATGTGCATCATCTGGAATCTTGTTTAAAAACACATTTTTGCTCAATAGGTATTGGGTGAGGCCTGAAGTGTATGGCATTTCTAATAGCAGTGGGCTGCAGACCAGGCTATGAAGAGGAAGACATTATCGCACCTGTATTTTTTTTTCTTCTGCACTTGAAGTGGAATACATTCATTCATTCATTCACTCACTCATTCATTCACTATCATTTGTAGAGGCAGTCTCGTAGTAGAGAACACAAGCTGTGACATTTGTCCCTGGGTTCCAGTTCTGGTTCTGCACTTTATTAAATGGATGATTTCTCTGAGTCTTGATTGCCCGTCTGTAAAATGAGAGTGAAATTCCTGTTGTTGTTGTTGTTGTTGTTGTTGTTGTTGTTGTTGTTGTTGTGAGACAGAGTGTGACTCTTTCACCCAGGCTGCAGTGGAGTGGAGCGATCTGGGTTCACTGCAACGTCCACTTCCCAAGTTCAAGCAATTCTTCAGCCTCAGCCTCCTGAGTAGCTGGGACTACAGGTGTACCAGCCCACATCTGGCTAGTTTGTTTGTGTTTTTAGTAGAGGCGGGGTTTCACCATGTTGGCCAGGCTGGTCTCGACCTCCTGACCTCAAGTGACCCGCGCGCCTTGGCCTCCCCAACTGCTGGAATTACAGGCATGAGCTACCACACCCAGCCGAAATTTACATTTTTTAGCATCGTTGTGAATATCAAATGCAATAAAATGTGGCAAAAGTCTTTTCCCATGACCTTAGGGCATGGTGCACATTTAGTAAATGGCTGTGACTTGGGAGATTATTTTATTACTCATTTTTTTATTCATTTCCAACAAGATTCTCATGGCTCCCAGTAAGTTTGTTTTAATATTTATTTCTTACTTATTTCAGCAGAGACTTCCCAGTGACTCCAATGGTGGTAGCAATGGGCCCCAGTTATCCTCAGGAAGCAGAGGAACTGGCATAGACCAAGAGATGTGATTTCTAATCGTTTCAGCAAAAAGTAGGAGGAAATTGATGACGAGACAGATACAAAGGATGAACTATGGGAACCATTTGGCAAATGACTCCACCAGGAAAGGGAAGTGAGAAATGTGTGTGAGTGGAAGAGAGAGCGAGCGAGCGAGAAACTGGAACGGGGTAAAATGTCAACAGATCGCAAGCTGTTAATTATCTGGAGAGAACTAAATATTATGTAGGCAATTATCGACAGGCGTCTGAAAGCAACAATAGGAGAATTTGGTCCTCAGCCAACTTCCATCTCCCTTTCGAGAAGGACTGGGGGGATGGGCTTTAGCATTCAGAGCAGGCATTTCACACAGAGGGAGAGCAAGGGGCCCGGGCCCCTAGGAAGGGGGATAGGCAGGGGTCCCCCCGCCCCACCCTTCCAGACAATCCATCAGGATCCTTTGCCAAGCACACAACGCTTGGCTTTGAAAGGCGGCTTTGCCCAAAAGCTCTGGGCCTGGATACCTCAGCCCCCTCCTCATCCACCCTCCCTCCCCTAAGATGTCATCTTTTGAGACGATTTCATGTGGAAGCATTGCTAAGTAAATTCGCTAAATGCCTATTCATCCCCGTCAGATGGGGACTCGGTGAAGCGGTAAATGTGAAAATGGCCCCAGCTCACAGCCCTGAAAGGCGCTTTCTGGGGTTGCCAAATGGAACTGCAGCCGCTGACCCTGGGAGGCCTGAGGCTTCACGAGAAGGGGGCCCAGGAGCCCCGGCCCGGCCCCTTCAATCCTCCCACTAAGGGTGCCTGAGAGGCCTTATTTATTATTCCAACTGCCGGGGACTCATTCAGAGGTTAACTTGTCCCGTATTCATCAGGACAACAATAATGAACTGTCGCAGAGAGTGGTGAGGGGGCTGGTAAATAAGAGCTGTTAAAACGCAGAGTTAGAATGGGGCCTCTTTATGGTTTGGAGAGAAACATTGCCTAAATTTTTTTTATAGGCCGATTTAGTTTCCACCTCTGCCAGCGACTTATTAAAGAGGCCCTGTCCCCACGAGTTACAGGTAACAGAGTCGGAGGCACCAGTGGACTTTACCTTGGCATGCACAATGGGGTTTAACCACGCGGGAGATGCACCATGGTACGGCCACGTGGGGTTAGCCCTTTGCGAACATCCCTGGTTTCACCTCTGTGCCCATCAGCAAGGTTTAGCTTTCCGTGTGTGCGCTGTATTCAACTCCCTGCAGACACACGGCGCTTGCCGCTGCTAGAATGGCTGGTTTTGAATTGGTGTTTATTTCAGTGATAGGATGGGACATGAGCAGCGCTCATTTTCACTGCAGCATCTCTTAACTGCTTTGTGCCCCCTCCGCTGGAATTATGAGTTGGTCAACATGAGTCATCCAATGAGAGAACAGGGGCTTGGAGTGGCGAGACTGCGGAGGTGCAGGGAAATGAAGGAGGAGGGTGAGCTGTAGGGGCAGCTCAGACCAAACAGTTGGGAGGCAGATAGAGCAGGTACGTGCATTGATTGTACACCTACTGTGTGCCCTTAAAATCCACCCAGTTGTCCATTCAGTATATATGCATGATGGACCTACTAGGTGCTGGGCATGTTTAATTCTCAACCTAGGTGTCTTCAGAGCAAGCTACCATTCAGTGAGGTTAAATGACATCCTTGGACACACAGCTGCTGACTCAGTCATGGAGCTGGGATCTGTCCCCAGATCTTCCTCTTTCTGCCCAAGCATTGCTTTCTAAGGCACTGTCCTGCTTCTCAAAGGTCTAGCTTCTATTATAACCCCAGAGATGTTTTTTTCTTTTTAATCTTTCTGCCCTCTTCTCTGTTCCTCCCATTTGAAACAATAGTTAACGCTTTCTTTCGAAGTAAAAATTCCGAAGCAGAGAAAGCTGGTGATAAAGGAGCTGTCACATCAGCACCATTTACCTGTTTGGGTTTATTCAGCAGAAGAGGCGACTGCGTTTCTGGCAGATGGAGACCCGTGTGACTGCCTTTTAAAACACTGTCACAGCTGTATGCGCAGGCTGATTAGCTGTGACTACACTGCTAGTGCCGAGATTGATGGCGATAAATTTGGGATAACAATGCTGGGAACGGTGTCTCTCATTTGTATTGCACTTCATATTTTTTAAAGCTGTCTCATTCAGTAGCCCATGGTTATCGAGGACTTGGTATCCATCCATTCATTGATGCATTCATTGCTCAAAGTGCATTTGAAGGAGTCAGTTTGAACACACATCACTTTGATTCATTTATTTATTCAACCAACATTAATATAGCTCCTACTGTATGCCAGTGTTGAACAAATCCAGCTGGGCTCTGTCCTCATGGAGCTTACATTCTAATGAAAACAAGGTCAATGCTTTCAAGTGGTTATACAATAGTGAATTATTATAAACAGAGTGATGTAATAAAGGTGGGGAGAGAAGGGGAGGCAGGTACTACTTTAGGTTAAGTGGTCGGAAAAGGTCTTTCTGAAGAGGTGGTCTTTGAAAGGAGACCTGACGACAAGACCAACCCAGCAATACTGGGAGAAATTTCCCAGGCAAGCAAATGCAAAGGTCCTGAGGTTGCTGTATATTTAGCTTTGGGCCGCACACTGATGACTTGCTGTTGCCAAGCCCAATGCCGTGCACTGGAGATTCCCAAACATGTAGAGCACTCCACTTGCCCTCAAAGAGTCTCCAGTATATTGGAGTATAGAGGAGAGAAATGCACAAACAGCCCCTTTTAACATAGTGTGATAAGAGTCAGTGACTGTGACATAAAAACGGCAATTTAAAGAGGATGCCTTATCAACCCGTGTGCAAGTGATCAGAGAAGGTGCTTCGAGCAGACTGACATAATCGGTGAAACTGGGTTTCTTTGACGAAGATAGTACCCACGGTCTCTGACCTGACTCTCCCCTTGGTTTGTTTCCACAGGACAAATGACCAGTTGGTGGCGTTTCTCTCCCGATACCGAGATATGAATTTCTTGAAGTCACACGGCCGGGACAATGCAAGGTAACACCTCAACCCCCTACCCCTTGTGCCAAATGGAAGCAAAAACCTGAGCGATCATTTGGGGAATTTTCTAGGCTGGTTTCATGCAACCACAGAAAAGTTGAGGGTGGGAGAAAGGCTTGGCACCAGCTGTCCTTTGCCGTGTCTGCGTGGGATCTGAAGTAGTCCCTCTTGTCAGCCAAGGACAAAGATAACCATAGATGTTTCTCATGGTGTCACAGCCCTTTTGGTCATTTGCTCTCAAGGACTTCCACGAGTCCAATGTCTCATTGCAATAACCCTTTCAGTAGGGCATCCACGGTTAATTCCCATTTTATTGATGGGAAGACTGAGGCCCATAATATAAGCAGTGTCCCCAGATTGTTCATTCAGCGAGTCATTCAGATACTTACCAAGCATGGGCATGTGCCAATCGCTGTTCTAGCCGCAAACAAGACCAAGCCCTTCCTCTCAGGGAATTGACCTTGCAGTGGAAAAGAGTGTCATAGCAGCATGGACTTGAACCCAGGGGTCCTAATCCCAGCCCCATTTCCTCCTCACTCCCTCACTGGTGCCCAACACATCAGCAGGGGTTGGAGGCACCCAGAACCCCAACCCAGATCCCTCACACCTCTCTCGCTTAAAATGAACAATGTCAAAAAAACAGCATCTCTACAGTTCAGCATTGAGCTGAGCCCAAGTCTCCATGACCATCCATCAGCTGGAAGGGATAGGGTCTTGAGTGCCCCCTGTAGGTGACATCACATGATGGGATTCCCTATTTCAATAGAAAATACCGTTAAAGACCGGGCACAGTGGCTTATGCCTGTAATCCCAGCACTGTGGGAGGCCAAGGCGGGCAGATCACGAGGTCAGAAGTTCGAGACCAGCCTGACCAACATGGTGAAACCCTGTCTCTATTAAAAATACAAAAATTAGCTGGGTGTGGTTGCAGGCGCCTGTAATCCCAGCTACTCAGGAGGCTGAGACAGGAGAATCTCTTGAACCTGGGAGGCGGAGGTTGGGATGAACCAAGATCACACCATTGTACTCCACCTTGGGCGACAGAGCGAGACTCCGTCTCAGAAAAAAAAAAAAAAAACGAAACATTGAAAACCAGTCCAGGGTGACTCTGACATCCAGGGGTCTTGGTCTAGTATTGCACTCGGCAGTGCTTGGGATAATTTCAGCTTGTTAACATGCATGGTTTAGCTCTCAGAGTATTTTGTTTCATCTTGTTTTCATTCAGGTGCTTTGTTTGAAAATTAATAGCCCTATTTAAAAACAGCAGTATTTCCTATGAAAATCCAGATTTCTAACCAGTCTTAAAAAATCTGAAGGTCGATTAAGTCTGTGCCTGAATTTTCTCATGGCAGTTATTTCCTGGATCTTAGGTCGCTCAGTCCTCGCCTGTCCCCGTTCCCCAACCCAGCCCCCGACCACATCTCTGTTTGTAATCTCTGCTTTAAATCTCTGCCATTGCTGGTGGGAGTGTCGTTTTGGCTGGCTGTGTGACTCAGTTTACCCACTTATCCACAGCAGGGGAGGAACAAAAGCAAGCAGGTAGCTCCATCTCCTGAGCTTTTAAGAAGTAATCCGGCTGCATGCGGTGGCTCATGCCTGTAATCCCAGCACTTTGGGAGGCCGAGGCGGGCGGATCACCTGAGGTCTGGAGTTCGAGACCAGCTTGGCTGACATGGTGAAACCCCATTTCTACTAAAAATACAAAAATTAGCCGGGTGTGGTGGTGCACACCTATAATCGCAGCTACTTGGGAGGCCGAGGCACAAGAATTGCTTGAACCTGGGAGTCGGAGGTTGCAGTGAGCGGAGATTGCACTCCAGCCTGGGCAACAGAGCAAGACTCTGTCTCAAAAAAAAAAAAAAAAGTAACCCTAGAATCCTTGTGTTGTATCATTTTTCTAGATTGAAACTTTGATTTCATTCTGCTATTTATGGATTGTTCCTGTCCTAGTCACAGCCTACCTTCTTTACATTAAAAAGGAGGCCCCTTGCTGCAACACCTGAACTCGAAGATGCTCTGGTTGAAGATGCTCTGGTTGAAGGTGCTCTGGAAATTAGCACAGATTAGTTTACTACATTCAGGCCACTAAGTAGAGAGGCCTGTCTGGATGAGTCAGAAGAATCACAGCCACTCTGTATTGTGTTCCTACTAAATGGGCCCTTTTTGTATAGGATCCAAATTTATTTTCACAGCCACTCAATGCAGCTATAAGAATTATTCTCCCCATTTGTCAAGCTTCTGGAGTTTACTTGATTTTTCTGAAGATCACGCACTGGTTAAATGCTAGAATTTGAACCCACGGTTTTCTGGCCCCAGAGCCACAGGAGCAAGGTAGGACTGTGCAAGGATTCCATGGAGGTGGTTAGTTGTCAGAAGTGGCTCGGATATTGGTGTTCCCCACCCTTAGGTAGAGAAGGAAAAACCCTTTTTCTTTTCCGGATAGCAGCTAATAGGTGATTTGTGCAAACAAAGTTGTGTCTCAAGAAGGGGTCCCATTGTAAATGAATTAACTTGTCTGTGAATTACTTGTTTCAGCCTAGTCAGGATTTATTCTCTGTGCACTATTTGTCAGGCACTGTGCTAGGAGCTGAGTAGAGCGCAAGTTAAAAGCAGGGACTGTGAGGTTTCACCTTCTGGTTTGGAATTCTGATCTACTGTGTTGCATTGGATGAGTGACTTCACCTCTCTGAGCTGGTTTCATAATATTATATGAAAATATTACTAGACCTATACTCATTTGGTCATTGAGAGGATTAAAGGAGATGCTGCATATGCAGCGTTTGGCATAGTAAATGTCTATGATGATAGTGATGTCAATGATTATGTCATTGTTATGATGAACATAGAACTAAATTGTTGCTGGTAGGAGAAAGAAGTAGATGGAGAATGGGCCTGAATTGTGCCTCTAGGTGCCTGAGTACATTTTGTATAATTGATGTGCATCCGTAATTGACAGGTGGTACCCACATGTCGCAGGACAGCATAAAGAAGTCTCAGGCTAAGGAAATGTTGCTTACTCCTCCCTCCAAGACCCTAAACCCAAAGGTCTCTTGACAGAATAGCTCACAAGTTCCAACTCTTGAGCATGAGTTCCCAGCTGGGATTTTCTCATTTACAGGAAGTTAGGGCAGTAGTTTAGCATTCATTTAATAGTAGAACAAGCCAACGTCCCATTCACTGCCACTTTCCTCTTTGTTAGCTGTGGCCTCACCTGCTGCGTGAATAAACCTACCTGTAGCCCATCATCCGTGGTCCCTCCCAAGTGACCAGAGGTGGGCATGGCTCGGCTCACATTCCTTCACTGGTGGTATGTTAGGGAGTACTCTTTTGGTGGGAAATGACAGAAACCCAGCTCAAACTAGTTTAAGGGTAAAGAACATTACCAGATCAGGTAACTAAAACATTAGGGCTGACTTCAGGTATGGCTAAATCAAGCCGCGCAAATTGTATCATCAAGCCCAGACTCTCTATTAGTTCTGTTTTTCTGTGTTCTTTTAATTTTCTGGCACTGAGTAGGGATTATTGGCAATATATTAGCCTCCTTTTATGGATAAGGGAACTGAGACTCAAAAAGGTGAAGTTACTTGGTCAAACTCACAGCACTCGTGCCCAAGTGAGTGTTCAGGGAGTCCAAGCTCATAATTCTCGCGTGATGAAGCCTCTCTGTGTTCTAGGTCTGCTTTCTCCCAATGCACTGGTGACTTTGAGGCAGCTACTCTGCTTCTCTTGACTTCATTTTCTCCCTTTGAAAAACAAGGGGGTTGAATGAGAAAGTCTCCAAATTTCCTTCCCGTTCTGATATTTCATGTGTCTGGACCAGCCCTGGTAAAAGAGGAAGTGACGGAGGCAGAGATCTTGAAAGACAGAGAGATGGGGAGGAACAAAGGCAAGCAGTGAAATACAGAATAGGCCACAGGGTGCCTCGGTTTTTAATTCCACGTAGCTCCTAATAGCAGTGTTGACCTTCTTTCTTCATCTCCAGCCTTGAGCAACCAATTTGGACTTCTGGCTCCCCCTGTGAAGAGATGGCATAAAGGCAAACTAGTATTCTAATAGCTGCCAAATTGGTCCTGATTGTTTCTGTTATTAAATGAAGGGGAGGGTTGTGTTCACTGTTTCTCCTTGCTTTCCTCCAAAAGTAAAGTCTCTAGATAGACTGCAAGACAGGTAGCACAATTGTCATTTTCCCAGGCAGCCCCAGCAGGGCTTGCGGAAGCAGGTGCCCGCACATTTACTCTCAGCCTGAATAATCAGGTCTTTGGAAACATCCCTACAAGTCTCTGGCCTTGGCTCAGGGAGCATCAGAGAAGGTTTTCAAATCTCTGGAACCTGTTCAAGTCTCAGCGTGTGAGGACAGGACCCTTCCAGGGAGCTGGAAAGTGAAAATTGGAGTTTCTCTGGGCCTTTTCCTTCCCTGGTTGATCTAATTTCTCCACTTCATCCAGGGTCACCAGGGCACCCGTGTTAGCCCTGGGACACAGTGTGTGAAGCGCAAGAGCGTAGATGCTGGAATCCAGCCGCCCGGGTCGAAATGCCAGCTCTTCTAGACCACCGCCATGGGATGTCAGCAAATGGCTTTGACTGGCCATGCCTCTATTTCTCCATCTTTATAAAATTCAAATAATGATAATGCGAATGGGGAGATGGAGCATCCTCACTGACCACGGGAAGACCCCGCGCTGGGCGCATTCCAGTCCATTTTCTCATTTCACCCTCATTTAGCAGGTGTTACCCCATTTCAGAAATGAATACAGCTGAGATTGGAGAGTCGCTTTACCTTACTCAAGGCCCTACAGCTAGTGAACGACAGAGCTGAGATGGAACCTCGTTCCGTCTGACTTTAAGGCCTGTGTTCTTGTATTACTCCATAGTGACTACATTTGAGAGGACCTGCAGGTTTATGCTCTTAAGGTGTGCAGATGAAAGAAAATCCTGCTGAATGTAAATAGAAATATCTTTTTGCATGGGTAGGGACAGGTCCTTCCCCTACTTTCTAGGGTCAGCCTTTTCCAAAGTGTGTTCATGTGCCACCAGGGACATGGGAGATTCTTTTGGGTCCTTTGTAAGTGGGTATGCTATGAAAGTTAGGTATTGATCTTATGTGTGTCAACAAATTTATAAAATTAGCCATTCCAACCCGTGACTTATGGATATTAGGCTTCAAATAAGGCTACATTGAAAGAAAACAGTTGAAGCTGTTTAAAGTTGGCTTAGAGGCCAGGTGCAGTGGCTCACACCTGTAATCCTAACACCTTGGGAGGCTGATGTAGGAGGATCGCTTAAGGCCAGGAGTTTGAGGCTTGCACCACTGCACTGCAGCCTGGGTGACAAAGCGAGATCGTGTCTCTAAAAATAATAAAGTTGGCTTAGAGCGGAATATTCAGGGGCCTCTTGTATAGGATGCTACATAAAGCACATAACATAGCAGTTAAGAATCCAGGCTCTGGAGCCAGACTGTGAAGTTTCACGGGCCAGCTCTAATGCCCACTCACAGTGTGTGACCGTGGGTAAGTTAGATGAGTTACATGTGTATCAGTTTTCTCATCTGGAAGATGGGAATGATGATAATCATACCAATCCCATAGAGTTGTTGCACGAATTAATATATGGAAAAGCCCTTGGGGACAGTTAGTTGTGCCTATTAAGTGGATGATGATCATAATGGTGGTGGTGGTAGTGGTGGTGATGATGGTGTTGTTGACAGGAGAAAAATCTTAATGATAATATACACATGATTAAGGTGTTACAAAAATGCTCAATAACTCTTATGTTCAACAACTCTCATGTCCACGGGGGACATGGGAAATTCTTTTGGGCCCTTTGTAAGTGGGCATGTGATGAGAGTTAGGTATTGACCTTACGTGTATCGACAGTTTATAAAATTAGCCACTCCAACCCACGAGTTATGGATATCACGCTTAAAATAAGGCGAAGCATAGTAAGAGAAACAGCGATCATTTCAAATATGCGAAAGCCAGGCAGGTAGATTCCAGCCCCAGGTCAGAAGTGGTATAGAGAAGTTTCTCTTCTCCGGTCTGAACCCCATCGGCCAGAGGCAGCACTCTCCTGTTGGAGGCTGGGGTGGCATCTGAGCTGCCTCCCTAGCTCCCCTTTTCTGACATTGAACTAATCATCAGACCCAAACCTCCTTTGATGTATAAACAAGCAAATGTTTAACCAAAAGTTGGCAAATCAGTCGAGAGCCTGGCCAGGAACCTCCTCCAGGCAAATCCACTTTCGGGAGGCCCTTTGGTGCCAGCTTGCTTATTGAGAGAAGAGCTCTTTCTGGCTAACTTGTAGCTCCATGATTGATGCGAGGAGATAATTAATATCTCATCTCCAATAGGGAAAGCAGATTGCATTTCTCTTTTGCTTTCCTTAAACCCAGCCGATGCGTTCATGACTGTTTGCATGTTCACTTTATTTAATCCAATTATAGCAGCCACGTCAAAATAAAGTCTGGCAGTATGTAGGCACCCACACAAAACTGCACACGCATACCGCCCTGGGCCTCAGCCTGTGTTTTTAGGTCATCTTTAGAACTTTTCTTCCTTCCAAACAATACACAAAGAAGTTCGACAAAAGGCTAGACGGGAAGTACACACACAGTGTCATCTCTGAAAGGTAGAGTATGATTTTTATTTTCTTCTTTGCATTTTTTTATGTTCCAAGCCATCTATGAAGGCTCTGCCTTCCTTTTATAATCAGGAAAAAAGGCAGTAAACAATGTTTTTAAAAATACATGAAATGCGGAAAACCAATTAGCCCTCAACAGACCTTTAGACGCTTCGCGGTGCAAGCTGATTCAGAGACGTGAGCCCTGTGAAGAATGTGAGCCACCAAGCGCAGGTACTCCAGCCTCAGGATTCAGGCCACTGACTCGGCATTTCCACTTGAGCTTCTTTTTCTTCCCTCCTTGAATGTCAAACCTAAGTCAGCTTTCTCCACATAGGGCAGCAATTATAACTGGTACATGTGCCACTGATTGTCGTAAGCACCTTACAGATATTTACTCTTTCTACAACAACCCCATGACATAAGTGCGATCATTCTCATGCCCATTTTCCAGAAGGGAATACTGAGGCTGGAAAGATTAAATAACACACAGCTCATAGGTGGCGACACAGACTTGAAGCCAAGCAGAGTGACTCCAAAGTCGGGATTCTTTTTATTTTTCTTTTTGAGACAGAGTCTTGCTCCGTCACCCAGGCTGGGGTGCAATCTCAGCTCACTCCAACCTCCACCTCCAAAGTTCAAGCGATTCTCCTGCCTCAGTCTCCCAAATAGCTGGGATTATAGGCACATGCCACCATGCCTCGCTAATTTTTGTAGTTTCAGTAGAGGTGGGGTTTCACCATATTGTCCAGGCTGGTCTCAAACTCTTGAGCTCAAGTGATCCGCCTCTCTGGACCTCCCAAAGTGCTGGGATTACAGGCATTAGCCACCACGCCCAGCCTGAAGTCAGGATGCTTAACCACCGTGTTGCACTGACTCCCTCAGGGTGCTGACTTTGGAGTTTCCCTCCATATCCAAGCCACGTGGACTTGTGGGTGGTATGTCCCTTCCACCAATCAGATCAAGTCAGCCACTGTGAAGAGAGGTTGTGAAGCTGAGGACTTCTCTGTAGCTTCTTTTGTCAGCCACAGGGCCCTTGCACTTTCAATTTTCTGTCACTCATAAAGGCCTTCCCCATAACTCCTTAGAGGACTGATGCCTTCTCTTTGAGCTCGCGTGCCACCTGCTCCTCAGCGAAGCCTTCCGCAATGATCTCCACTAATTAAACCCCTGTCTCTTTATTTTCTACCATGACCCCCATATTTGTTCCTATATAGCATGTAATTGTATATTTGTGTTTCATATTTCTCGATGTCTACTTACTTATTAGAACCTTGTGGCTAGAGTGTGGAATGCAGAGCCTGACTACTATGGCTTGAATCCCCTCCTTGCCACTCACCAGCTGTGTGGATCTTGGGAAATTTACTTAACCTTTCTGTGTCTCTGTTCCTTCATTTGTAAAATGAGCCCTCATGGGGCTGCAGTGAATTCTAAACAAAAGAATATATATTAAGGGCATAGAACAGAGCCTAGAATGTAGTATATGCTCAATAAATGGTAGCTGTTATTATTTAGGCTTTTTGTCTCACCTAAAAGAGAGAGAAGGGCAGGGGTGATGGCCATCTTATTTAGAACCGTTTTCTCAGTGCATAGAGCAGGGCCTGGAATATCAAAGGTGCTCTCTAGTGCTGCTAAAAGAATGAAGTCTCCAGGCCTTCTTGCTCTTCCAGCTACTGTAGGATAGAGAGGCATGACAGTTGACTCCAGTTCAGACCAGGAAGCGGCACAGCCTACCCTGGGCCTGAGAGAGATGGCTAGCAGGGGCCCTGTGGAACTGCCAAACTTCAAAATCAGTGAGCTCAATCCCCGCGAGCTCATCCAGAGCTTGGACAGAGTTAGAAGGATGGCCAAGACACTTGTCACCTTCATGCCACAACCATGGCTATGGCACAACAAAAATGAGGGCTTCTGTCCTTGGTGCTGAAATATCATTGCTCTGCCAGACAAAAGGATTTCTTCTTAGCCATGGAGGTGTCCTATGTACCTGTCTACCAAATCCCAGAAGAGAGAAGAGGACAGATAGAAATTCACCTTGATAAAGGAAAAAAACATAAAGCATCACAATGAACATCATGGAGCCCTTACTATGTGCTAAGCACTGTGCTAAGCCCTCCCTGTATACAAGCTCATTTGAATCATCACACCAGCTCTATGAATTAGGTATTGTGATCACCGTTTCCCCTGTGAGAAACCAAAGTGCCACATGATTAAAGTTGTCCAAGGTTAGTAGAATACACAAGACTTGGGCCAAGTAATCTGGCTCCAGGTCTCAAAATCTTGCCCCTGCATCCCAATAGAATAATATTTAGCTGCGACTTTGTGCCAATAGAGAAAAATCTCAGGCAGGTAAACTGCCCATTCCTCAGAGCCTAGGAAGAGATGTGTGAGCCTGTTCACATAGCTGACTGATTTCATGCGTTGTGGGTATGATTTATTCCATGACTTTATTTTTTAACTAAAATCGTGACGTTGTACTTACGCTGAAAGAGTAATCTAGATTCAATAACAGATTACCAGACAGGAAAACAGAAAAAGGAAGATTTTGTTTTTTCTAGGCAGTATGACTTTGGATGTATCATTTGTACTTTCGGTCTCAGGCTTTTTTTTTTTTTTTTTTTTTAATTTGTAGCATTAGCTGTATTGGCTGCTTGCGAAGATTCCTTCTTGCTCAAACATGCTGTAAACTGGAAGAGCAGAGCTATTCCTTCTAAAAAAAGTGGAACAGCTTAATTTTGGAATAATTCCACACTCGATGAATATGCCAAGATTGTAGCCAGTGAATTAACTGAATTGAGAAACTTCTTTATCATCCACCTTTTCTGACATTATTTCCAAAAGCCATAGATGGTTTTTTTTTAAACTGACTTCTCCCATGGGGGAGAATCAGGACTCCTTCCCACCTTCTGTCTAGTTAACTGTGATGGTCAGCTGAGTAGATTTGGTCCCTGGGATGTCCCAATAGGATGATATATAGCTGTGACTTTTTCCCATAGTGTGCTAATAGGTAAAAATATCAGGAAGGTAAACTGCCCCTTCCTCAGAGCCTAGGAAGTAAAGCTGAATGTAAATGATTTCATATCTGACCTCAGGTAGAAGACAGATGTCTTCTAGCGGTCTGGCAGAATGATTCTTCCAAAGCCAACAATAAGCCCTTTTCTTTTGATTCTCTCTCATTTCTGGGCATTGTCTCTTTCAAGCATTAGAAATCACAGATCTGTTGTTTCTCTCTTTTTGGTGGGACTATGGTGAATCAGGGCATCAAAGATGGCAGAGTTTAAGAGCTTGCAGTGGATCCAGCTAGACCTGCTTTTAAATTCAAGACTTCTGGCTGTGTGACCTTGGGAAAGTTATGTAACTTTTCTGAGCTTCAATTTTCTTTTCTGTTACATGTGTGTTAGAAGGATCTGATACCTAGTTAACAAATGTCTGTGACTTCCTGATTGCCCAACAGGTGTGGCTGTTATCCTTCCCTTTGTTCACTTATTCAGTAAATATTTATCAAGCACCAGTTGTACGGTAGGCACCGATCTAAGCAGTATGGATACAGCAGTGAACAAAAATAGACAAAAATTTCTGCCGTCTTACATCTATTGAGCGGAAATGGACAACAGACTAAATAAATATCTTGTACATTGTGTTAGAAAGTGAAAAGTCCTGTGGAGAAATACAAAGCATGAGAGGAGGATGGAGGATGCCAGGTTTGGGGGAGGGATGGTTGAGTCGGTTCATTGCTTGGGTGAACAGTGCTTACTAAACACTTTGCAAGGCCCTCTGAGAAGCATCATCCATCACACTTTTGCAGCTGATTCAGGAGGCTGTCAAGACAGGTGTCAGGGGGCTCATCTTACAGATGAGGAAACTGGCATTCAGAGAGGTTAAGCCAGCCCCACACCTCATAGCCTGCGAACGCAGAGGCAGGATTAGTACCTAGATCACCCAGTGTCTGTTTGCTGTAGTGTCACCTGTTGCCCCAGTTGCCCCAGGTAACCTACTCAATGGGAAATGAAGAGGAAGAGCGCATCACTGGGCACCTTTTGTATATTGCGCTTATTGTTACATATCTGCACTCCATGCCTCAGGTGAGAGAGCCGTGCGCCACTTGTCGGTGAGCCGTATTTTATAAAGTCACCCAGGTGTTCACTGACTTACCTTGCCTTCCAATTTTACCTTTTCAAGTTACGGTAAAGAAAGGGAAGAAAAAACGCAAATCCCTGCCCAAACAGCTGATGCCTCTCCCCTGGTAGATAGCCAGTTGCTGGGCCTCTGCCACCATCTCCTAGTCCAAAACTAAGTCCCCGTTCACCCCTCTGACTCCAGAAACTCTTCTGAGACCTCGGGAATTAGCTGTCTCCGTTTACTCTTAGTTAACCAAAGCATGCATTTGCAGCATTTCCGTTTTTGAATGCAGTAAATACAGCAACCCATCTCCCAATCCCATGAATATTTCATTTTGGAGATGACTGCATAAATATTGTATTTGAATATTATGGTCTGGGACATCACATTAAAATTGCAAGACGATGCTATTATCCCATATAATGGAACATGAAATTAAAAACCTGGTGCATGGAAAGAAAAATTTTGCTAGTCCTCTCACCTGTATTTCTTGTCTCTTTCTCTCTCTCACGGTTAATCTGGTAACCATGTAAGTTTGAATACAAATTATCTAAAATTGAAAGTTTCAAGCATGGTTAAGTGCACCGACTGGACATTTTTGTATAATTAGCACTAGCCAGGTTCAAGGCAGGGTTTTATTTTCCTAAACTCAGGGACTTCCTTTAATGGCCCAGTGAGCGCTCGGTTACATTTCAGTGGGTTAATACTGTGAGTATTACGAAAAATCTTCACTGAGTTCCTCCCCAGTAAGAACATGACTTTGCTAATGAGCTTGGATTATCTGTCTTCCGTTGTCTTTCTGACCCCGTAGGGATTTAACTTTACAACCCAGACGTAGCCCAACTTTGTAATTTACCAAGAGGGAAACTGAGACTCAGAGAGGACTCCTCTCCAGCAAGAACATGGCTTTGCTAATAAGCTGAGATTTTGCATGTGGAAAGATATGTTAGAGAAAGAGCAAGACCCGTGACATTGGACACCTGGGTATTTTGGTTGGTTCTGCCCTTATGTTGAGTCCTCTGTGTGTCCTTAGAAAAGTTGCCAGTCTTCTCCAGGCTCCCATGTATCCATATGAGATGTATTGTTTGCCCCACACCCTTCTCCTCAGTATAACAAAGTGACTTACAGAATGTCAAAGCTGGAGAGTACCTTGGGAATTACCTAACCCAGTATCATTATGACTGGACCGGTGGCTTAGGGACTGTATTCATCCTAGAGAGATGTTTTATTTAACCAGAGACACTTTTTTGTTTTAAAGGAATGGAAGTGCATTTCAGAATGTGTGTCCTTCACTGCTCTGCTAATTTCATCACTGCTTGTTTTTTCATACCCAGGCTGCTTCACACGCTTCCATTATCTGTCTGACCCCCCTATAGGGATCTAACTTGACAACCCAGATCTACACCAACTTTGTATTTTACCAAGGAACAAACTGAAACTCAAGAGAGGACTCCTTAACATTTTGAGGTCACCCAGCTGGTGACAGGTAAAGCCACACTGCCCCGTAGATGAAAGGCACATTTCAGCCAAATTAAGTCTGTTCCCTGCCAGCATCATCGTCATCGCCGTTTCATTACACCGTCATCCATTTTGTGATGACTTAGATGTATTATGCCATTATCTTCCATAGTAGCCAATGTCTAGAGGTAGGCTTTCTGCTCATGCAGAAAAGAAAGTGCTAAGAATGTAGGTTTACTAATGAGGTTTCAAGTCATTCCCTTGAGTAGATGTCAGTGGATTTGTGGGAAGCCCAGTGAGGGGGGAGTTCTTTCTGGAATTCAGCTTGACTAACAAGGCAGGACCATCTTCAGCTTCCAAACCCTGAAGTCAGTAGACTTTTCTTGAGCAGTTGACCTGCACTGTCCTAGGACCTGAAAGGGAGGCACAAAGTCTGAAGCCAAGGTGTGTTGTAGTGAGAACCAAGGCTATCTGCGAGGAGACAGGTGACTCCAGTCTGAAGACAGAGTAATGAGGTCTGTTGTAGAAATGCAGACAGCTCTAGAACTCTAAGCAGACTGGCCTAGTGGAAGAGGAGGCATTTTTGTGCCACAGCCCTGGCTACCTGCCCTGTCTCGAGCCTGAGAACCTCCCCACACATCATGGTTGTGACGAAGTTGAAATCATTCAGGCATGTATTAGGAGTTTTTCAAACGCAAGTGAGGAATCTCATCTCAAAAATGCCTTTAAATACGTTACACACAAGTCTGGGAGAGGGTCAGGCACAGTGAGATCCAGAATCGCAAGTGAACCCATCAAGCCCTTGGCACTGTGTCTTTCTGTCTCCTATTTCCAGTTTGCTGCATTGTCAGACAACCTATATATTCATGGTGATGAGATGGCTACCAGCAGCCCTAGGCTCACATCCTCCGTGCCAGAAATCTCATAGAAAAGCCCCTCCTTCTCAGTAACTCCAGCAACAATCCAAGACCTAGTCTCAGACCCAGCTTGCATTGATGGCCCATCCCTGAACTGATTTATGGAGGCCAGACAGTTGGGATGCTCTGATCCATCCTGGGTCATGTTCCCACCCCTGGTGCTACAGGGAGGATACAAACCCAAGTAAACTGAGAGTTAAGGATGAGTCCAAAGTCAAGCAACATGTGGTTCCCAGGGAAATCATAAATGGATGCTGAGCAGGCAAAAACAAGGCATGGAGCACCGACATCTGCTGCAGCATGGATGAACCTGGAAAACATTATGCCAAGCAAAAGATGCAGACCCAAAAGGCCATATATTGTATGACTGCCTTTATATGAACTATCTAGAATTGGTAAATCCATAGAGGCAGGAGACAGACTGATGGTTACCAGGGGCTAGCATGAATGGGGAGTGGCTGCCTAATGTGTATGGGGTGTTCTTTTGGGGACTGATGAAATGTTTTGAAGCTAGGCAGGGGTGACAGTTGGATAGCATTGTTAATGAACTAATTCCACTAAACTGTACACCTTAAAATGCTTAATTTTAAATCACTGCTGTCCTAACAGGGCCCCTGGCCCCACTCCAGTCTGCATGGAGCCTGCATGGAATAGGCACTTGGTGCCGCCTGTAGCAATCCACACAGTGCCTTTGTGGAAAATAGAAAAGGCAGCTCTTCCTCAAGACACTTAGATCCCATTGATCATAAAATCATTTCTTGGTCTCTCGTTGTTTTACATTGTGTGGATGTCAGCTTTATTAAAAACGTATGACCTTCCCAGTCTGTCATCTGCCCAGAGCAATCTCCCAATGAAGCCAAACTGGTCTGCTCCTCAGGCCGCTGATTAGTCTGTTTTCTGTCTAGAATGTCCATTTTCTCTCCTCCCTGCAGCCCTCCCAGCCTGACTCAGGCCCTGCCTCATCCGTGACGCCATTCCTGACCACCGACCAAGTCCACAGCATGCTGGCTTTTCAGCCTTGCTCTAGTCCCCATTTTTCCAGAAGTTCCTCAAAACTCATTTAACCTGTGGTTGCATGTGCCTGTATCGCATTTGCGCAGTGAGACTGTGAATTCCTACGAGATAAAGCCTGTTGTTTATAGTGTTTCCTGTCTTCCACTGTACCCACCACAAGGCTGGGAGTGTGGTAGGTGCTGGACATGCGTTTGCTTATTGATGGATTGAGTATCTATCCATTCTGCGAATACTCACTAAGCATTTACGGTGTGCCAGGCACATAGTGATAAGCAAAAACAAGAACCACCCTAGCTACCTGAAACTTACAGTCTACTGGAAAGGGTACACAGTAATCACAGAAATGTGCTATGGCAAGTTGCTGAGTTCATACACATGTAAAACAGGGTTAATAAAAGTACTGTCTGTGGGGTTTTCATGAAAGTTAAAGTAGATAATCCACATAAAGCCCTTGGAATGATAATGCTCATATGTTTTCATTGTCATGGTGATGGTGGTAGTGATAATGGGAATGAAGATGGTGGTGATACTGAAATCGGTGATGATGGTTGTGATGGTGGTGATGATGACGATGATGGTGATGACAGTGGTGATAATGAAAATGGTGATGATGGTAGTAATGACGATGGTGGTAGGACAGTGATGATAATGAAAATGGTGACGATGGTAATGGCAATGATGGTGGAAGAAATCACAGTGTTGTAAGACTGTAAGGACTGCGAGAGTAACTTTTGGTCTGCAATCTGATCGATGAATTGAAGTTCACTCGGGGGAGAGGAAGAGGACGATCATTCCCAGCACATACAGAATCCATGACCAGAAGGCACGTGTGTAAGGAAGCTGTGGTGGTGTGGAGAAGCATTCATATGATAGAGTTATTTATAAGGGCTTGAAAAGTCCAGAGTCCTGGTCATGTGTAAGGGCTAGCAGGCTCAAGGAGCAGAAAGATCCCTGGGTTCAACTCGAGACTGTAAGCTCCCATCTAAATAGCTCCTTGGGAGCAGAGATCATCCTTACTTCTCATTGACCCCCACCATGAGCCAGCACAGTACCTGGCACATAATATGTGAAAATGGTGATAGTGGTGGTGATGATGAAGATGGAGATGATGATGATGATGGTGGCAGTAACAGTGATGATAATGAAAATGGTGATGATGGTAATGGCAATGATGATTACGTGTGCAATGAATGCTAACTGCTAATGGACTGAGCATTTGGGTCAAAAGGCTTGGTTCTAGCTCTGTCTACCCTTCCGACACGCCCATGTCACCAGCTCTGGGACCTGAACAGCTTTGGTTTCTGCATCTACAAAATAGGAAATGCCAACTCTGCCCAGCCTGCCTTGCAAAATTCCAAACAAGATGATTATATGTATATAGTTCCTAAAGTAGGAGTTATTAATCTAGGGTTCATGGGAAAAATTCAGGAGAGGTTTGTGACTTTGGATGAGAAGAAAATGGTATCTTTTTTTAGTGAAATTTCAACTGAAATCTAGCTAAATGTAGGTAACAAATCACAGTAGTGTTAGCAGTAACTGACTCAGTCACCAGTAGGAATCACCTATTTTCCTATCACATTATAGTTGATGCGGATACCTCTAAATATCATTTATGCTCACCACTACTTCAGAATTACAGGAGGTAGGCCGGGCGTGGTGGCTCACACCTGTAATCCCAGCACTTTGGGAGGCCGAGGTGGGCGGATCATCTGAGGTCAGGAGTTCAAGACCAGCCTGGCCAACATGGTGAAACCCCATCTCTACTAAAAAGACAAAAAAAATTTTAGCTGGGTGAGGTGGCGCATGCCTGTAATCCTAGCTACTTGGAAGGCTGAGGCAGGAGAATCACTTGAACCCAGGAAGTGGAGGTTGCGGTGAGCCAAGATCACGCCACTGCACTCCAACCTGAGCTACAGAGTGAGACCCTGTCTCAAAACAAAAACAAAAACTATATATGTGTGTGTGTGTGTGTGTGTGTGTGTGTATAAAATCATACATTCAGTGTTTTGAAATGTATTTTGTAATCCAGGCCCTATGCAGTAGCTCACACCTATAATCCCAGCACTTTGAGAGGCCAAGGCAGGAGGATCGCTTGAGGCCGAGTTTTACGCCAGCCTAAGCAACATCGTGAGACCCCGTCTCTACAAAAAATTTAAGCAGCAGCCAGACATGGTGGTGCACGCCTGTAATCCCAGTGCTTTGGGGACCTGAAGCCAGAAATTCGAGACCAATCTAGACAACATAGTGAGATCCCACCTCTCCAAAAATAACTTTCAAAATCAGTTCTATCTACTCAGGAGCCTGAGGCAGGAGGGTCACGTGAGCCCAGGAGTTTGAGGCTGCGGGGAGCTAGGATCACACCAGTGCTCTCCAGCCTAGGCAACAGAACATGACCCTGTCTCAAAAAATTAAAATTTAAAAAATGTTGTAATCCTGTTTATTATGTGTGAGTCAAGAAGCACAGGCATTACTATATATCAGAACTTTGGTGGGATTTTTATTATTCACTGTTTCATAACTCTGTATATTTTATCGTATGCATCGAAGAGCACTGTTCTGAGATAAGGATCCATAGTCTGCATTCACTAAACTGCCAAGGCCTCTAGGCATAAGGAGATTATTGCCAAAGTTCTCTGGAGAAGGAGTAGCTGTAGCAGATCATCATTGTCATCTGGCTGTGCTGGGTAAATCCCCTGGGCTCTCTAAGCCTCAGTGCCCTCATATGGAAATTGGGGGTCAAATAGTACCTGCCTCATAGGGAGAAATACAGTGACGTGCCTCACTTGTGGGGATCAACTGATAAACTCCACGCAGAGCCCTGGCTCAGTGCCTGGCACACAGCAGGCACTCAAAAAATGCCGTCATCGCTATGATTGTGTTTTGTTTGGACTCTGGCTGGAGTTCTGTCTTTCACGACACCTCTGGGCTAAGGGCAGCTTTCTCTCTCCCAGGTTCATTCGGAAGCAGGGCCTGGATCGGCTCTTCCTGGAGTGCGACGCTCACATGTGGCGCCTGGGAGATCGGCGGATCCCAGAGGGCATCGCCGTGGATGGTGGCTCGGACTGGTTCCTGCTAAACCGGAAGTTTGTAGAGTATGTGACGTTCTCCACAGACGATCTGGTGACCAAGATGAAACAGTTCTACTCCTACACCCTGCTTCCTGCCGAGGTGAGTATCTGGGAAAAAATTCCCAAGAAAGGTAGGGGCTTGTTCTAGCCTTTGTGGCAAAGCAGATGCTGAATTTTTGGCAAAGAGATTCTGGGTCCACCTACATTGTCCTCTACACATGCAGACATCCTTGCTGTCTTAGCAGGGTCCCTGATCTCCCTCCAGTCTGCACAGAGGCTGCGTGGAGTAGACACACGGTGCCACCACCAGCAGTCCACACAGTCTTTGTGCAAAATAGAAAAGGCAGCTTTTCCTCAAGATACTTGGCTTTCATTGGTCATAAAAATCACACGATATACAGATTTTGTTAGAACAAGAATCTTACTGCTATTTTCCAGAAAACTGTTATTTTAAAAACCCTTCTGATATCCACAATGCTGACGGCACCCCTAAAAGGTATGTAGCACATAACCTGCACAACTGTAAATGCTGACCTTTTCAGGACATACCCACATCGACTTTTCTTTTTTTTGTTTGAGACAGAGTCTCCCTCTGTCACCCAGGCTGGAGTGCAGTGGCTCAATCTCTGCTCACTGCAACCTCCACCTCCCAGGTTCAAGCAGTTCTGCTGCCTCAGCCTCCCGAGTAGCTGGGATTACAGGTGCCCACCACCACACCCAGCTAATGTTTGTATTTTTAGTAGAGACAGGGTTTTGCCATGTGGGCCAGGTGGGTCTTGAACTCCTGGCCTCAAGTGATCCTCCTACCTCAGCCTCCCAAATTGCTGGGATTGCAGGCATGAGCCACCATGCCCGGCCCCCACATCAACTTTTGACACATCCTTCACAGTGACCAATCATGCAATGACCACCTTTTTACACCAAGCATCCCTTTTCTCATGTTGAATATTGCCCTATCGTTCCCTGAAGAAAAGGGTGTTGGTTTCATGAGTCATACTCCATTAATCCAGAGTATTCTAAAACAGCCCCATCTAGAAGTGGGGAGGGGATCCAGTTCTGAAGGATTGCCACTAACATTCCCATAGCTGCCTGCTGGTCAGAGCTGGGCTGAGGGATTCCAGATTCGTCTTCCTGACCTCCAGGTTGATTGCATCCTCATTTCCAAACCAGCTTGAGAAAAGTGCAGAGCTGGTTCCATTTCTGTTGCATCTATGGCATTTCCCATGAATGGTCCCTTGTTCCTTCCTTGGACCACATAGGCTACGTGTGTTTCTGCAGGCCAGACACCCAGCACATCTCTTGCCTGTGTCTGGGGCAGTGCCAACCTCCGGGGAGGGCTGACTGCGTCCTGGTCACCCAGAGGGATGATGAGCTTGTCATCACTGGGCCAGGTTTTACTATTCTGCACACATGTTAAGTAATCAGCTTTTAATCCTATTTCAGCAAAAATCACCTCTTCTCTCAATTCTGATAACCTCCTCATCCATTATCTTGCAGGGAATTTCTGTATCATTATGAAAGGACACAGGGCAATTGGTGATTGGGTACTTTCCCCACTGCTTGATGGAGAATATATGCCTCCCTGGGCTTGAAGGCAATTCGAGCTTAAAATCCAGGTTCATGGGCATGCCATTTACCGTCACAGGAAGGTCAGCGGGGGGTGGTGGGTGGAGCCTCATTTACCCACCCATCCATTTAGAAGAGATTGTTTGGGAGTTTGGCTATTTTTAATCAAGACATCACCTCAATCCTGGTGACCAAAGCTCCGTGTGTGCTTCCTCTGCCCCTCCCCGGCCCCAGCACACACAAGCGCATGTACTCCAGGGTCTCTGTTCAGTCCCACCTCCTGCATCTCTGCCTTCCCTCCATTCTCCCAGACCACTTCAAGAGGACTGGTTTAGAAGATATCAGAAGACCGTACCCATAAACTTATAAGAGGCAGACACAGATTCCCCAACAGCTTCCCTTAGGGAGAGAGAACAGGGAGGAGGTATATTTGCCTGGGACTGTCATAAAACAGTGTTGAAATATTATAAGAAATATTATAAAAATCTTTCTCTCACTCTCTGGCAATCTCTCAAGTACTCCAGTGATTGTTTCTCCTCTAGTTTTTCTTTTCAGATCCAACATGGCCTCTTAGATCCCTTAAAAAGGTTGGCCAAGAGTCTTGGGGTTAGGGAGAATATATGGCACCTGGTTCAGTACCATGGACAGCAAGCAGCCCCACCTACTCCCTTCCCTATGTTGTAGTCCTGCAATGCAGGAAGCCCTGGGTCTATTGCAACCATCAATTTGGTCTCCCTGCCCCGGGGTGAAATTCCAGATCACTAGTCTTTGTTAGCCAACTATTTCAGACTTGAATCCGTTTGATTTCACATAATCTGTTGGACAGAGCATCCACCTGCACTCTGAGTTGGACCACATGGGCAGCTGACCTCAAATGCATGCAGAGAACATAAGAGTCCCTTGAATGTCGGGTAGTTGTGTTACGCATTTTTGCATCGCTATGAGGGAATATCTGAGGCTTGGTAATTTATAAAGAAAAGTTTATTTGGCTTGTGGTTCTGCAAGCTGTACAGAAAGCAGCCCAGCTTCTTTAAAACAACCAGTTCTTACATGAACTCAGAGCAAGAGTTCACCCTTTCCCACCCCAGTCCCTTTGTGGGAGGCTGGGAGAGGTCTCAGGCTAGGCCCCTCTCTCCCTTGCAGTCCTTCTTCCATACGGTCCTGGAGAACAGCCCCCACTGCGACACCATGGTGGACAACAACCTGCGCATCACCAACTGGAATCGCAAGCTGGGCTGCAAGTGCCAGTACAAGCACATCGTGGACTGGTGCGGCTGCTCCCCCAATGACTTCAAGCCACAGGACTTCCACCGCTTCCAGGTGAGACTTTCTCCTGGCCTGCCAACCTCCTAAATGATGCCTTTCCAACAAACCTCTGCAGAAATCCAAGGCCAGACCTACAGGTCATCTTACCACATGGTGGCCAAACCTGGCTGTTGATAAATAACAGTAACAGCATCAACAATAGCCAATGTTTATTGAACACTTACTCTAGGTCAGGGCTGTTCTAACCACATTGACTCATTAACCCAAAAGCAACTGACCTTTCATATTATTATTCCATTTTAGGGATATGAAAACTGAGGCACGGAAAGGTTAAAAAAAAAAGTTTCCAAAGGCCATATGCATGTCATCCTCTCTTTATTGCCTTTTCGTCAGAATCTCCCAGAATATTTAAATTTATACCCAGGAATATGCTTTTAAGTATATCTAGGGCAGAGCTTTTCAACCTCAGAACTCTTGCCATTGTGGCCAGATGATCCTGTTAGGAGGTGCTGTCCCATGCCTGGGTGGGATGTTTAGCAGCACCTCTGGTTGAGAATCACTGATCTCCAGTGATATTGATGACTCTGTATTTTCAATGAATTGTACTTTTCTGAGGAGCAGCCAGGTTTGGAAACCATTGTGTTCTGTATACTTGAAAGAGTAACAAGAGGTAGAACATTATTCCCTTTACAGCTGTCTCTGGGCAGCCTAACAATTTACTGTTCTGGGGAAGGGCAGAGCAGGAGGGTGGGGAATGGTCATCCACTTACCATGAGCCCTGAGAGTGGCCCCAAGATGGGCACCCCTTCCTGCTCTGCTCCCTCCAAGCCAGGATGGTGGCTTCTTCCTCCACCCCTCCCCACACCTAGCAGCAGAGAGCACAAATGTGAATGCCCCTAAATGGTTAAACGAATCACTCTGAGGTCACTAGAGCCACCGTGTAGAGATGGTATAGCTATTTCCCAAACCACTGACACAGGGAAGGCAGGGACACAGTGCCAAGCTCATAACCCAGCCGAGGTGCCCCTGATGTGTGACTGGGATGCTGTTCATGTTTGACCTATGCAATGAATTCCCACCTTTGGAGAGGACCTGTCCCTCACTGTCCTAATTGCAGAGAATCTTCACTTGGAGCACAGAACCTCCGTGTGGTGATTCCCAGAGCCCCACACTCCCCCAGGCACCAGCATTTGTATCCTAGCCCGGCATCCCGGGGACATTGTAGCCTCTGATGAAGACTGCTTCATGTGCTCACAGCAAGCAAAGATTAAGAGTATCCCCCAAGAGCTAGAGTGAAGACACTGCTGCCTGTAAGGAACTCAGAGTTCTTGAACTTGGAGAGAAAGAATAATAAATATAGCAACATGCCCTTTTAGAAGATCCAGCTATGGTCAGAATCGCAGGCAGAGAAAGGAGTTTATCCTGCCCCCGAGGCCAGTCCTCTGCCCCTACATGGGTTCCTGGCAACAAGGGGCTAGTGATAATAATCAAATATCAGCCTACACTGTGTGCTAGACACTATGCTAGCAACCCATTTTAAGGAGGCTGAGGCCTGGAGAGTTTGAGTGACTTCACCTGCACAGCTAGACAGTAACCAAATGAGGATTTGAACTCAGGTGGTCTAACTCTCCACTGTGCTACTGTGAAAGGAACCCACCACAGAGAGGTTGCCTGAAGCAGATTGGCGATGAGATGTTTAGAATAACACCAAGGGTACGAAGTTGCCTCAATCCTGGAGTGATGCAGTAGAGAAAGCTTAGATTTTGGAGTCATGCATTTGGAGTGTGAGTCTGTACCTACCGCTTTGCCTCTCTGAGCTCAGTTTTCTCATCTGTAAAATGGAAATCTTAATACCTGCCTTGCCAAATTATGTGGAAAATGAGAGGCAATTATATAAGTGCACTGCCCTGAATATTGTGTGTGGTCAGTAGTTATTGCTGCTATTAATCTACCACCATGAAAACAGGGCTGGACCCACATTTAGGTCAATAATGAACACTAGACTGTAATAAGCTCCTCCAGGGAGAGGCCTGTGTTTTATTTGTTTTTGCAGCCCTGCACAAGGGGTCAGCAAACTCTAGCCCTGGGGGCCACAGTCAGCCCACTGCCTGCTTCTGTAAATGAAGTTTTATTGGAACACAGCCATACCCATTTATTTAGTTTCTTGTCTGTGGCTGCTTTTATGCTGTAAAAGCAGAGTTGAGTGGTTTCAAAGCTATTTTCAATATTTACTGTCTGGCCTTTTACTGAATATAAAGTATAAAACCTCGTAGATTACAGGTGCTTAGTATTTCTTTAACCCTCGACCCTGACTCTTCATCCCATCTCTGCCAAGGACTTGCTGTGTGTTCTCAGGTAAGTCTCTTACTGTCTCTGGGCCTGTTTCCTTGAGAGTTTGAATCATAATCACCTGGGAATTTTTTTTTTTTTTTAATGTTTTAGCTACACTCCTGAGCTATTGACTCAGTAGGTCCTTTTACTTTGAGACAGAGTCTTGCTCTGTAACCCAGGCTGGAGTGGAATGGAACAATCTTGGCTCACTGCAACCTCCGCCTCATGGGTTCAAGTGATTCTCCTGTCTCAGCCTCCTGAGTAGCTGGGACTACAGGTGTGCACCTGGCCTGGAATCTGAATTTTTCAAAGTCCCAGAGATTCTGAATCTTGTGAGTCTGCAAGTTGGCTGAAATACCAAAGAGGCAATAGGGCATGGTGGAGACTGCAGTGAGCAGAAAAATCTAGGTGCTGTCTAAAGGAACAGCTGCCATTCAGCTTTAACCAGTTGTTACCACATGGTGTATAGGCCTGGGGTTGCCAGATCTATTGCTGTTTAAAGAGAAGCCAAAAGAGTTTCTGTGAATTCTTTCATGTTTTAAATATGGCCAGCTAAAATACCTATTTGCCCTAGATTACTAGCCTGTGACCTCTACCTAAATGATGTCTGAGATGCATCCCAGCTATTACCATCTAAAATTTAGTTCATTTAACAGACATCTAAATGATGCTTATTGCTTTAGATGCTCTGCACAGACTAACTCATTTAACCCTCCTCACACCCTTATTATAACCCATTCTACAGATGTTGAAACTGAGAACACAGAAGTGCAAAAAGTGTCATGGATCCAGCAGAGCTTTGCTTCTAACCACAGGATATGCCTGCAGGTTCCCCCCAACCCCAGCACTTGCTGATTTGGTTTTTCTTTTTTTAATCCCATGAGTACAGCAGACAGCCCGGCCTACGTTCTTTGCCCGCAAGTTCGAAGCTGTGGTGAATCAGGAAATCATTGGGCAGCTGGACTATTACCTGTACGGGAACTACCCTGCAGGTACCCCGGGCCTCCGCTCCTACTGGGAGAATGTCTACGACGAGCCTGACGGCATCCACAGCCTGAGCGATGTGACACTCACCTTGTACCACTCCTTTGCCCGCCTGGGTCTTCGACGGGCCGAGACATCCCTGCACACGGATGGGGAGAACAGCTGCCGGTGAGTCCTATATGGGATGCAGGGAGAGGAGCTGAGAAGCAGGAGGAGGCTCAGGGTGCAGAGCGGGGGCCCTTCCTCCTCTTTAGGGATCTGCAGTGCAGTGCCACCCTATACTTTCTGTCTTCCTTTGCCCAAAATTCATCTAACGCCACCCTCCTAGCGTGCATGGCATTTCCAATCCAAGCCATTGCCACACTTTGTGCTTTACTTTCTCAGATACCAGATATCCTATGTACCCAATGATTTTACTCATTCTTCATGCTACATATATATACTGTAGCAGGAAGCTTTATGTCACCATACCATATGAAGCATTTGTCTTAAGTGGAAGGTAGCCACGAATATACAAAACTTTTTTTGATGGAAAATGTCAAAGATGTACAACATAGAACAGTGGAACCCCATGTTCCCATCACCCAGCCCCGACAATTTCCAACTCAGGGCTGATCTTGTTTCATCTGTTTCATTTTCATCTTCACCCACCTTCCGCCTCCTCCCAGATCAGTTTGAAGTCAATCCCAGACATCCTATCATTTCAGCCATCAATATTTTAATAATGTATCTCTGAAAAATAACTCTTTGAAACACATTCACCATAATGTCATCACACCTAAAAATATCACAAAGAAAATTAATAGGCAGAACTATTGTTGAAACTTCTCAGCCACCCCTTACAATCGTCTCACCTACCACTACCTGCCGACACTTCAGGAAAGAGCGTTCTAGAAGATGTGGAAAGAAGAGGGGGAGGTAGGAAAATAATTCAACATAATCCCTTCTCCTCCCGTCTCTTTCCCTAAGCCAGCCAAGCCTTTCATGTTGTGTACCCTTTTCTTTTGTTCTGAAGCAATATGCATTTTGGATATTTACATAATTGCACCAAGAATTGGGTATCCTGTTTTCTTCCCTTGGCATTATACTCTTAGCCCCCATTTCTCCACGCTGCTCTGTAGCTTCCGCAACGATAATGATTCTTTTTAATGCCTCTAGTATTCCACTGAGCAGAAGTTCTAGAGTTTGCTTAATCCGGCCCTTCACTGTTGCCATTGTAAACAACGTTCTGATGAATATCTTTTCGCAGAAATCCCTTTTTTTCCCATTCTCTTTTCTGATTATTTCCTTAATCACTCTCCTTCTTTTTCTTGTTTGTTTAAACAACCTAGCATCTTCAGTTTCTGACGGGGCTCGGGGGAAGAAGAAAGTTCACTGACTGTCTGAAAACACAGGCAGGTGTCTTGTCCCTGGCCAGCAAGGTTTCTGCAGGACTGTGACACTGTCCCATCACCTCCTCCCATCCCTCGGCTTCTCTCTCCGTAGACTAGTGTTGGTTAGGAATCTAGGACCTGCAGTTTAAACTCTGATTACAGGCTATTGACCTTGCGCATTCATCTCTCTGGGCTTCGGTTTCCTCATCTGTGAAATGAGTAGTACCCATCATCTTTGTATCATAAGGTGTTGTGAAGTTTAAAGGAGATAATCATCAAAAACTACCTAATGAGCTATACAGTGTTAATCCTTTATATTTGAGACAGTCTTGCTCTGTCACCCTAGCGGGAGTGCAGTGGTGCCATCTCGGCTCACTGCAACCTCCACCTCCCAGGTTCAAGCAATTCTTCTACCTCAGCCTCCCAAGTAGCTGAGACTATAGGCACATGCCACAACACCCGGCTACTTTTTGTAGTTTTAGTAGAGACAGGACTTCACCATGTTGGCCAGGCTGGTCTCGAACTCCTGACCTCAGGTGGTCCGCCCGCCTTGGCCTCCCTAACTGCTCAGGGGTTCAGGTCATTGCTGGTATCTTAGTTGCCAGTTGCCATTGCAGTGCAGCCAACAGTGAACCTACTGTGTGTGATGGTAACAACTCCTCGTTCTCCCCCTGTGCTTTTCTTTGCTCACTGCCTCCCACTGCACAGTCAATCTTTCTCGAGTCAACAAAGCCATCCAAGCCATCCAAGGACCAGGCTCCTCTATGACACTTATTAAAATAGCTCACCCCACGCCCACCATCTCCCAAGCTGAAAGTGGTTCAGGGACTTCACCTTCATGTGTGTATCTTGGGGGGAGTCTCTCTCCCCGCTGCTAGTCTGGAGGCAGAATCCCTGCAAGTATCCCCAGAACACAGTGCAGCGCCTGACACTTGGAAGGCAAATGTCGTTCCATAATAATTACAGTCGCAGGCTTCCTAGAATGTATAAGGTAAATGATCTTACAGGAAATTCCAAAAGACACCCCCAATTTATCTAGGGTTGTTGAAAGTTTCTCCTGGTACTCGTTTTGGAGTGAAGTGAGCTGTCACGTTGCCTCAAGCCAGGAATCCTCTGGCATCCACCTCGTTTTTTATTGTAATGGAACTGTTGTGCCTTGCTATGGGCAAAGCCAATGTATTTATGAATAGGAGCCTGAAAATAAATCAGGACAAAAGACCCTTATCCCAAAAGGCAGAAGGCAATGGATTCCTAGCCCTGTAGCCCTGGGGCATGTGAGAAAACGGCAAGTGGAAACTTTGCCTCATTTTATCTGGATAGTTTAGGCAAATTGTGCCTTTCCAGTCCATAATATAACCTTTCATTAAATCATGTTTATTGATTTTTTTTTCTCATTATCAAGTAACGCATGTGCATTGCAGAAATTTCTGAAATGGCAGATTGAGAGAATAAGAAAATAAAGTTTGCTTGTCATC
The DNA here is from genome assembly GCF_024542745.1 of Macaca thibetana thibetana. Classification (NCBI taxonomy): domain Eukaryota; kingdom Metazoa; phylum Chordata; class Mammalia; order Primates; family Cercopithecidae; genus Macaca; species Macaca thibetana. Next base: position 58,641,215 of record NC_065597.1, on the reverse strand, counting down.
CACCATCCAGAAATAAATTACAGGTCCCCGAATGCCCTCCAGGGTCAGGAACAAAGCACTAGAATCTTAACTCAGTGTGACCCCTGTAGGGTGGGCTGACCTTGGGAACCTGGAGGTCTGTGGTGCTGAACCCCCACTACATTCCGTGGGAATGCAGACTAGGAGTTGCCAGCCAAATCTGATTTTTTTTCAGTGCTCTTCATATTTAAATAAGAAAGAAAAACACCTTTGGGCCAGATGAATACTTTGGTTGCATTCCTGTAGATGATTATATGGCATCTTGATTATTTTTCTGTTTTGAGACATGAACGGTTGTCATTACTTAGATACCAAATACAGTCAGGATGAGGCATCAGAGGGCTTTGTGTTCACTCCTTGGTTACAGGGACTGTAAATGTAACTTAGAAGCATGAGGTTCACGAGAAAATCCTTCTAGAATTTTCACTCCTTCAATAAGTACTGATTGAGCAGCTACCGTGTGTTAGGCACAGAGAATTCAGTCTTGGTCCAGGCTGACCAGGCCCGTGACCTCAAAGCCCTCCCACTCTAGTGCAAAGAGAGACAGTACCTAAGCACAGGTAAACCAGAACATAAGATCAATAAGGGGAAATGCTCTGCAAAAAAATGAAGATAAAGTCATGTGAGAATGACAAGTCAGAGGCAGCAATGAGCGTAGCTTGTTCAAGAATCCAAAATAAAGTCCCAGTGGCCAGAAGGTGGTAGATTAGGGTAGCTGGAAACAAAAGGAGGCTAGAGAAAGCGGCAGGACTTTGTGGACCAGGTAAGGAGTTTGGATTTTATTGCAAGCACGAAGCAAGGTGCTTGTGGCATTTAAGTGGGGGACGATGAATGTGGCTATTATAGGAACAGGTTATAGTGGGCAAAAGTAAGAGGGGGTGACAGTTAAGGAAGCTGCTGCAGAGGCGCAGGTACAACATGATGGTGGCTTGAACCAGGATTCTGGCAGTGTATAAGGAGAATAGAGGATGGAAGGGGCCAGGTGTGATGGCTCACACCTGTAATCCCAGCTATGCAGGAGGCTGAGTCAGGGAGAATTGCTTGAACCCGGGAGGCAGAGGTTGCAGTGAGTCGATTTCATGCCACTGCACTCTAGCCTGGGTGACTCTCCATGAGTCATTTTTGAGACTCCATCTCAAAAAATGAAAAGAAAGTGAAGGGAGGCAAGTAATCAAAGATTGACTTCTACATTTTTTTTGACTGCTGCTTTCCGGAAACACTTTCTTCCTTTGACTCCAAAGACAGCAAGTTCTCCTGCTTCACCCACTTCACAGAACACACTGGCAGTGCTTTACGTGTCTACTGTCATGATAACACATGGGAGTGTAACAACTCCCAAATCAGTATTTTCAAACAATACGCATTTATGTAACGCTCAAGTTTGCAGATCAGCTGGACAGTTTTCCCAGTCCGGGCTGGCCTTGCTCCTGTATCTGCAGCCAACTGCAAGTCGGGAAGTGGCTCTGTGGTCCTTGGCTGGGAATAGTTGCCTGAGCCTGGGATGGCTTCAGCTGGGACAACTAGGGTAGCTCTGCTGTTTCAAATGTCTCCTCCTCCAGCAAGCTAGCCCAGGCATACTCTCATGGTGACCTCAAGAGAGCAAGAAAGCAAACAGAAATGTGCAAGGCATCTTGAGGCCCTGCCTCAGAACTGACAGGACAGCCCTTCTACCACTGCCTGTTGTCCAAAGAAGATTCCAGAGGTAGAAAAACAGGTTCTGCCTCCTAGGTACAAGGAAACTTGCAAAGTCACATGGAAGAGAGCGTAAGATACAGGAGATGGGAGATTTGGGGACATGAATGCGGGCGACCACTGGCTCTTTCCTGACGATATCTTTGCTGTCCAATACGGTAGCCACAGGTGGCTATTTCAGTGTAAATTAACTAAAACTAAATACAATTTAAAATTCAGTTCCTCAGTCACACTGGCCATATTTCAAGTGCTCAGCAGTAGCACATTGCTAGTGGCTTGGGAGATGGGGGCCCCAAAATCTCATAAATCATCACTAAAGAACTTATGTAACCAAATACCACCTGTTCCCCCCAAATCCCGTGGAAATAAACTTTTGGCCAGGCGCAGTGGCTGACACCCATAATCCCAGCACTTTGGGAGGCCGAGGCGGGCGCATCACTTGAGGTCAGGAGTTTGAGACCAGTCTGGCCAACATGGTGAAACCCTCCTCTCTACAAAAATATAAAAAATCACCGGGCATGGTGGCCGATGCCTGTAATCCCAGCTCCTCGGGAGGCTGAGTCGGGAGAATCGCTTGAACCCGGGAGGCAGAGGTTGCAGTGAGCCAAGATCACACCACTGCACTCCAGCCTGGGTGACAGAGGGAGACTCTGTCTCAAAAATAAATAAAACATTTCTGTCATCATAGGAGGTTTTCCGTGACAGCCCTGCCTAGATTTTGCTGCAGTGGTGGAGTGACAGCACAATCCCTGGACTGTCCACTCCCAAAGTCCAGATTTAAAACAGGTTTGCATGAACTGTGAATGCCCAGCAAACAATCTGAGGACTGTTCAAGTTTCATTTTTTTTTCCATGCCCCCTGGAAGGCAATCCAGTAACAAGGCAATGATTTCAGGAGATGTGTGAACACAAGACGGCAGCTTCCCTAACTGTTATAATTGGACATAAAGACTTAAAACTGCAGATCAGGACCAGAGGGAAGGCTGCGTTTAGCTGAGCAGGGACAATGATTTGTGAAATGCTGTTATGAAGGATCCACAAGCGCCTTCTTAATGCTGTGCAATTTACACATTGCAGAAGCGGCAGCTTTTTATCTGACAAGTAGGAAAGATACCAAGGTGGGCTCCTCCAAGGTTCTCCTCTTTTGCTCTCTGCTTCCCCCTTTTCTCTGGACATCGCCGCTTCGCTACCCTGTCCCTTTCAGCCAGCAAGCTTTTGTGGATCAACGACATGCATTTTAAAACAACAAGCCACTTTTGCATGTGTGTTTATCTCAGATTGGCAATCGTTGTTAATGATGATAACCAGTGTGAGTGGTAAGGACTGTGAGAGAATAAATCAGTACTTCCGCAACAGTTAAGCTGCAGACACGAAGAGCCTCGGAGATTTAAACAGAGGCGAGACAAATGAAAGGTTTTGCTCAAAGATGTTGAATGCAGCACTGTTTAGAGAAGCAAAAAATTAGAGTTATCATCCAATGATAGGGAACTTGCTTTATAAAATCTGGTATTAACGATGATGAAACACCAAGTATCAACACATACAAAACCATGTCTTCAGAGACTTTTCAAAGATGTGATAATCCTCAGGAAATCCTATACAAAGAAGACAGAATAATAGCTAGGATAGATAGATGCCAACTATGTAGTATTTATTCAAATAGATGCATAGGAAATAAGGCCAAAGGGAAATCCATCAACATGACAGTGTTCACACCCCATTTTCACTGCCCAGTACCAAGCACCAGAGGACTCAATATCTGTGAATTGACATTATGTATGGGAAGAGGCATGGAAAGTAGTCATTTTACTTTCTTTGTTGTACTTTCCTACAGTCAGCATGGTTTTCATTTATAATCAGCAAAAGAAAAAAGTATTCCTAGTCATTGAGATCATAGATACATAGGGAGCAGCTTTCAGACAGATGCAAGGAAAATGGTAGGCACTGTACACAATGGGGACTGCTTTAGGAACAAAACTAGCTTGGTGGGTGGGGAGCCTCACTGTGATCCTACACACCTTGGGCCCTAACCCATGAGCGCCTGTGTTTTCAGGTACTACCCAATGGGCCACCCAGCATCAGTCCACCTCTACTTCCTTGCCGACCGCTTCCAGGGCTTTCTGATCAAGCATCATGCTACCAATCTGGCCGTGAGCAAACTGGAGACTCTGGAGACCTGGGTGATGCCAAAAAAAGTCTTCAAGATCGCAAGCCCACCCAGCGACTTTGGGAGGCTTCAGTTTTCCGAGGTAAGAGGCCAGGTCTTGTCACATTTCATTGTATTTTGCAGTTCCCTTGGCCAGATTCTGCTCTACTATCTGACACTTCTAGTTGGAGATGGAGGAGAAGAGGACTTGGAGAGCCCTAAAGATAAGCTAACCCCGTGCCCGGAGAAGGCTCTCTGGCCCCAGTCACTGGCACCAGCATCTTAAACAGGGAAAGATGAAACCAACTGGAACACGGATGTATTTTTTAGGGTAGAATTTCTGCCCCTCTGAATATTTTATCCTAGCCAGTGATGACTCCTAAACCAATGTCAGTAATATTAGTCGCATTTTCCAGAATGGAGAACTGAGGCTGATAGAGATCCAAAGATATTCTGGATTGCTAGCTCAAAATTCAACCTGGGTCTCTTTGGCCACAAATCCTATGCTGAGTTGTGGTTTTGTCTCCCTAGTTTTTAGCACCCATGGATTTGCTCAAGGGAAGTACCAGATCAATCACTGACTATATGATTAGATGAGTAGATGGATGATGGATTGAAGGAAGGATGGATGGACAGATGGGTCACATAGCTAGCTTTTTTTTTTTTTTTTTTTTTTTGATCTTTCTGATCTAAATCCAAATGATACACCTTCAGAGAAGCCTTCCCCAGCCACCTACTTAAGCTGCTGCAATAACTACATTCTCCACCCAACCCTTCTTTTTTTTTTTTTTTTTTTTGAGACGGAGTCTCGCTCTGTCGCCCAGGCTGGAGTACAGTGGCGCGATCTCGGCTCACTGCAAGCTCCGCCTCCCGGGTTCACGCCATTCTCCTGCCTCAGCCTCCTGAGTAGCTGGGACTACAGGCGCCCACAACTGCGCCTGGCTAATTTTTTGTATTTTTAGTAGAGACGGGGTTTCACCGTGGTCTCGATCTCCTGACCTTGTGATCCGCCCGCCTCGGCCTCCCAAAGTGCTGGGATTACAGGCATGAGCCACCGCGCCCGGCCCCAACCCTTCTTTTTCGTAGCATTTACTATCTAAAATTATCTTTTTGCTTTATCTGGTCACTCATTGATTGTTCACAGGAGAGTTGGAACTGTGTCTCCCTCTTCACTGCAGTATCTCCAGTACACAGAGAGTACACAGTGTTTGTAGATGTTGAGTAAGACTTCTGAAAGAGTATGTGAGTGTACCTGGGTCATGGTGCAGGAAGGAAGGGGAAGCATGATGAAGCCTGGTGCGTGTTGTTCACACAGAACTGCAGCACCTGGTTTCTGCCTTTCTCACATCTGTAAGGGCTAAGGAGGTAATTTGTCTCAATGGTTCTGACTGCTGGATTAGGGACCAAGAGTCTGATTGCAGACTATGGTACATCTTGAGGGGCTAAGAGTTTGTTGGGGAGAGGGGGAGTCCCACCTGCTTATGTTTTCTTTGACAGTCCTTCTCTAGCTTCTGTGGCCCTGCCTAACCTGTGCTCCAGCAAATGTATGTATCCCCATGAAAAACAGGCACCAGTGAGAGTTTCTTGTTGAGCCACTGTTTTCAATTAAGACTCCTAGTGGATTTGTTGGATGTGAGCTGCCAAGGGAGCCCACTCCATAAATTACTGGTGTCAGGGGGCAATTACATACTGCCCCAGCTGGATTCTGTGCTAGGGGCCTGAGCAGCCAATTGACAACATTAATGTCCCATTAAAGAGATGAATGCCTCGTGTCTGGGCTCTCCCTGCTTATCAGCCTGCTGTTGGGCAACTGGGTACTTCTGGCAGTGACAAATGATGTTGGCCTCCCCATGGCTAGTGCTTTGGGGGAGGGTCCTCACTACACAGGTCTGGTACCCTTGGTGCGAGAACCATCAAAATCACTGGCAAAAATAACAGCATGTGATGCAGAGAGCCCTCACTTGTATTTTGAATTTTTTCTAAAGTCTTAATTTTAATGGCAAATGAACAGAAAGGGAAGGAAGAACCACAGGGCCACTCTGTAGGCTGTTTAGGATCTCCTTGGAGTTAGCACCATCCCAGGGCCTTGCAGAGTGCCTGACTCACAGCAGGTGGCTGAACAGCTCAGATACATTTCTCCAATCCATGGGAATCTCATGCTATTGACTTGGAAAAAAAAGATGCTCATTGTTTCTGCAGGTAGTCACCGAGTGCCTACAATGTGCCAGGTTCAGGAGGGATCGTGGTGAACCAGACAAACCAGGCCCCTGTGGTCATGGAATTGCAGTCCAGTGGGGCAGCCAGCCAATGAGTGAGCAAACAGATAAACAAAAACAGCTCAGCTAATGACGGGTATTCTAGAGAAAACTTCATTCATGTGATGCCTGGGGACTCAGGACCTTGATGGGGACAACCTTCAATAGAATGATTCATCTAGGAAGGCTTTTCTAAGGAGATCACTGCAGAGCTAAAGCCTGTAAAAGAACCAGTCCCTGGGGAGATCTGGAGCAGAGAGAAGCGCATATACAAAGGCCCTGAGGCACTGGGAATGAGCTAGGAGTACTCGAGTTGCAGTGAGACCAATGCACTGAGTGCAGCAAGTGAGAAGTAAACTGGTAGGAAAGAGGCCTCAGGGAGGAGTGTTGCAGGCCCTGGAAAGATGTTCAGGTTCTATTTTAAATGCAATGGAAAGATAGAGGGAAAATGGCAGATAAGAGGCAGGACGAACTTGCAGCTCCCACTCGGATGGACAGAGCAGTGTGTGGAGCCCCACATCAGGACCTTTTGCTCCCAGAAGTACTGCAGAAACATGCCAGGAAAGACAAGAGAATCCATAGAGCCTTTAAAGGAGGTGGATTGCCCTGCAGGCTCCGTGGGACAACCAAGGAACTGTGAATCCCCAGAAGATCACACTAGCTCACCAGCAATGGATTCAAATCAAGAAGAAATCTCTGAATTACCAGAAAAAGAATTAAGAAGTTCGACTATTAAGCCAATTAAGTCGGCACCAGAGAAAGGTGAAGTCCAACTTAAAGAAGTTTTTAAAAAAATGATATAGGATATGAATGGAAAAATCTCCCATGAAATATAACCTAAATAGAAAACAGTCACAACTTCTGAAACTGAAGGACACACTTAGAGAATTGCAAAATGCACTGGAAAATCTCAGCAATCGAATCAAATGAGTAATAGAAAGAACTTCAGAACTTGAAGACAAGGCTTTCAAATTAACCTACTCCAACAAAGACAACAAAGAATTTTTAAAAATGAACAAAACCTTCAAGAAGTTTGGGAGTATGTTAAATAACCAAACAAGAATAATTGCTGTTCCTGAGGAAGAAGAGAAATCTAAAAGTTTGAATAATGAGAGAATAATTGAGGAAAACTTCCCCAGCCTTGCTAGAGATCTAGACATCTAAATAGAAGAAGTGCAAAGAACACCTGGGAAATTCATTGCAAAAAGATCACGCCTAGGCACATAGTCATCGAGTAATCTAAAGTCAAGACAAAGGAAATAATCTTAAGACGCAAAAGCATCAGGTAACCTATAAAGGAAAACCCATCAGATTAACAGCAGATTTCTCAGCAGAAACCCTACAAGCTAGATGGGTCCTATCTTTAGCCTCCTTAAACAAAACAATTACCAGCCAAGCATCGTGTATCCAGCGAAACTAAGCTTCATAAATGAAAGACACGGTTTTTTCAGACAAATGCTAAGATAATTCACCACTACCAAGCCAGCACGACAAGAACTGCTAAAAGGAGCCGTAAATCTTGAAACAAATCCTCAAAATAAACCAAAATAGAATCTCTTTAAAGCATAAATCTCCAGGTCCTGCAAAACAACACAATGAAACAAACCAAGGTATTCAGGCAACAAATAGCATGATGAATAGAATAGTACCTCACATCTCAATACTACTGTGGAATGTAAATGGCCTAAAAGCTTCACTTAAAAGATACAGAATCAATAAGAATTCACCAACCAGGTGTCTGCTGTCTTCGAGAGACTTTCCTGGCACATAAGGACTCACATGAACTTATGGTAAAAAGGTGAAAAAAGATACTCCATGCAAATGGACACCAAAAGTGAGCAGGAGTAGCTATTCTTATCAGACAAAACAAAACTTTAAAGCAACAGCAATTTAAAAAGACAAGGAGGGACATTACATAATGATAAAAGGACTAGTCCAACAGGAAAATACCACAATCCTAAATATATATGCACTAACACTGGGGCTCCCAAAACAATTACTACCAGACCTAAGAAATGAGATGGACAGCAACACAGTAATATTGACACACTTCATCAAGACAAAGTCAATAAACAATGGACTTATGCTATACTCTACAACAAATGGACTTAACAGATACTTATAGAACATTTTACCCAATGACTGCAGAATTGCGTAAAACAATTCTATTATACATGCTATTCATCAGCACATGGAACATTCTCCAAGATAGGCCATATGATAGGCCACAAAACAAGTCTCAACAATTTTAAGAAAATCAAAAGTACAGTGAGTACTCTTCTCAGACCACAGTGGAATAAAATTGGAAATTAACTCCAAAAGGAACCGCCAAAGTCATGCCAATACATGGAAACTAAATAATGTGCTCCCGAATTCAATGCTTCTGGGATACAGCAAAGCCAGTGCTAAGTGCAGAGTTCATAGCATTAAATGCCCACATCAAAAAGTCAGAAAGAGCCCAAACAGACAATCTAATATCACACCTTAATGAGCTAGAGAAAAAAGAACAAACCCAAATCCACCAAGGAGAGATAAAAGACCTCTACAAGGAAAACTGCAAAACACTGCTACAAGAAATCATAGATGACACAAACAAATGGAAATACATCCCATGCTCTTGGATGGGTAGAATCAATATTGTGACCATGACCATACCGCCAAAAGCAATCTACAAATTTAGTGCAATTCCCATCAAAATACCACCATCATTCTTCACAGAACTAGAAAAAAAAATCCTAAAACTCATATGGAACTAAAAAAGAGCCTGCCGAGCCAAAGCAAGACTAAACAAAAAGAACAAATCTGGAGGCATTACATGACCCAACCTTAAAGCATACTATAAGGCCATAGTCACCAGAACAGCATGGTACTGGTATAAAAACAGGCATATAGACCAATGGAACAGAATAGAGAACCCAGAAATAAAGCCAAATACTTACTGATCTTCAACAAAGCACACAAAAACAAAGTGGGAAAAGAACACCCTATTCAACAAATGGTGCAGAAATAATTGGCAGGCCACATGTAGAAAGACAAAACTAAATCCTCATCTCTCACCTTATACAAAAATCAACTCTGGATGGATCAGACTTTAAGACATGAAACCATAAAAATTCTAGAAGATAAAATTGGAAAAACCCTTCTAGACACTGGCTTAGGCAAAGACTTCATGACCAAGAACCCAAAAGCAAATGCAACAAAAACAAAGATAGATAGGACTTAATTTTAAAAGTTTCTGCAAGGCAAAACAATCAACAGAGTAAACAGACAACCCAGAGAGTGGGAGAAAATCTTTGCAATCTATAGATCCAACAAAGGACTAATTTCTAGAATCTACAAGGAACTCAAACCAGCAGGAAAAAACAACCCCATCAAAAAGTGGGCTCAGGCCATGAATAGACAGTTCTCAAAAGAAGATACACAAATGGCCAATGAACTTACGAAAAAATGCTCAACATCACTAATGATCAGGAAAATGCACATCAAAACCACAATGCGATACCACCTTACTCCTGCAGGAATGGCTATAATAAAAAAATACTAGATGTTGGCATGGATGTGGTGAAAAGGGAACACTTTTATGCTGTTAGTGGAAATGTAAACTAGGACAACCACTATGGAAAGCAATGTGGAGATTCCTTAAAGAACTACAAGTAGTTCTACCATTTGATCCAGCAATTCCACTACAGGCTATCTACCAGAGGAAAAGAAGTCATTATACAAAAAAAGATTCTTGCACGTGCATGTTTATAGCAGCACAATTTGCAATTGCAAAAATATGGAACCAGCCCAAATGCCCATCAGTCAATGAGTGAATAAATTCCACACCATGGACTATTACTCAGCCATAAAAAGGAACGAAATAATGGTATTTGCAGCAACCTGGATGGAATTGGAGACCATTATTCTAAGTGAAGTAATTCAGGAATGGAAAACCAAACATTGTATGTTCTCGTAAGTGGGAGCTAAGCTATGACAAAACAAAGGCTTAAGAATGATACATGGCTTTGGGGACTCAGGGGCAAGGGTCGGGGGATATGGGGGATAAAAGACTACACATGGGGTACAGTGTATACTGCTCAGGCGATAGGTGCACCAAAATCTCAGAAGTCACCACTAAAGAACTTATTCATGTCAACAGATACCACCTGTTCCCCAAAAGCCTATTGAAATATATACATATACACACATATTATAAACTCAAAAAAAGAAATAATAAACGCAATGGAAAGCCACTGGTTGGTTGGAAGCCAGGGAGCAGTATGTTAAGCTTGAATTTGAGTATGTATTTGAATTTGGGTAATTGACCATTCTGCAGTGGATGGTGGTGAACTTCCACAGTGAGGCCCCTTGAGAAGGTCTTGGAGATCACAGAGGATGTGACAGCAGCAGAGCCCCAGCTCAGGCTGCCCCACCCCTCACCCATCATGCTCCTCGGTTGAGAAACAAGACCCAGGTTGGTTGTCAGCTGCTCCAGAACCCTCCTGCCCAGGTTATCTTGGTTTTAAAACTCAGATTTTTTCTTTGGAGGATCCAAGGGCAGTGTTCTGGAGGGTTCCCATCTTCCCCTAACTGGTGAAAAATCTCTTCCTTAAATATGACCCTAAAGTAGTTTTGTGGCCATTCATCTGTTTTGTTAGTATCTGTTGGAAACTAGTGCATGGAGGGAAGTCCATGTGTTCAGCCCCTACTCATTCAGTATGTGTTCAAGATAGATTGATAGACAGGTGATACATAGATAGATGATTAACAGACAGATAGATGGGTGGATAGATTAATAGGTAAACAGATGGACAGATCATTGATGGGTAGAATAGAGTTGACTGATTAATGAGACAGATTAATAGAGATAGATGATAAACACATAAGTAGATGATCAATCTGCATAGATCATCAGTTGATCAATAGACAATAGGTGCTCAATATATCTCTATTTCTAGATCTCTATAGAGATATTGAACATCTACAGTAGATAGATATAGAAATAGAGATATATTGAGCATCTACTCTATGCTCAGCACTGTTTCAGACACTAGAGACATGTTGGTGAGCAAGCCCTGCCCTCATGGAGTTAACAGTCTAGAGCTGGAGAGAGAGAGAGACCTATAAATTAAAACATGCAGTACTGTGGGGGTGAGGAGAAAAGCTCTGATGATCAAATGCTTAGAGATGTACCTCAGTGGTGCCTCTGTCCAGGAAAGACTTCTGAGTAGAGGTGATACCTGAGCCAAAACCTAGACAACAAGTTTGAGCTGGCTAGGACGACGCTGGGAAAGGTAGACCGGTCCAGAGAACAGGCGGATCATGGCCAGAAGATCAAGAGGAAACAGAGAGCCCTTCAGAATGAGGTGCTGAGAGTAACCCAGGGTGGCCTGGAGCAAGGAGCGAGTGGAAGGGAGGGAGAGGGATAGAGATGACAGAGGTGAAGCTGGAGCCAAACCAGAAAGGTCTCCAGGAGAGGTGAGAAACTGGACTTACAAACCAGGCGTTGCTGAAAGCGGTTATAAGTAGGAAAACAGAAATCGGGCTTCTTTAGAGAAATCTCCATAGACCTTTCAAGGTCTGAACTGAATCCTGTTGATCATTCATTTATTCCTTCAAGAAATAGTATCCTTTTAATTTCTACTGTGTTCTGGGCACTTTGCTAGGCACCAGGGCAGGGGCGAGGGGACAGAAGGTGCTGGTCCCTGCTGATCCACAGGGTAGTAGAAAAATAGCAAGATTTCATAAGTCTGGGAGGGACGGCAGCCCCTGCAGGAACGTCAGAGCGTAACTACCTCTGTTACTCTCAGGATGCTTTTTTTTTTTTTTTTTTTTTTTTTTTGAGACGGAGTCTTGCTCTGGCTCCCAGGCTGGAGTGCAGTGGCCTGATCTCGGCTCACTACAACCTCCACCTCCCGGGTTCAAGCGATTCTCCTGCCTCAGCCTCCTGAGTAGCTGGGACTACAGGCGTCCGCCACCACTCCTGGCTAATTTTTATATTTTTAGTAAAGACGGGGTTTCACCATATTGGCCAGGCTGGTCTCAAACTCCTGACCTTGTGATCCGCCCACCTCGGCCTCCCAAAGTGCTGGAATTACAGGCTTGAGCCACTGCGCCTGGCCCTCAGGATACTTTCTTAGTCCTAATCTTTAGTCTCTGTCCTGATGAAAACTGAAAGCAAGATATGTGCCAGTGAGTGTAAACGGATGGCAGTCACCCCTGGTAGGCAGTAGGGATTCGGTTTATATGTGTTGGGTGAATGAATGACTGAGAGAGTGAATGAATTAATGAATGGGAGGCAATATGTAGCATAGTGGATGAGAATGCAGCCTCTGGGGTTGGACTTCCTGGGTTCCCATGCTGGCTCTGCCCCCTCTGACCATAGCGAGTAATCTCACTTCTCTGAGACTCAGTTTCCACATCTGTAAAGTGAACATAATGACAAGGGTCTCCCCTTTATGGATTTGGGAGTATCAGATGAATGGACATGTCTGCCTGGCACACTGTAATCCCTCAGCAAATATTAGCAGTGGAGCTCTGTACCCTGGGTAAAGAATGGACTGACATGGTAACTCTTGCAAGAACAATGAGAAACTAGATCAGCTCCTATTTCCCCTGCACATAGGAAATCTCAGAATGTAGGTGTGTGTATCCACACCCGACCTTCGTGCACACGCACATTAGAGATGCTAATTATGGGAAGACAACAGAGGCAGTGCAAGCTCATACTGTACCCGTTATTTGCCCCAACATGCCTACATGCTGTGTCCTCAAAACCACTACATTAATCCACCTGGGGGAGATCTCTTTTTTCAAATTAGACGACCCCTGATTTAATTTGATTTGAAATAGCAACAAAGCTCATTGTCAGGAATCTCCCGAGTTCATTCATTTTTTGGTCAAGCCATTCACCCGTTCGTTCAACAAGCATTGCTCGAGCACCTACTGTGTACTAAACATGGTAGTAGGCACCAAGAAAGAGCAGAGAACCTGCTAGGTAAAGCCCCCGTTCACACAGAGCTTACATTACAGCTGGAGGAGATAAGGAATAAATACATCAACAGACAACTCTGAGATAGTGCTTATACCAGTGGTAGGAAGAAAATAAAGCGGTAGGGAATGGCACAGATTGACTGAAGGTCCATTTGAAATTTGGGGTGGAGGGAGTGGTCAGGTAAAGACTCTGTGAGGCAGCTTTAGACATAAGGGGCTGGCCGTGCAAGGAAGGCGTATTCCACACAGGGCAGATGGTGCGGGAATGCTGAGCTGGAAATGAACCTGCCTTGATTGAGGTGGCTAAAACAAGGCATCCTGGAGAAAGATGGGGAGGGGGTCATGGAGTTGGAGGACGGGGCAAGCTCAGACTCTGAGTGCACTAAGAAGCCTGGGGGCAGCAGTAAGAGGACATTTTACAAGGCCTTTCTGACTACAGGATATAGAAGAAATTGCAGGTGGCACAAGTGGAAGGAGGGAAGCCCAGAGAGGATTGCGGTGGGTCACAGCCGCACACATCCCCAGCTGGCTGGCAGGAAGGAAGGATCGCAGGATGACTCTCGTGCTTACGTTCCAGCTCTAGGTGCCTTGGGAAAGCCAGAGCTGTCTCTTCCTAGGAAACTTATTTGAACCCCCGTAGATGACAGACAATGCTCAGGGTCTCTAGCGTATGATAGAGCAGATGTAATAACATAACCTTTATTCTTGTTCAGAACTGTTGCACACAGTGGAGGTGTGTGATTTGGAAAACCAAGGATGGAAGTGGAAACTAGCTATACCTGTTGAGTGGCAGGATGTATGTTTCTGTGGAATGGCCTGCAAGCAAGGCATTCATTCATTCATTCAGTCAGTCAGTCAGTCATTCAGTCCATGTTTGGTTTTCTTTTCAAAGCACACGCCATACACCAGGCACAGGAGGCCCAGTGGTTTAAATAAAAGGACCACAGGCCTTGTGATCCTTCAGACCGAGTCCAGATCCCAGATCTTCTGCTTATAAGCTATGCAACCTTGAGCAGGTGACTTAGTTGGAGCCTCAGTTTCTTCATCTGTAAAATGGGTATATGAAAGCTAACACAGGGGATCCTAGGCCTTTCTGAGACCTAGCACCCTAGTTCAGGCCCAGTGACTTCAGAATTCACTCCCCTGTTTTAGGTCGGCACTGACTGGGATGCCAAGGAGCGGCTGTTCCGCAACTTTGGGGGTCTCCTGGGGCCCATGGATGAGCCGGTGGGTATGCAGAAGTGGGGGAAGGGGCCCAACGTGACCGTGACCGTCATTTGGGTGGATCCTGTCAACGTCATCGCAGCCACCTACGACATCCTGATTGAGTCCACTGCCGAATTCACGCACTACAAGCCCCCTTTGAACTTGCCCCTGAGGCCTGGGGTCTGGACAGTGAAAATTCTCCACCACTGGGTGCCAGTTGCAGAGACCAAATTCCTCGTTGCGCCTCTGACCTTCTCCAACAGGCAGCCCATCAAACCGGGTGAGTACTCCCAGCATCTCTGTGGGGAAAATATTCCTTCCTCGGGAACCTGAGGGTCTCTGGTGTTGGTAGGCAGCACTGCTCAGATGTAGGGCAAGCAGCGTCCTTGCAGAACGGCACTCCTTGCTCTCAGTACTTTTCTCTGTGTTTTCCTAGAGAACCATCTAATTTCCTACCTGCACACTGAGATGTCATCTGTGCAGGTATTAGATACCTATTTGTTAGATGTTCTCCCACTGAACTTCCAGAAGGCCTAGATCATGGTGAAGACAAGCTGGGAAATACGCCCAGGCAGGTATTAAGGATCAGCAAATCTTGTTGACTATTTTTAAAAATCCAGAACAGGAATTTCTGTTCATCAAAAATATGATACACCAGGTGGAAAAGATGAACCACCTAATAGTGGAAGATACTTGCTACATTTTTTTTAAAGTACTCATCTTCATAATTTATAAAGAAATGCCATTAATCAGAAGTTGGCCATTCCAGCCCACTACCCGTTTTTGTAAATAAAGTTTTATTGGAACACAGTCGCCATGCTCATTCATTTACACGTTGCCTGCTTCTGCTTTAGAGCTACAGTGGCAGAACTGAATCGTTGTGACAGAGACTGCATGGCCTACAAAGCAATACTTACTATCTGGCTCTTTCCAAAAAAAAAAAAAAAAACCCACCAACCCTCCTCCACCAATAGAGGAAAAAAATGAAGGAGAGAACATGAATGGCCCTCACCCAGAAAAAGATGTTCAGCCTCATTAAAAATGAGAGAAATGAAAATTTAAAGCAAAGAGAGGTTCCACTTCATACCCATATTATTGGGAAATGCGTGACAGTTAGATAAGAACCTGTGTTACTAAGGCTAGGAGTAACAGGCATTCATGCAGTGCTAGTGGGAGGGTGAAGTGCTAAGATGAGATGAGTTTAGAAAATGGTTTAGTATCTCCTAGTAAAGCTGAACATACACACACCCTACAATAGACATTTCACTCCCAGGTATAGGCTCTAGAGACTTGTACAGAAATGCTCACATGAGAGTTATTCTTAATAGCACAAAACCAGAAACAGTCTGATTGTCTGACACTGGAAAGGAAAAGCAATTGGCTGCCTGTTCATACAATGGAATATTAGGCAGCAGTGAATATCAGTAAAGCATGGCATGTGTTGGCTTGGATGAGTCCCTAAAACATAGTGTTGAGGGGGAAATATCATAGATAAATCATTATGATGCATTTCTGTCAAGTTCAAAAACAGGCAAAGTCAACAGTATCTTATTTCATGTGTCAAAGGCAGCTGTTAGGAAATGAAACACGAAATTAACACGAAAATCAGGTCAGGGTTTCCATCCCCATGGAGAACAGGGACTGGGATGTCGGTTCCTAACCCGCCTTTTTTCTTTGTCCATTCAAAGGGTTTACGTTTATACTTCTATTTCCCCTCTTTTCACCTCCTTTTATTAAGGGGAAAGTCTTTCTCCCTGCTCAGATCCTACCTCTAGAGAAACCACTGCCAACAGTTTGGTGTGAATCCTTTTAGAAGTTTTTCAATACTTTTAAAGCATAAACATAACACACATCATAAATCACAAAACCTTTGATATTTTTAAAAAATGAAATCATACATTTTCTACTGTAAGATTGCTTTTTTTTTTTTAACTTTCTAAGTCAGTATATATGAAGCTACCAGCTACATGATATTCCACTGGGTAAAAGAACCACAACGTATCTGTTCCCCTATTGGTGAACACATAAGTTTTTGTTGTTGATGATGATAATGATGTTGTTGATAATACTGCAAGGAAAAGTCTTTTTTTTTTTTTTTTTTTTTTTTAAAGTAACTGAGGTTGGCTTGGTGCCATGGCTCATACCTGGCCTCCCAGAGTGCTAGGATTACGAGGCAGATAGATCACCTGAGGCCAGGAGTTCGAGACCAGCCTGGCCAACATGGTGAAACCCTGTCTCTACTAAAAATACAAAAATTAGCCGGGTGTGGTGGCACACACCTGTAGTCCCAGCTACTTGGGAGGCTGAGGCATGAGAATCGCTTGAACCTGGGAGGTGGGTGAGCCAAAATCGTGCCACTGCACTCCACTTGGGTGACAGAGTGAGGTTCTATCTCAAAAAAAAAAAAAAAAGGAATTTAGGTCTAGCTCTTTTGCCTAGGCTGGAGTGCAGTCATGCAGTCCGAGCTCACTGCAGCGTCAAGCTCCTGGGCTCAAGTAATTCTTTCACCTCAGCCTCTTAAGTAGCTGAGACTACCAGAGTGTGCCACCATGCCCGGCTGTTTTTTTTTTTTTTTTTTTTACTATTTTTGTAGGGGTGTGGTCTCACTGTGTTGTCCCGGCTGGTCTCAAACTCCTGGCTCTAACCAACCCTCCCACCTCGGCTACCCAAAGAGCTGGGATTACAAGCATGAGCCACCCACCACACCCAGCCCCGACAAGGAAGGATCTTAAACATAAAATTGTATGTCCCTGTGCAGGCACATCCATAACACAAACTTTTAGAAACAGGATGTTTGGGTCTCTCTATATTTGGAATTGTTCATGTCCATCTAACAGATCACAAACTCAAAAACCAGAAATGCATTACAGCCTGTTAGCTTCAAAGAGTTCTGGATTGGGTGCCCGTTAGCTAATGACACAAGGGGATGGGGACACAGCAGTGGGGAGGAGGTGCCTGGAGTCCCAGCAAAGGAGTTGTTTGGGAAAAGCTCTCAAACCACTTTTTCCTCTGCTCTCACACTGCCATAATCAACACAGAAGACTTCCGTGACAGCAAAATACGTGGGGGAATTTTCCCCATCGGCAAGCAAGCAATCCGTTCTGCAGTGGACGCCAACTGGGTATCCCCCAGTTCAGTTCCAACATTCTCCACCCAGAGGTAGCATCAGACACCACAGAGTGAGGGCTCAGTGCTGTAAGACCACACCCTCCTACCTGCTAATCTCAAGTCTGGGCCTCTGGAACTTCTGACCAAGTGGTTTCAAATTGGGGTTCCCACAACCCCCTCTTTGGGCTCAATTACTCTGCTAGAGCAGCTCACAGAACTCAGGGAAACACTTACGTTTATTGGTTTGTTATGAAAGATATTTTAAGGGATACAGATAAACAGCCAGATGAAGCTATACAGAGGGCAAGGTCTAGAAGGGCCTGAGTGCAGGAGCTTCTGTCCCCATGGCATTGGGGTGCCCATTCTCCCGGCAGGTGGATAACTTCTTCCTCACTTTCCTGTGAAGAAGCTACCATGTGTTCAGCTCTCCAGAAGCTCCTCAAACCCTATCCTTTGGGCCTTTTATGAAAACTTCATTGGTTACCTATGATTGAAGCGTGACAACTGCGTCAAAATGTGATTGGACAAAAAGGGTCTGACCTAACCCAGCAAGGCCTGTCTGTTCAGATTCTCCTTGGCCTCTCTGTGCAATAATTCCTTCCTCCAGGGTGTGTGTCGGGGCCCTCTCTGGAATGAGACTCCTATCACCCACAATCTGATTAGACTCCGGCATTGGGCAGGAGAAGGAGGACAGGAGGAGGCCAGACAGAGAGAGATTCTATTTCCTGAGTCCTAAAGTGCCCAACATGTAACAAAAGACTGTAACAAGGGTTACAGGAGTTCTGGGCCCAGAACCATGGACAAAAACCACTATCACGGCTGGGTGCAGTGGCTCACGCCTGTAATCCCAGCTCTTTAGGAGCCTGAGGTGAACTTGAGGTCAGGAGTTCAAGACCAGCCTGGCCAATGTGGTGAAACCCCGTCTCTCCTAAAAGTACAAAAAATTAGCCAGGCATGGTGGCAGGTGCCTGTAACCCCAGCTACTCAGGAGGCTGAGGCATGAGAATCGCTTAAACCCAGGAGGCAGAGGTTGCAGTGAGCCAAGATCATACCACTGCACTCTAGCCTGGGTGACACAGCAAGACTCTATCTCCAAAACAATAAGTAAATAGGCCAGACACGGTGGCTCACGCCTGTAATCCCAGCACTTTGGGAGGCTGAGGTGGGCGGATCACCTGAGGTCAGGAATTCGAGACCAGCCTGACCAACATGGTGAAACCCCGTCTCTACTAAAAATACAAAATTAGCCAGGCGTGGTGATGCGTGCCTGTGATCCCAGCTACTCGGGAGGCTGAGGCAGAATCGCTTGAACCCAGGAGGTGGAGGTTGCGGTGAGCTGAGATGACACCAGTGCACTCCAGCCTGGGCAACAAGAGCGAGACTCCCTCTCAAAAAAAATCAATCAATCAGTCCTCTATCATAGGAGTCTCAAAGTGAAGGCTCAGCTTCTGCTCTTTGTGCAGAGAAAGCAGAAAGATAGAGACCCATGTTTTCTTGAGCTGGAAGCCTGCTCCTTCTTCCCCTATGAACCAGGCAAAAGAAAGCCCCTCCAGAGCTGGCCAGGCCCAATCCCACCCTCTTAGAGGTCTTAGGTTCCTTCTTGATCAAGTTCACATCTTTAGCATCCCTAAGGATTTCCAATGCCAGACATGGAGGAGAGGGGGGTAAACGGCTGTGTCTTCGCTGCTTCAGGTACACCTGCTGGACAGAACGAAGCAGTGCTCCTGAATACACACCCATGCCAGTAGAGTAGCCTGGGGGCCATTCATGGGGTCCTGATTTTTCCAGTGTTTTCTTCTAGAGTTTCTAAGGAAGGCAGGGATCTCCCCACACACACCCAGGATAACCCAGGGGTCATTTTACCCCCACCGAGAGCAGCCTTCCTGTCCTCGGTAATTGTATTTGTTAGCGATATTCCAATGAATGACAGTGAACACGAAGGTGGGAGCAATGCAATTTGTAAAATGATTCATCAAGAGTAATTTTCTATTGATGCATCCCTGGTAATCGCAAGAAATCCGATGAGGTGGAATTGAGGAAAATTTAATTATAGAGACGAGCATCGCAAGCTAATATTGTAATAGCGTTTCCCACATTAACCTCATTTCTCATAAGGGTTTTTTCCATCAACCACAATGTTTGGTTCCCAGTGTTCGCGTATTTGTTAGATGTTCTTTTCCCTTTGAATGTCCTGCCTTTTGTCAGTTTCGGTATCTCCTCATTCTCCACTTTCTTACTCTGCAGAATGGAGGTGCTGAGAGGCTCTGATAGAGGAATTAGGGCCTGCACCAAAGACGGCAGGCCCTGTTCTCCTGGCAGGTGGGGCTGGAGCTACCCACCCTACCCTGTATTAGAGAAAGATGGGTTAGGACCAGACTTCCAAACACAGTGGCTCCTAACTACCATGAGAGAAAGCAGCTTTGCTAAACCCTTGCAAGACAGAGGATGTGCTCGATGATGGCTCACCTCCTTCCTCCCACTTGTGCCCATCCAAACCACAGAACCCAACCCTTTTGCTTCCTAGGGCATTGGGAATTAAAGAAATGACGATCTTGTCTGTGTTAGTCAAGGCGTATTTTGAATTCATCTGCTATTCTCATTGCTTTTAGAAGGGTAAGCATATGGTCTTTCTTCCTTCTTCTTGCCTACTCTGGACACTTGTTAATCATCCAGGCTATCCTGGGCACCTTTGGTGGTGGCAGCTGCTGTCAGGCAAACAGGAAGCACTGTCTTCTGAACATTGCAATCATCTTGGAAGGTTTCTTATAATCCTAGCTATCTCAGCTCTTGCAAAACCTGATTTGGTAAAGCACAACTCATCAGACTTATTGGCCAGCCGTTCTAAAAAAATAAAATAAAAAAAGATGTGCTTCTACTAAGCAATAAAGCAAGCAATGAATGTGAATGTCTTCAAAATATTACAAATAACAGAAGTGTATACCTTCTTTCCTTCACCCCAAATTGCTATACTTCCTGTTTCCCCATTGTGAAGCCCTGGGAGGTAGTAATAGTCCCTCTCATGTAAATGTTACTGTTTAACCCATTTATGCCTGAAGTTGCAATTTTTTGAATTTTTTTTTTTTTTGAGATGGAGTCTCACTCTATCAACCAGGCTGGGGTGCAATGGTGTGGTCTTGGCTCACTGCAACCTGTGCCTCCCAGGTTCAAACAATTCTCCTGCCTTACCCTCCCGAGTAGCTAGGATTATAGGCACCAGCTACCACACCTGGCTTATTTTTGTATTTTTAGTAGAGACAGGGTTTCACCATGTTGGCCAGGCTGGTCTCGAACTCCTGACCTCAAGTGATCCACCTGCCTCAGCCTCCCAAAGTTCTGGGATTACAGGTGTGAGCCACCATGCCTGGCCCAATTGTTTGAATTTTTGCATGAGTGAAATATCAGACCTTGGCGATGACCCTGAGCAGTAGAATAACATGGTGAGTGATAAGCACTGCCTTTGGAGTTAGTCTGTCCTGGATTTAACCCCAGATCTGTCTCTAACTCCCACTGCCTCTGTTTCCCCATCTGTAAAATAGGGATGATAAAACCAGCCCCCCTAGTTTTTTAGGTATGTGAGGATTATGGACTAATATCAACAGTAATTAATCCTAGCTGTATTTGTCTGTTCTCATGCTGCTAATAATGACATACCTGAGACTGGGTAACCTATAAAGGTAAGAAGTTTAAGGGACTCGCAGTTCCACATGGTCAGGGAGGCCTCACAGTCATGACGGAAGGCAAAGGAGAAGCAAAGGCACATCTTACATGGTGGCAGGCAAGAGCGCCTGTGCAGGGGAACTCCCCTTTAAAAAAACCCAACGGATCTCATTAGACTTATTCACTATCACAGGAACAGCATGGGAAAAACCCACCATGATTCAATTACCTTCCACCAGGTCCCTCTCACAACAAGTGGGGATTATGGGAGCTGCAATTCAAGGTGAGATTTGGGTGGGGACATAGCCAAACCGTATCACTAGCTAAGCTTTTCCCAGCACTTAGTATATGCTAGGTGTCATTTGTAAACACTTTATATGAGTCAGCCCATTTAAGCCTCACAAAGTGAGAAGGAAGGTATTAGTACTTTACCCATTTTATTGATGAGGAAACTGAGGTACAAGGCATGGAGGTCAGAAGTCACACACCTGGTATGTTGGACGTGGGGATGCAAAACCAGACGGCTTTGCATCTGTAGTACCTGGGCTTTTGTATGAAGTGCTTCACAAAGTGACTGGCACATAGGAGGGGCCCAGCAAGGCAGCACTGTTCTGAGAGCTACTTCGAACTCCCACCCCGCCTCAACCAGGTTCAAACTTCATACTTCCAGAGTGATTGTGCTGTGGTCAGTTCATGCACCCTGTCTTAGGCTTCTAGGAGGCAGAAATCCAACTTATGCAGAGTACAAGGTGGACACTCAGCAGCTGAGATCTGGGCTCCCCAAACAGACCTGGGTACGGACTTTGGCTGCAACACTCAGCATCTGTGTGATTTGGGGGAAAGAGGCTTAATTCAGATTTGCACTTGCTATTCCCTCTGCCCAGAATTCTCTTCCCCAGGATCTGTATGTTAATCATCACTCAGCTCAGATGTCACCTCCCCAGAGAGGTCTCCCCTACCCACCTTGTCTAACATAAACAAACACCCTGTCACTCTCTAACCCAGGGGTCAGCAAACTTTTTTTGTAAAGGGCTAGATACAAAATATTTTCAGCTTGTTGGGTAAAATACAGTCTCTGTCTCAAGTACTCAGCTCTGGTAGCACAAAAGCAGCCATAGACAATATGCAAATACATGGGCAAAGCCATGTTCCAATAAAACTTTATTTACAAACACAGGCCACATTAGGTCCAAGGGCTGCAGTTTGCCAACCCTCTTCTCTCAATACTCTGGTTTTTTGTGTTTTTTTTTGTTTTTTTTTTTTTGTTTTTGTGACACTTACCACTGCCTGAAATAACCTTATTTATCTACTTGTTTATTTCTTTGTTGTTGTTCTCCCTCCACTGGATCTTAACCTTCCTATCTGGTTTGCTCCAGCACCTAGAATAGATCCTGGTACCTAATAGATACTTAATATACCTTGATCAAATGACACAGTGCCTTGCAGACCATGGGTGTTTAGTAAATATGTGTTGACTGAATGCCTGGCACAATGTAGGTGCTTAAAAATATGTATTGGCTGAACCAGTGTCTGCTATCAAAGGTGCTCTGTAAACATGTGTTGAATGAATAAAGGCATGCACCATGCCCTGTACAGAGTGGGCTCTGTCCTTACGGGCTCAGTTTTCTCAGCTGTGAAATGGGACTGCTAAAAGAACTTCCTCATGAGATTGTCATGTGAATTAAATGAGGCGATGCATGATGCCCAGTGCAGCACCAGGCACAGGGTTAAGTATGAGTAGGCATCCTACTGGTGGCTGTTCTAATCCTCAAATTGCTCCCTTTGTCTTTCAGAGGAGGCACTGAAGCTGCACAATGGGCCCCTCCGCAACGCCTACATGGAGCAAAGCTTCCAGAGCCTGAACCCCGTCCTCAGCCTGCCCATCAGCCCCGCCCAGGTGGAGCAGGCACGGAGGAACGCAGCCTCCGCAGGCACAGTGCTGGAGGGATGGCTGGACTCGTTGGTGGGCGGGATGTGGACTGCCATGGACATCTGTGCCACGGGCCCCACGGCCTGCCGGGTCATGCAGATCTGCAGCCAGACGGCCTGGAGCTCCTTCAGCCCTGACCCCAAGTCGGAGCTGGGGGCGGTCAAACCTGATGGCCGGCTCAGGTAGCACTGGGCACAAGGAGTGGGCCACAGCAAGATCTCAACAGGAAAGCAGCCAGAGGGGTTGTGGGGCCTGAACCCTGGCCTCCCACCCTGCGGGGGGCACCCTCTGAGAATGGGTCTCTCCTGGCCATAGAATGATGGAAAGGGAAGGTCAGCAGGTCAAAGCAGGATCAGCCAACAACCTGCCTTTGGCAAGCTGCGGGTGGGACGACTCAGTCCCTGCACTGTGACGGTCTCACCTCTTCTGGTTGATCCTCAAGTCCTACAGGTTCCTTGTCTTCCCCGTCCAGTGACCCACCCCACCCCCAGACGAGTGATTTTGAAACTTTTATTTTGAGCAGCAGAACTTTTGTTTACTGAGCACAGTCATAAGTGGAGTTCAGGGTACGGACGAAATGCAAGCTGCTCTGGTTGAAGCTCAAGAGTACAAGGCTCCCTTCCCAAAGCTCAGCCCTCCGGTCGGTCCCCTTGCCCAGGGTATCTCCTACGGTACCTCTTCAGAACCCAAGGGCTCTGCAAATGCCAGTTTGACAAGCACTGCCCAGACCAACCATGGGTTCAAACTCCAGCCCCGCCCTTTGGTTCATCTTTCTGCTCCTCCCTTGGCTGAGGGACTTTTGTGCCAGCCTTGGTCGTGGTCCCTTTCTCATGGAGACTGCAGCCTTAGGAGAGCTCTGAGCCTCTCAGTGGCCCTCCTTGGGTTGAGCTATTCTCCTTAGTAACTAGGTAAGTGGGAAAGCCTTTTGATGTGGCATGGCCAAGGTCCAGCCACAAGTGCAACTGCCACCTGTCCAGGGGTCTAGGCCTCCTTCCCTCAAGGCTGCCACACAAAGTAGCAGAAATAGGATGATGTTTGTGAGCACCAAACTCAAGACCATGACCTTCTTTGATCCTTGAAAATGGGAACTTTGATGGCCGTGACCATGAAACTCACAAGGCAACCCCGTGAAACTCACAAGGCAACGCCGTGAAACTCACAAAGCAATGCTTGGAGCAAAACTCCTGAGCTAGATAGCATCGCAGCACCCATCCCCTGCCAGAGCCCTTCTGTTCTGAGGTCAGACACACAAACCCTTTGTCAGTTGCACGCCGGTGCTGTTGGGAGTGACCAAACCGCATGAACCAGACTTTTCCCGTCCAGGAAATAGCATTTCAGATTTGGTTTTTAATTTCATGCCCTTCCTAATCCAAGGGGCCAACAGGCTCAATGGGACATGGAACATACAAGTGGGAAGGTTATTTAAACAACGAAAAACAGTATGATTCAAGTGTTTGATTTATCAGAAACCCAAAAGGTTTCCCTGCCACGAGCCCCCTGGAGTGTCATCCCTGTTCACCAGGAGAGCCCTTCGCAGGAGGCGTCCCTTGCTCCTATAATCCCATCTCGCCTGAATGGTGGGATTCCCTTGGAAAAAGGGCTCACCGCTGGTAGCCATCTGCCCTTCCCATGGAGAGCTAGTCCTGACACTTCTCTCCAGCATAGGTTTGAAGGGGCTGCCCTTCGTTTTGTGCTTGCCCCATCCCAAACCTCGCAAAGCAGGATGTCCTGTTAGCAATGGAGGATGTAGAGAAGGGTCACTTTAGATATTTATTATTTATATGTTTTAGTCAATGACTAATTAGTAGGTGCTGTTTTTGCAGCTTGTCAATTATGTTATCTTACTAACTGAAGCTGCCTTTATTCACAAAAGGCCCCTTTTCCCACCCTCTGGTGTCTCTCTCTTGGTTTATCTTTCTCTGCTTCTACCCCCCATCCTCCTCCTCCTCAGAGTAAAAGCAGGGGCATTGAACACCATGCCAAGAAAGCTCCAACCGGCATCTTCCACTGGCTTTGAGTGGGGTGCCTTGGAGACCATTGGAGCCTCACTTTTTCCTTATACAGAGTGTCAGCCTCATCTCTCTCTCGGATCCCAAGAGTATTGGAATTCCTGAGCCTCCCATCCTCCCCCCGCTCACCCCCCGCCACAGGCACGAGGAGGTAACAGGCAGAAAGCTTGGAGGGTGGGTGGGGAATGTGCTAGCTGCAGAGAGCTTGGGCCATCCCTGCTTGCTCCGTGGATGCCTTACCATGGCCCATCTAATCATGGGCATCCATGTGACCTTCATGGAGGGAAACAGGCTCCTTTGAGCGAGATCCATCTTAGGAAGAGGGTCATCAGATCCAGGCAGCAGAGTCCAGGAGATAGTCATTCTCAACAGCGATTCTAGGGATCTCACGGTACTTTTCTCAGAAAGCCCCTATGATCTCTTTTACAGACTCTATGGTGGCCAGAAGCTGGGTACCACATCCTCTTTCTGCTCCCGGCCTCTGCCTCTGGCCAGGGTTTCCCTGGGGCTGCTGAAGCCACTTCAGGAACTTCCCTTTCACCCTCTTTGCTGGGCCACTAGTGCTTTGTGTTTGCAGCGGCTTTGGGGACTCAGCAGTAGCAAGTCCCTGCGCACAATGTGAACTTGCGGACGTCAAGATGGGGTCCCTCCTGCACCCACTAACATGTCTGCCTTTTTTTGGTTTTATCCTGGAACAAGTGGAGAAATGGCAGAGTTGGCTGACTCTGGGGACCCTTCCCTTTTTCCTGTGACTTCATTTCTTCCTCACCACAGCTAATTCGGAGAGCTGAGAAGTCACACATAGTATTCCTCTGCCTTCTCTAATGTTATTAGAGACCAGAGAATAAGGTTGCAGATATTACATTTGGTTTAAAAAAAAAAAAAAAGGAAAATCCCAAACAAAGCCCAGCATGATTTGAGAAAAGAGGATGTTTTTCTAGGGAAAAATTTTTTTTTAACCTGCCTGAGAATGATGTATTTGCTGGAGATTGTCAGACAGCCTGGAGCTTGGGTTGTGGAAGATTTCAAAAGCATAGGGCCATGGTCTCTGGAAACCTATTACAGCCTGCAGGGCATAGCACCTGTGAGCTGAGCCAGTGACGAGGTCCCTGGAAGCTCAGGAAGGCTTAACGGTGGGCCTTGGGGTATTGGTTTGTGGAGAGAAGGAAGCATTCCTTAGGCTGCAGCCCTCCATATAGTGTCCCACTCACTGAGTGACATTCAGGCAGAAATTGAGCTCAGGAGACAGCCAGCCTTCCCACATCCCCCTTCACTTCCTGGTCCACGCATAAAGCAGTGTGTCTCCAAGGAGGCAATGAGCAATTCCCCCGTGTTGTAAGAAGTACACTGCTTTCTCCCTTTGCAGGGGAAAAAAAGGCTTTCCTGGTGAGATCATGAGTCCTTCTGGCTTCATTTCTCATTGTGGGTTTAACTTCTAAAATGCAAATGGATTAGAGAGGATGAGCAGAACTACAGGACCTGCCCCCCACCTCTCGCTCACTGCAATTGCTTCTACTTTGGGCACAAGTTTGGGTGTTTGAAGACCATGTTTCCCTCTGGTTCTCTAGTTGGCAAATAGAAGACACGGGTTAGAACCTTTAGCTTTCTGCCAGAAAGATGCAGAGAGCAGGGCAGTAGCTACCAGGAGTGGGGTATGAATAAAGAGCCCTTCCACAACCAAGTTCACTGAGGATTTGGAGCACCAGCTCTCCAGCAGCATCCAGGGGTGGAGAGGTGTACATTCTAGAAGCAGCTGTCCGCTTTAAAGCACTCCGCTTTAAAGACAGCAAGCTAGACCTACAGGATCAAAGCCACACACTGTGGTAGGGGTTACAGATGCTTACGGAGCCCAGGATACTAGCACAGATGAGTGAAATGGTTGGTGTGAGACAAAAGGGCATGATGGGAGTGGGGATGGGGACCGTGGTCTTACTGACATGAACATGACCTACCCAGAATGAGCAGCTGCTACTCGGCTCCAACCTATCATTGTATGTTAAAAATGTAAGCACAGTGTAGTGGAATCTTCCAATTTGGAAAGGAAACCAGAAATCCAGATTTTTTGAA